>NC_030421.2:4610000-4682500 GCF_001660625.3 Ictalurus punctatus | reverse complement strand
ATTACTTTAGGTCTTGATTCAACACTGTCAGTGTTAACTGTTAACTATTGGTTTAGTTACTTTCATCATACAGACACATACAGGGTTGCCAGACTGTCCATCACCCCTGTACCTCGACAGTTTCCACCACCATGTATTTGTTTATTTTTCTTTAACAGGACGATACACACAGTTTTTTATTATTGAATTTATTATACAGTCACAATGTTTCAAAGGATTTTTAAACTGATTGCAGTTACTAGGAGTAGTATGAAGGCCAATCTGGCAACCCAGGATTGAGGTTTGCAAAGAGTTAAATGCTTGAACAGTGCTGCTGAGCTCCAAATCTGCTGTGTGAGTGAGAAGACTTCACAGAGGGAAGCTTGCAGCTCTCCACCGAGCATCACCGGAGCTCTAACAGCACATCGTGGCACTTTTTCACCAAGGATTCATTCAGGAACAGTAAAGAGAACTCACATCATATCTCCTCGCCTCACATCCGCAGCGCTCTGTACTGCAAATCCAATCTGCAAAATGCCACCACGCTGAAACCCTGAAACTGACACAGGGTTTTACTCTTTCTCAGCATCGCTAATTCTTCAAGGTGTTTTTCTTTCCCTCTTTCCCCTCCGAGAGGAACCCGTGTGAGGAGTCAGGAACGCCTTCCCAACATCTTTCACTGCTCTGAAGGTGAGTTCTGGTTTACGTTACACCTGATACACATGCACAGAAGATATTTAGGATCTCTTTACAAAGTACTTTGCATTTTAATTTCACAAATGGCTTCTTTAAAAAATAACAATAATAATGTTAAATCTTAACACTATATTTCTTATATTATTACAACTTTTATTAACCCGATATTTTTCTTAAATACATGATACTACAGAAAAGCCCCACTGATTTCCTTTCAGAATTCGTCCTGGCCTCACATGACTTATCGGTTAAACTTAAAATCAGGATTAAAAAACAAAAAAAACACATTATTAAAAGTAATTTTTATACTCTCTGCATGGAAATTTCTTGTGATCCTGTCTATGTTTAGTTAAAATTTTTAAATTTAATAAATAATTTTACATTTTTAGTACTTATTAATGTTTTCATTTCTGTCATGGTTTTCTGAAAACCACGGAGCGATTTTAGGAAACATTAACTGCATATGAATACAGATTTAGAGTTTTATTTGTGTCAGTGATTGTACATTTAAATTGCTTTGTTCTTACATGATCACCTACGCTGCAGTGCTTTAAGATATATACATGTATGTCTTAGTTATTGTTTGTTTATGAGTGTAACGTTATACTAACGTTACTCTTAACCGGTTATCTCCAACAAAAGTGTTTTGTTTTTTTCATGGTTTGTGAATTTCATTTAGGATCCACTATGAGCCTTAAATTGTTTAATGTTCCACTATCGTTATTTTAAAAAAAAAATCAGAATAGTGCCACTGAAGAGAGGCGGAGCTTAGAGACATGAAGATTTGTAGAAATATAAGCCGTGGTTTCACATTTCAGTGTTTTATTTTTTACATTTACGTTTCCTTTTATGCCCTTTATTATTATTAATTTTTTACTTTGTACCTTGTTGGAAAGGTGCTATATAATGAACGCTATATATATATATATATATATATATATATATATATATATATATATATATATATATATATATATATATATATATATATTCAAATTTTTTTTAATGAATTTTATTAGATAAGCAGGTGGTTTAAATGTATTTAATTTCTTTAGCAATTGTTTAATTTTTAATTTGCAGAGCTTTAATACACATTTAAGAAGTGCATGTTTGTGAGAAATATATATATATATATATATATATATAAAAATATGATATTTGATCATGTTAAGGAATGCCTCAAATATGTCGGATGAACATCTTCATCAAGAATGAACATTACATAAAGTAATATAATTATTTTGAGAACTTTCCGACGTCCGAAAGCTTTAACTCTTTGAGAATTGCATTTATTTACGGTATATGATAGATTATTCGATGGATTGTTGGCTCTTGGGGTTGATTTTATCGCCTGTTTTAAAATGTTAACAGACGCAGAGTGGCGATGATTACAAAAGATCGTGATCTAGTAAGTAATAAAGCAGGAAGTCGAGAGACGAGACATACCGGACGTTAATTCTGAACATGAATATTCTCGTGCTTTAAATGGTAAAAGGGCGTGTCTATGTAATGTACTTAATATTTATTTATTAGAATGATTATATATGTAAATATTTATAGAAGCATTTAACGATTCATATTGTAACGCTCCACTTGGAGGGTTACATTCAGAAGATAGTTATAAACAAGGATGATGCTTAAAATGTGTTGTTATTTCAGTTGTGGCGCTTCTGTGTAGGAAAACCTGTGTTTTATTTAGCATTTACTTCATGAACTCTATCTGGATGCATAAAATGTATTTTCCATGTTTTATCTTTTTTTTTTTTTTTTAAAGTTTCACTAATTCTGCTATATTTGTTCCTGCGGTAATGACACACATGTCAGGAGAATTCTTTATGTCTGAATGTCACAGTGTGTTACGGGAGTGTTATATACCGTATGGCTGGAGGATCGACGTGGGTCAGGATCCTTACTGTGCCCTGCATGTGTTAATACGATGTAGGTTTATTCCCCATTCTTGTCGCACTTTTTACAGACCAGTGCGTAGAAAAGCTGCGGTACTTCAACAAATACACAATTCAGACGTGTGTACAGTGTGTGTGTGTGTAGTCAGAGCTTTACATCCTCACTCAAAATGACAGAAAGTACAATTCTTTGGATATGAATGTTTGACTGTTGATGTTGTTTTAGAGTCAGTCCGATCGAATATGTCTGTGTGTTAAATTTATTACGCAGTTTAAAGGAGTGTCAGCATTTTAATGATTTCATCTGTGTACATTTTCTCCTACATTCTATTAAACATATGCACCCTTGTTCTGTGCAGGTCATTCCAATAATGGCGTTTTCTAACGGGCATGTAAAAAATCTGGATTTCGTCCTCCTCCTCCTCCTCCTCCTCCTCCTCTAAGACTCTGGAGAAAAACAAAAGCACCCAAGATGCGAAAAATCCAAACCATCTTGCTGCTGTTGTGTTTGCACAAGGTGAGCGCATTGCTGCAAATTCTGTGTATTAATTCAGTTCAATTTTATCAAGGTGGTCTTCTTTTAATATTTTGGCTCAATATGGAATAAAATTAACTCTTTTTTAAAAAATTTTATGACTTGTGATATGACAGTGATAATTAGCTGGAAAACTATGAAATATATGCGAAATATCACTTTACAGATACTAATGATAATTAGTGTGTAATTAGGCGGACAGCCACGGTGGATCGTAGTCTCAGTCCAGTTGAAAGACCTTGGTTTTATTGGAGCATGCAGCGAGGACGATGTCACGGTCTAAATTAACACGCCGAATGCAATTAAATTTCTTAATTGTATCTAAATGAAGCATGTCGTACTGAGTTTAACAGTGGCAGAGCTAACAAAGAGTCCTTTATCAGACCGCTAAATTTATATTTTTTGCTTAGGTGCTGTTTAACAAGCAGAACCATATCTATTTATTTATTTAATAGTTTATTTGTTTAAACTATCTTTTTATCCTGATCAATCGTCCACATGGTGGACTGTTTTCCACACTCTTCCCTCTTTCATACTTGGATAGAACCTAATTCCTCAAAGACTCACACAAGCTGAAGGGACCATTTTTATCTCTCCTTCTTTTTTTCTTTTTTTTTCTTTTTTTTTTCTTTTAGAATCCTCGTACATCCTTCACAATCTGAAGGGTCTATCCTCACCCCTCTTTTGAAATCTTAAGGGTCTATCCTCATCTCTTTCTTGCAATCTGAAGAGTCTATCCTCATCTCTTTCTTGCAATCTGAAGGGTCTATACTCTTCCTTCTCTTGCAATCTGAAGAGTCTATACTCTTCCTTCTCTTGCAATCTGAAGGGTCTATCCTCATCCTTCTCTTCTGCAATCTGAAGGGTCTATCCTCATCCTTCTCTTCTGCAATCTGAAGGGTCTATCCTCATCCTTCTCTTCTGCAGTCTGAAGGGTCTATCCTAATCCTTCCCTTCTGCAATCTGAAGGGTCTATCCTCATCCTTCTCTTCTGCAATCTGAAGAGTCTATACTCATCCTTCTCTTGCAATCTGAAGGGTCTATCCTCATCCTTCTCTTCTGCAGTCTGAAGGGTCTATCCTAATCCTTCCCTTCTGCAATCTGAAGGGTCTATCCTCATCCCTCTTTTGCAATCTGAAGGGTCTATCATCATCTCTTTCTTGCAATCTGAAAGGTCTATCCTCATCCCTCTCTTCTGCAATCTGAAGGGTCTATCCTCACCCTTCTCTTGCAATCTGAAGGGTCTATCCTCATCTCTTTCTTGCAATCTGAAGGGTCTATCCTCACCCTTCTCTTGCAATCTGAAGGGTCTATCCTCATCCCTCTTTTGCAATCTGAAGGGTCTGTCCTCATCTCTTTCTTGCAATCTGAAGGATCTATCCTCATCCTTCTCTTGCAATAGGAAGGGTCTATCCTCATCTCTTTCTTGCAATGTGAAGGGTCTATCCTCATCCTTCTCTTACAATCGGAAGAGTCTATACTCTTCCTTCTCTTGCAATCTGAAGGGTCTATCCTCATCCTTCTCTTGCAATCTGAAGGGTCTATCCTCATCCTTCGCTTGCAATCTGAAGGGTCTATCCTCATCCTTCTCTTCTGCAATCTGAAGGGTCTATCCTCATCCCTCTTCTGCAATTTGAAGGGTCTATCTTTATCCCTCTTTTGCCATCTGAAGAGTCTATCCTCATCCCTCTCTTGCAATCTGAAGGGTTTATCTTTATCCCTCTTTTGCAATGTGAAGGGTCCATTTTTATCTCCTTCTCAGAATCTGAAGAATCCATCCTCATACATCCTTCATAATCTGAGGTGTCCATCATAATTTCCCTTCTGCAATTTGAAAGGTCAATCCACACCCCTCTCTCACAATCTAAAGAGTCCAACCTTATATGTCTTTCACATCTTGTAGGGTCAGTCCTCATCCCTGTCTCACAATCTGTGCAGTCCATGTTTATCCCTCTTTACACTGTATCCTCATCTTCATCTCTTTTTCTTACACTCCATTGGAACCATCCTTATCACCCTTTGAGGGTGAAACCATCCTCAAGCACTTTTCCACATACTGTGTTAAAAGGGCCATCATCATCATTCATCTTTCACTCTTGAACGGGCTGCCTTCATCCCTCATCTTCAGTTTTAAGGGATGATCCTCATTTCTCTTCCCTACTATGCTCACAAAAGGCATCCTCCTTTTTCTGTACTGACAATAGACCATCCTCATCCATCTTTCAGACTCCAGCAGGATCATCTTTATACCTCTAATACACTCTAAAGAGATCATCCTTATTCCTCTTTCACATTCAGAAAGGTTTATACTCATGCCTCTTTTACCCTCAAGGGTCCATCCTCATCCCTCTCTTGCAGTCTCAATTTTGCGTCCTCTTTCACACTTTGAATGGTCCATTCTCATTCCTTATTTATGCATCAAACTACTTGAGGATGCTTCCTCCAAAAGGGCCATCCTCATCCCTCTTTCATCCTTGTAGGGACTGTTCTCATCTCTCGTCTGCTCTTTTAATGAACCATCCTCATTTCACTTCCCTACCACACACATAAATGGCAGTCACTATCCTTCTTCCACATTCTTTCTGCTATACTGACAACAGACCAGACCGTATCTATCCCTCCTTCACACTCTAGCGTGTCCTCCTCATCCCTATTTAATAGTCAGATGGGTTATATTTGTCCCTCACCAAACGGACCAACCTTTTACATGTTTCTTCCACACTCAGAAGGGGTCATCCAAATCCCATTTCCACACTCCTAAAGGAACCATTCTCATCCCTCTTCCATGCCCCAAAGGGACCATACTCATCCCTCACCCACACCCCAAAGAGACCAATGCCCTTATTATACCTCTTATTCTCCAAAGGGGATTTCCAGCTGGCCATTACTTCTGTATGGATCCTCAAGGGGACACACACATCTGCTGAGAGACATCAATGCATGCACACACTCACTCTCACACACTCATTTCCAAACAATCACATGCATACTAGCACAGATGCAGGCACAGACATACACACACCTACACACATAAACCCTCATTGAGACATATCGTATAAATTCGCAATCACATGGACATAGCATGTTACAGACAAACTGCAAAACTCCATAAACTCCTCTGTCCTGAAGATGCCGGAAAACTTAAAGTTACAGCTGTAAAGCTCTGACTGTTACAAAGCACTGACACTGGAGACTCCTTCCACAAATGTTAAATACATAAAACTTCTCCATATCAACGATTACCCACGTTTTTTTAAACCGCTTACGTGGAGCGTCCGCTGTCCCAAGAGTGGATTAATATAAACCTGTGATCTGCAGCTGCATTACTCTCAGAGCTGCTGTTAAAGAAAATTCACCTAATTAGACTCCAGAAGAGTGCTTGGCTATGGACATATAAATAAATATAAATGATAAATAATGAAACTCTGTTAATTTTACTGTAATATGAATATAGTAAGATTTTGATCCGGACTACAGCACGGTCATGTAAACCTGCATGCTTTCTGCTTGCACTCTTTCGCCTGGACATAAAGCTCCACCTCTGATGTTCTCTCTCTCTCTCTCTCTCTCTCTCTCTCTCTCTCTCTCACACACACACACACACACATACATGCTGTACATTTCCCCAGCGTAATAAATGGTCCAGTGTCAGGATTAAAAGGAGTGGTTTAATCTCACGGTTCTCATAACGCCGGCCTGATTGATTAGAGTTTTTTTTTTTCCAGGAAGCTTATGTCAACAAGGGAAAAAAATAAACCTAATCCTTCTTCGGAGCATGCCAGCCTTGTAAGGTTTTCCCGCCATGCCACTTTATCATGGCGCTGAATTCCAGAGCTGCTGGGCGCCGATAAGAGGCTCACTGCTTTTCACACACTCGTCCCGCTGGACAATACGACGCTCGTGTGTATTCTTCAGACTCGGAGCGTTTCCATCAAAAAGCCCTCTCGCTGGATTCGCCTTTTTTGTGCCACAAACTCAAAACCTACAGTCTGACGCAAAGGAGAAGGACGAGAAAAAGAAAAATAGAGGAAAGGAAAGCAGGAGTGAAAGTGCTAAAAGTGTTAGCAGGAGCCCACACACTTCTCAGGGAACGATTACACACGGATTTAAGCGCGTGTGTATACGCGTACGCGCTGTTCTACAGCGGCATTATCAGCGCACGGCTTTGTACACCACTGATGCGTATCTGGTCCTATATTGAGGTCATTTTGGGATGCCAGAGGCTTCAATAATCCCTCATAAATGATGTTGACTGCGACATATGCTTTACAGTCTCCATAAAATCCCAAACCCATCAAAAAATGGACGCCTCCTACTATTCCATTACCATCACGTATACTCTAATAATTCCACTCTGATCCATTTCTTACAGTAAATGCTCCTATTGGGATTTCCTTTCGTTCTGATATTAGCTTGCTAATAAACTGCGAGCTTTATACCAATGCTAGCACACACAGGTTAACTGTGATACTTTCCTTCCATTAACAAAACCTAAACAAATGAGTCAAGGTCGTACAATCCAGTGTTCAGCATGGAATTTATTTGTGATGTCACACTCCACAGTAGTAGTTAATAATTGTATTGTGGCAGTTGTATACGGTGTTTTACTTATCCAAAATTCTTATCTTATAGTGTAGAGGTGTAAATTGTTTGTCCAATTGTCACGATACTCTAGACACAGAAACCCAACAGTGTCCTGATTAATCTTGATACAGGCGTGCGGCAATAAAATAATTCATTTATTTATAATGATGGAAAATTGTCCGATAAGTCCATTTCTAACGCCGATGTAACTCCCGTTTTACGGTGTAGCTGTTTAGCTTTAACTTCGATTTGTGTTTACATTTGGATGTGTCTGAAGTGTTCAGTTTACAGTGAACGCACTTTGTTAGTTGCCAGGTAACAGGTAATTGGTTATCTTTTAGCACAGCCTTGAGAGATGTTATACTACCATCAATGGGACTGCAAATTACTATAAGTTCTGGAGTAGCAGTTCTACTGTAAATACACTAATATAAGAGCAAATGACGCTAATGGGGGGAAAATTATAGCATTTATTAGTTTGTTTAAAAAAAAAAAAAATGCAGTAAGCTCCAGATGATTCATCAAAATAAACAGTCTTTACAAGATAAGACAAATCACACGACTGGTTCTAATGTGAGCGCAGCGTCTCAGCCTGTAGTGCAGGACAGTTCTCCTTTATACCTTATAAATTGGATTCGTTCTATATTTCACACTCTGCAGGAAATATTCATCACCTGCATTGATCTCGGTGTCTAAA
Source organism: Ictalurus punctatus (assembly GCF_001660625.3). Classification (NCBI taxonomy): domain Eukaryota; kingdom Metazoa; phylum Chordata; class Actinopteri; order Siluriformes; family Ictaluridae; genus Ictalurus; species Ictalurus punctatus. Next base: position 4,674,105 of record NC_030421.2, on the reverse strand, counting down.
AGCGTGTCACTGTCGATGACCTTCATCTCCGTTAATATAAAATCAATAACACGCGGTTGAAGGCCTGTAGTGGTGTCGGAGGAGCTGAAATGGACGCAGCAGAGTTATAAATCTGCAGTGTAAATACACCTACAGTGTGTCAGGTCGGTGTGTGTGTGTGTGTGGGGGGGGGGGGGGGGGGGGTGTCGTCATGTGATCAGGCAGAGAGCATTGTGGGAATATTTCATGTTTAGTCTCTTATGTTGCTAGTTAGAAAGCTAATTAACGAGACGACAGTTTAACACCTAGAGGAACACAGATTTTTGTCTACAAGAACCTAATTGGAATAGGGGCGGGGCTAATCATAGGCGAAATGGCCAGGGATAATCATCAAGTCTTAGCGCTTAAACCCTAACAAATCTAAATCCTAATAAACATGAAAGCTTAATAGCTTGTTTAATAGAAAATTTATGCGTGTTGAGAAGGGGGATAATAATCTGGCAACCCTAACAATCATTTTTAAATACAGTTATTTCAGGTTGTTATTCTCAGCATATTTTAAATTTATTTATTTATTTATTTTTTTTGTAGAAATTTACATTTTACTCAGGTATAGTCTGTAAACTGTTTTTTTTTCTCTTAAATGAAGTAGCATTGCAGCATTTTTACTCCCGTTTCACAAAGAGCGATGTTCCTGTAACATTCAGAGTGTGTGTGTGTGTGTGTGTGTGTGTGTGGAGCCTGATAAGACCAAAATATCTTTCCTTCTTAATTAGATCTCCGACTCTCGGACCTGAAGAGGCAGGAGTGGAGATAACAGAGGAATAAACTCTGTACTCTTTCCTTAATCATCTGCTGTCTTGCATTTCTTTTGCCACCATGTCTCTTCCATTCACGCCCTCTATCTTTTTTTTTTTTTTTTTTAACACACTCTCTCTCATACACATACTTCTCAGTCCTCAAGCACTGGTCTTCAGATTAGAAAGTGTTTCTTCTTCTGCCTGAAGTTCATCCGACACGTTAACACGATCACTATTCACATTTTGAGTCAGTGGAATCATCTAAACATCTGAAGTCTGCTTTCACACTGGACATTTTTTCCTCATTTCCCCCCCCAGTGCCCGTTTTACACGTTTCAAACTTATATGAAGGTGATTTTTTTTTTTGGGGGGGGGGGGGTTACAGATAAGAAAAACAAACATGGAGGAGAAAGTCGCTAGTGGACGACGAGTCTTGTTAGCAAAGCTCTAACGATTGGACAATTCGGATCCGTTTGAACGATACATTCATTTCAAAGGAAAATGACTCTGAAAAAAGTGGCGAGTAAATCGTATCGTCTATCAAGTATATGTTTACTGTATTGTAAACAGATTGAGACGTCGTTAATGATCAAATTGTTGCCTTACGAATTGACTGTACCGCATCATAACGTAGCAGAGTTAACGGTTTCATCAGTTATCGTACTGTTATCTTAAGACGGAACATTTTTTCACGTCGTATCATAAGGAGATTCGGCGCGGAGGTCAAATATCGAATTGTTTCCTTAAGAATTGAAATTGCATGGTATCGACAAATAACTTCTAATTGCAATAGGAATCGTGAAATATCTTACCGTTGCCTTGACATTGTATCATACTGTATCGTTAGCAGATTCAGTGGCATTGTCAGATAACAAACCATCAAAATACCTCCTGACCAATCAGGTTCCAGAATTCAACAATACTAGGAAAGCACGTTGGCGTCAGTACTGAAAACTGAGTCCTGAACAAGTGAGAAAGACGTGAGCAAATGGTTTCTTTCTTTTCAGCTGCGTCGTCACATTTCTGCCGGCTGTTATTCCGTCTGAGCGCCAGTCGAACACCTCAGCCACAGCACACGTCAGATCTTCGTAATGGGATTATGGAGGTGTTGACGTGCTGATAGCTTCCACCTGCGGAGTGAGGATAGCGCTGGAACATCTCACACACACACACACACACACACACACACACACGTCCCCAAGCCCTCAGCATACAGATGCTTTCATTAACTCGTTATCACACAGTATAATCATGTCAGATCTCTGGCACTTTAACATGCTGTTATTTCTCGAACGTCCTCATCAGCAGGTCCTTGTTATGATTGTTAAGACATTAAGACACGCGACTCTTGGACACTTCGCTCATCAATCACTTCTCTGTGTTACAGCACGACATTTACACTGCGAGATGATAAACTCAGAAGCAGGGACTGAGAATTAAAGAAAGAAAGAAAGAAAAAAAAAAACGCATTATGAAATGACAAGATTTCGCCATTTTACTACTAATAAACTTAAACGAATCCAGAATCGCATCTTACGACGTACAGGACGTGTTTATAAAGTGTTTTCCGTGTCGTTTCGACGGGTGTTTCGATCCACGCCGGCTGCATCAGGGATGCATTAGATGCACGGATTGTGCTGCGTTTATTTTACGCTCCGTGTCTATTTTTTTTTATTTCCTCACATGTGCACGCATAAACTCTGTTTAAAATCACAGGTTCTGTACACGGTCATCTTCATTTAAAATCATAACGTCGGGACTGCGCAACCTGTACACGTGTCTTGTGTCATGTTTAGGTTGATTCGTGTTCGTTTTCTTGCTAGAAATAAATGAATGGGGAACGTTCTCAGCTAAGAGTTTCATCGTAAAACCTTTAATTGTCATTTTTATTATTATTATCATCATCATTATTATTATTATTATTAACTAAACTACAGAGAGGAATTCTTAAGCTAAGCGAAACGGCAGGGTCGATCCTTTTGCTAATGTTGGTAATGGAGTCTCATAACGAACTCTTATTTCATTCAATTTTAGCTATATGGAACTTTTAATAACATACATTTAGTATTTCAATCATATACATTTGTCGTGAATCAAAATAAATCCGGATGTAGGTTCACATCCCTTATGGTTGAAGCAGAAAAAAATCCCTGAGACGACACGAGGAAAAATGACTTGAAATGGAAGACATCCTATTTTCTGTGTGTGTGTGAGAGAGAGACAGCAGATAGTGGGATTATAAAGTATTACAGTGTACAGGTGTAGAACGTAAGAGACGAGCAGTACGGAGATTCGAGAAAGGATGATCAGGACGAGCTGAACAGTCAGATTTGGAATTCATCATCATCATCATCATGATGGAATGATGGAGAAATTGGTGATTTTGGGGAATTTAGACAAACAAAATGGGAAGCAAAGGAAAACAAGTAGTTTTCCTGTCTCCGGGGATGAGTGTGTTCTCATCTGATCTGATCTGAACAAAGTGAGTGGCACAAAGACGCTCGTACTGTGAAGGTCGCCAGTCTTTATGATTACAGCAGCAGCTCTTAGGTACAGATATCCAGGTGAGATTTGGAGAGAATTGAAACACAAGATGTTTTGTCTACAGTCTGGAGTTCATGGCCACAATCGTTTTTCTACAAAACTAAGGATTTCGCTCTTCAACGTTCAAAAGATTTGACAACAAACTCAGGAAGCTTCGCAAAACCACTCGTAAATGTTATTTAAAAGGGATAAACCCCCTGTGTGTCGTGCTCTTATAGGAAAATAATCAACAACATGGTGTGATAACGTGAAGTTACTGTTACTGCCCTGAAACCCTTATAACAGCAAGTCTCAAAGTGCTTTACTCCTTTTACACCACAGCAATCTGACCGTCATTGACACCGGGTCATATTTTTATCTGTTTATAGTTACGTTTAATGTCGACAAACGTTCACGTTATGGAAAGTTGGTCCTTGTTATCGCTTACTTTAAGTTTAAATATTACAGCTGGAAAACGTGAAGAGACAGGCCGGGTGACGGGACACAACGATCGTTATTAAGTAGTGAGAGCTACAGGAGGGTTAATGGTGCGTTGTGTTAGCAGTGCTAACGACGGCTGGGATTTCACACACGCACACACGCACACACGCACGCACGCACGCACGCACACACGCACGCACGGCTTGTGAGCGCTGCAGTCCACTGAGCTCTGTCGGTGTGTCAGACCGCTGATGAAGAGTGATGGTGATGGTTTCGGTGCGTGATCCTACTCTCAGCCGTCAGAGCTCCAATTAATTACCGACGCCTCGTGTTCCCTTCTACACCTGAACCTCATCCCAAATCCACTGCTGACGAAACACAGCCTCAGACACAGACGCAGCACAGACATGAGAGAGACGGAGAGAAACTAAAACGAGTGTAATAGGAATGAAAAAAGAGAAAAAGAGAGAGGCTTTAAACTGATTTGAAGTGTTTGGTGTTTTTTTTTTTTTTTGAGAGGCGGAGCCTAATGAGAAGCGTTATACCATGATGCATTTAAGGAAAAAAAGTCACCATGTACAACCTTTGACCTTTTGATAGGCGGGGACTAAGGGGCGGAGTTATACCATGCTGCATTTAGGGGAAAAAAAAAAAAAGTAAAAAATGTACAACCTTTGACCTTTTGATAGGCGGGACTAAGGGGCGGAGTTATACCATGCTGCATTTAAGGAAAAAAAAAAAAGTCACCATGTACAACCTTTGAACCTTTGATAGGTGGGGACTAAGGGGCGGAGTTATACCATGCTGCTTAAAAAAAGTTACTTTATATATCCGTGTAAGTAAGGAATGCTGTTTTCTCTATCGCTTATCCTTCAGGGTCACGGGAAACCTGGAGTCTATCCCAGGGAGCATGGGGAACAAGCCGGGGTTCATCCTGGATGGGGTGCCAATCCATCGCAGGGCGAAAAGCACTTTAAATACATAAATATTTAAATAGTCTTTTAATGGTTTCAGGTACTTTTGACTTCTGTGTTTATGTACCGGCGGCTGACGATGACGTTTCCGGAGCACTTGCTAGTCACACTCCTCTGTTGCCCATCGAGCAAATAGTGAACAAGGGATTGATTTAAGACACAGCGAGTGTTACGAGGCGTCCAGAACAACATGGCCACCCCTATAAATCATGTTCTGGAGTTCAGCTCTGTTTACAGATGACAGTACACGTACCTTCACTGTCATCGAAACAAGTACAGCAAGATTCATTGCGCAGCTCCCCATCACACTGTTTCACATTAAAATAAAATTTAAAAATCCACAGGAAGTCACACCGTGTCCTAAACCACATCACTGAAGAGCTGCATGTGGCAGACGTCTACTGCTCATTAGCTACATTAGCCTCGTAGCTCACACACGTGGGACGTTCTCCATAAATCAGTCAGGATCTTATTAGCAGCTTCAATCAATAAGAATTTCCCAACATGAATTCAACGCTCGGACTGAATCTCTCGTCTCAGGAAGACAGAAGAGAGAGAAACGGAGACAGACAGGAAGAGAGTGTGTTAGAGAGAAATGGTGTCGATTTGATCGCCGAACAGAAATTGTAGCCCGTGGCTGATATGAAACGACAGCACGAGAAACACGCTCCTGCAGCAGCATCATCCTTTTCTCTGCCTGCGGGACCGCGCCGACGTTTAATAACCGTCTCTTGAGGCTTGGGCAGGTCGCCATGGCGATGACCTCTCGCTGCCAGGCTGTAAAATAACCTGTCCGTTCGAGAGACGGAGCGTTCCGCCCCGCAATCCTGTAGAGATTGCTTAAACCTGATGATGTTAAACCTGTGTTAAATACTAAATGTTAAATAAAACAATAAGATTCAGGGTTGCCAGATTATGCAGGTCACCCGATTAACTCCATTTCATAATCATGTCGAGGTCGAGAAAGAATTGCCACTATACAATTCACAGATATTGAGCCCCAAATCAATCCAATCTGGCGACCCACCGAAAGGATTAACTGATGAGATACTCTTGTGATTTCGGATTCTGATTGGACGGACCGTCCGAGTGCTCGTGTTAAACGGCATATAGGAGACGACGATACTCTTCTTGCAGACTGACAGCATATACATTTAGGAGGAAATGACATCACTGCTGCTCGTTCTTTGTCCTTCATGAAAGTGAACACCCCCATAACTTTTTTTTTTTGTCCCAGTACACACCTCTAGTCTTACCCAGATACACCCTTGTGAACTTTCTGGCAAGTTCGTATAATACATGATCTGTTTCGGTATAAATAAATAAATAATAATAAATAAATAATTCACTCATACTTGGTTACAACCCTACCCTTTATTTAAAATGAACGAATTTATTTAAAACGTCGTTTTTCAAATAAATAAATAAATAAATAAATAAATAAATAAATAAATATCCTGTAAACAATATATTAAAATGATACATGAATGAATGTATAATACATTTTTTATTAAAAAACCCAGAGCTATAAGTAACAAACATTTGTCTTAATAGTCAAAATAGTTTAAAAAAATTAAGAAATAAAAATGATAAACATACTGAAGTAATTATTTGAAAGTAAATTAAGGAAAGAAAAAAACAAGTATAGCACTGGTGCGGCAGATGTTTTTATTTCTTTTGACTTACAGAAGAACTCCTTACACCTGCACTTTTACAGTTATTAGTTTGATCTCCTTACGTTACTTTGGTCGTGATCATGCTTGCGCAGTGGAAATGTCATTTGCTGTTTGTTTGTTTCTTTGTTTGTTTTCAAGGTTATTGTTGAAATGTTCTCTGTTTTGAGGAAAGTCGAATTCGCCCGCAGTCCAGCGCTGCAGATTAACTAAAGCCGTCTTAATTAATCTTTCTCGCCGTTCTCCTCTAACAGACCTTGCCGAGCGTTACCTTTTTTTTTTTTTATCATCCAAACGAGCTGCGTCAGTGTCTAACCTTCCGCATACACACCACGGAGTGTGTGTACAAGTGTGTGTGATGATTAAAAACTCTGGCGTTCTCCAGTGTTTTCTCACACACGCAGCCACTATGTTAGATACAGGAGCTGCTTATGTGCCATGCTGAGAGAGTTTTATTTCTCCTCAAGTCTCACGCTGTGTCAACTGGGAGCTAAAATACTCGCAGCGAGACTCGGGGGATTCTGCAGCGTTTGACAGGACGTTTCACAAGTTCCGAGCGCATGCCAGAGCGACACGACACCACATCTGTATGCTGGTGCCTCCAGTCATAATTCTTCACCTCACAGCAACATCAGCACCATTGAATTGTGGGCAATTAAAACACTTCAAACAAAGGAACACAACTGTACAGAAACACATCCAACAGAACGTTACGCTCAAATCGAATTCTGCCCATTCGTACACTCCAGGAAGATAAGGAAAACTTTGATTTAGAAAGGTAAGATGTGCAAAGGCAAGCTACGTGAAGTTAAGATTTCTAGATTTTCGAGATATTTACATCCAGATGTGTTAACTTAAACCATGGCACCTTTTGTTTGAACCCATCCTATTTTCAAGTGATCGAAAAATATTGGAACATGTGATCGACAGGTGTTTCTTGTTCACCAGGCGTGCCCTGATAGAACGATAGTTCTATATAGTTCTAAAGAATGAATAACTCTGAATGTCTACTCTTGGTTTGTTATTTGAAGGGATAAACCAACACGAGGACCAGAAAGCTGTCAATGGGAGAAAACCAAGTCGTTTTGCGGCTGAGAAAATTCAAGAAAGAGCCCTTGCAGAAACATTGGGTATAGAGAATACAATTTGGAATGTCCTGAAAAGAAAGAAAGCACTGGTGAAGTAACCAGTGAAGAGCCAAGCAAAGCCGAGGAGAACAACGGCAGTTGATGATGGATGCACTGTGAGAGCTGTGAAGAAAAACCCCAAACAGTTCACACAGTGACGCAGTCGGTGACCTCACCAACAACCTCCACAGGGCAGGGGTGAAGGTATCACGATCCACCGTTCAAAGAAGACGTCGAGAGAAGAAATATAGAGGTCCAGATTGGAATTCACAAAGAAATACAGGAACCAAAATGAACCTCTACCAAAGTGATGGAAAGGCCAAAGTGTGGAGAAAGAAAGGATCTGCTCATGATCCAGAACATACAAGCTGATCTGTGGAACATGGTGGAGGTAGTGTCATGGCTTGGGCTCACATGGCTGCTTCTGGAACATTCTCACTAATCTTTATTGATGATGAACTCATGATGGTAGCAGCAGAATGAATTCGGTAGTTTACAGGAACGTTTTATCTGCAGATTTACAGAGAAATACATCCGAACGAATCAGGAGGAACTTCATCATGCAGCATGACAACGATCCAAACACACTTCCACCTCAACACAGGACTTCATCAGGGGGAAAGTGGAAGGTTATGCTCTACAGTAGCAGCTCACATGGTTCATCAATGTGTTTTTCCACACAGTCCCTTGTTGAACCATCGCCCGTTGGAGGCTAAATGGTTGGAATGTATTCATTTGAATTGGGGTGGAGTTTGTCTCTCGTTAAACTCCTCACTATCCTCCGCATTCATCTTGCTCGCTAAGCTACTGTTACATTACAAGTTCGTTTAGATTCTGCGATAATGTGGCACGATTTCCAGCACGGCTTCCTGTCGCGTAAATCAGTTAAGCACTTCAACTTCCTGTTTCAAAAGGAAGTACGTCAACATTTGGGATCCAGTCACGGCTCGCGAGCCATTTCACGGGGGACAAAATTTTATGTGAAATTGTATTATTTCTTCTTCTTTTTTTTTTTTCTTCCCCCAGGCAGAGAACAGCAAACGTTTTCATTATCTTCTCTCTCTATTTATTTCCACGGACACGGTGTGTTAATTAGGCGGCGTGAGGACTGATAAATGATGCGACCCTTCAGTTCATCGATTTCACATTAAACACTGAGCTCTCAATTTGCCGGGTCATTATGGCCTGTTTGCATCATTTGCGCAGGTGTGTCTGAGGTGAACAAGGCTTTCTGTGATAAAACCACAACATATAAGCAACTACAGGCTTGCGCGCACACACACACACACTCTCTCTCTCTCTCTCTCTCACACACTTTATATACTAACGGTTTGTTATCTTGCTTTTGCAGAGCTCTGCCCCTGTTCCAATGATTTTACAGGGTAATGTTTGCAACGAGCTTTGCAGACCGAATTCGCATATGACTCAATTAAGCTTACAGCAAAATGTGTAATTAGCACAGCACTGTTTGTGTGTCTTCTGTGTGCGTGTGTGTGTGTGTGTGTGTGTGTGTGTGTGCGCGTGATTTCAAACAGCCCTACTTAAAGCTTTCACATCTGCCGCAGCAAATGATCCCCTCCGCTGTGCCTTGGGACGGCAGCCGCCGCTAATTACCAATAAAACTAAGTTTGGATTATTTCTACAAATTATTAAGACTTTATCTTAAGTGGACCAGAACTTGCCGTCCCAGAGCAAAAAAAAGAAATTGGTTATTTGGTGCGTGGGATGGCTGCGGCGTGATGGAGGAGCTTACGGTCCGACTATTTGTGGTTTGCAGACTTTCTGTAATGAGTTTAGAGACCGTTATTAACACAGATAGAGTCCGGAATTATTTAGTGCCTTCAATAAAATACCGGGATCCCGGAATGATTCATTTGGGGGGGAAGAAAAGAACTCCAACAATAACGTGTAATAGATTGTATACTAATGATTATATACAGTATGTAATAACGTCAATTTGTTTCTTACTGGCTGGTTGCTGTGCCTTACTTTCTTCTACCAGGCTGCCTCTAATGTAGATTCACTAGAAGAATTTAGAGCTAAAATCATTGGGACTTTCCGTATTTGTCAATAAATGCCAATCCCGACATTTTATAGCATGAAGCCACAACCACAAATCTCCATTAAAGGCAAAGCTCTCAATGATCGGACAATGATAAAATCTTCCGGCAATGCAGCTCAGCCACTGCGGCGCACTGGCTACGACAGGCACACTCATGCTAATGCTACTTCTGTCACGTTATCTACTGTATACTTTCACGTCGGTATCATTTCCTCGGTACTTCTCCAACCCCGATAACATGATGCCCGGGTTAATTTGTGAATTATAAGCGAGTCAGGCTAAAAATCTTTCGTCTGGAGTTGCAAGTCGTCACCTCGGAAGTCCTGATGATTTTATGCAGAAAGGAATGTTTTATAGGCTACTGTGAGTGGAAGTGTGTTAATTAAAAGAACAAACACATCCGTAACATCTAGGGTGTAATGGCATGCTATTGATGTGTGGAGCGAGCCGATTTAATACCGCTCCGTGCCGAGAGAGCAAAAAAAATAGTGCCCGAGTGAGCTAATGTTTGCCAAAGCAGTAGATCAGAAAATAACAACCTCTTCGTGTTGTTTATTTGCACCTGCCTAATTCATTATTTCTTAAATAATACTGTTTAAAAGGTGCTTTTCGAACAAAAAGCCTGAACACTGGATTTTCTTGCTCCATACCCTTTATTATGTTAATTTCATGGTTGATTCAAAAATAAATAGCTTCTACTGGGAGTTCACGCTCTAACGCTTACTGTGTCTTGTTTTTTTTTTTCTCTCTCTCTCTCTTTTTGTGAAGGTCACATGCAGGCGTCTGCAGATTCCCGAGCTGGGAATTATGGACTGGGGAGAGAGTGATAATGAGGCCAACGATTCTCCCAAAGGGCCAAGCAGTCGCATGCCAAACCCTCTGCGCTTGTTCTCTAGAGGATATCGTGCTCTCAAGAGCAGCATGAGACAGATGACATATTTGGAAAAAATGGAGGACTCGTGGGACTGGTTATCTAACCAGACAGCTGTTGGGGAGGCGCAAAGCAGGACTAAACGCAGACCCATCGTGAAGACGGGAAAGTTCAAGAAAATGTTCGGCTGGGGAGATTTCAACTCCAACATCAAGACAGTCAAGCTGAACCTCCTGATCACGGGGAAGATAGTGGACCACGGGAACGGGACGTTCAGCGTCTACTTCCGGCACAACTCCACCGGTTTAGGGAACGTCTCGGTGAGTCTGGTACCGCCGTCCAAAGTGGTGGAGTTTGAAATGGCGCAACAGAACACAGTGGAAACCAAGGACGCTAAATCCTTTAACTGTCGAGTCGAGTACGAAAAAACGGACCGGAACAAAAAATCCGGGATGTGCGGCTTCGACGTCTCGAAAACGTGCTACCAGGAGCAGACGCAGAGCCACGTCTCGTGGCTGTGTTCCAAACCGTTTAAGGTCATATGCATCTACATCTCTTTTTACAGCATCGACTATAAACTGGTGCAGAAAATCTGTCCTGATTATAATTACCACAGTGACACACCATACGCCTCCACGGGATAATCTCACCACCTGAACTTGACTCAAACCAACCTGGGCCAAATATGCAGCCCAAACCAGGCCCATTACTCACCAACCCAACCATCTCCTAAACCCACTGCTACATCTCCTCCATAGGAAAAGCTCTCACCGCGAACGTGGCCTGAACTCTAGGCCCAAATCTATCACAACTTCGGCTTAAAATCTGTCTCAATCTCGTGGGTCGACTCGCTCTGACCTGGGATCGAAATCCTGGCCGAAACCAACGGACCAAACTTGTCCCAAACTCACAAGCTAACTTGCTCCCAAAATCCTGGCCCAAATTATTTATCTATCTCAGAGACCAAACTCTGAGATGCATAAACATGGAAGGACTCCGCACTCCTAACCTTGGCCTAAAATGTCTTTCAGCCCAAACTCACAAGCAGGGCACTATATCACAACTTGACCAAACTTGGCTCGGACTCACAGGCTGACTCGTTCCCGACCTTGGTTCATGAACCCATCCCAAACGTTACGCTTCTCAGAGACTACATTTGGCTCAAACACATAGGCTGAGTCTCTATTTAAGTATCTCAGAAACCAAATTCAGCCTCTCATAGTTTCTCCCAGATTTGGCCCAGACTGACTCACCCTGCAGCACCGAGCTCCGCATCTACACCACATGTTCTGCGTATATCGGGCACAATTAAAAACCAGTCCAGATGTTTCCACATCAGGCAAGACCAGTAGCATGTGCTTTGGACAAACGTCTGCTTTTCATACGAGTGAAATGGTGAGCTCTAATTAAGAGAGAATCCAGTTCAAGGTTTGTTGATATCGACGGCGTCACGTGCCACACCGGACAAACCGCCGTTGCTTGAGGATGAAGTCCGACTGGCGTTTGCTCGGACAATAAAGAGCAGCTACCGAGGACCAAACAGACACGGAAAACAAGTAGAAGTTTTTTGGTGTGTATGTGTCTGTGTGCAAGTGTGTTAACCCCATCAGTAATTCTGCTCATCGTAGTAACGTCGTAAATCACAGAGAACACGTGATGTTGTCGGCAAAGTTGCCAGGATTAGTATTGTGATCTGGTGAAATCATCTTTCAGGGGAAAAGAAAAAGTAAAAACGAAACTCCAGGTTGTCCCACGAGAGCTCTATTCATCGGACAGGTGGGTTTAGTGAATCTGGCAGCCAATTAACGACACTTTGTCATGGTCTTGCCACAGTGCTCCACGTTTCCAGGCTTTAATTATCATTAATTACAGTGGGAAATTTCAGTTGCACACACACTAAATGAAGGGACTGAAGCCAAAAAAATGAAATTTAACCCGTCAGTCACGCCAGCAGTCTCGGAGAAAACCAACCACCGGGCATACATTTAGTTATCGGGATTTATTTTAAGTAGTTATCCCGAACAAACGTTATTGATCTGTTAACGTATCATTATGTGGCCGTGGCCAAAAATTTACACCACAACAGCGTAACATCACCACATAACAATTCAGTTTAATTTACACCAGGAAACAAAATCGGTTTATGATTTACGAATCCTTAAAGTTTTAGAAACGTTCAAGTATCGTAAAGCGCTAGTATGCTAGTAAGTTTCCCAAATCGTGATTATCATAATATATCGTCTGGACCTTGTTTTTATTTTTATTGTGATAATGAGTACTGAAACAGTCAAACAGTCTACACAACATAATTTGGATCCTTGGGTTAAAAAAATAAAATAAATAAATAATAATAATAAAAAAAAAAAAACTATTTACAACCCTTAATCCAAAAATATTCCAAGCTGAAATTGTTCCCGATTCCCAATGTGCGTTTTTAGTGAGTTAACTATAACAAAACTGTACTTTTGTTTGCCTTGTATTGAAATTTCTATTCCTTCTCCTAGCATAGATATAAAACAGATACTTACCCGATTTTTATTGTGGACTGTAAATGGACATTGAGTCGTTTCGTTTCCTCTGACTGCAGTATGATTTCTCAACGTTTCCTCCTGTACTGTCTGCTTTCTCTGTAGAATAACACCGAAAGGAAAAAACAAAGTCATCGATGTTCGTGTAGAAGCTACCGGTAACACTAAACCACATCAAATCTGTATGTGTTGTCTTTGCTTTTAATACGTTAGCATTATTCAGATCCCGATGCCAAACTTTTTGAAAGGACAGCGATCATGAGTGCATTCAGACTTCAGGAGGAGGAGGAGGATGATGATGATGATGATGATGGATGACGATTCACTCCACAGCTCCTCAATGAGCGAAAGAAAATAAAATCTTCCTCTGTGTGCACACTCGTGTTAGTCGCTTTTTTCTCCTCGATCTCAGACTGACTTAGCGACGCTCGGACCCGGATGTCAGGTCATTTCCCATCAACTTCGTGCTCATATAAGGCAGGATAGAAAACCGTGTGTTTAAAAATGACACTTTATTTACATAAATTTTTTGTTGTTGTTGTTGTTTTGTATTGTTACATAACGTGCGAGAGAATTCACTTTCCAACACGAAAAAACAAAAAAATAATTGTATTGGCTGTTCTTTTGAAACACATTTCTGTTGAATCCTGGATTCGGACGACTGGTCAGAAGGTGTTGAGTTTTCTCGAACAGTTTATATTAATGCGCACGTTCTTCTACGGTAACAGTTCGTTCACGCTCAACATAAGGGACTATTTTTAAAAATGTGTATACTGTAATCGTGGGTAAAGCTCTTTAAGTAAGGCAACGTTTATTTAACGTTGATGGAAGGAGTCTCCAGTGTCAGCTACACTGTACTGTAACTAAGTTTTCCGATATCTTTTGACTTTACATCGTGACGAGTTGTAAATTTTGTCAACAAACTGTTATAGGTGAATAAATAACTGTGGTGATTGATTATTGATTATTTGATCATAACACCATGACCCCCACTGTTAAAGCTGGCCTAACAGCGTTCCATAGCGAGGCTTCGGATATTCGTTAACGTTTCTGAACTAAACCCCCGAACAGGCTTAATCGATCATTCTCAAAATCGCCCTTGAAAACATTTACAGTTTATAATCAATCATCATTCTAAGCATGTTCATAGCTACAGTTCACAGTAGATCCAGTAGGTACTGACGGTGTATTGTAAAGAGGGTGTGGTAACTAGCGGTAGCACAAACGGACCGAAAATCACATGAATTCCAAGCACATTTTTATCATCGGACAAACCGAGACCGAAGTAAATAACAATACAATTCAAAATAAATAACGCCGGGATCCTGCACCCTACAGGCTGTAACGATCGCCTGTTTACTTTCAGAGGAATAAGAAACAAACAAGCTAGCATACAGTTTGAGAAACGTAGCGCCGCAACGACGACAGACATTTATTATTAAAAATAAGTCTTGAAGGTGTTCAACCCCAGCATTACACCTTTGTGCTCTCTTTCCAGTCTGTCGGCAATTGAAATTAATTAATTAATTAATTAATTAAAATTCCCGGCATTTCAGAACAAAGGAAATATTTTAAAGTACAACTAATTTTCAACTAATTATTGTTATTATTAATTCATTAATTGACCCTTTTCAGAAACTTGTGACATTCAGCAGGTCAAAGAAAATATCCAGAATAGTTGTTTCTGGACTACATGAAAAACTGCATAACGCTCTACTTTTTTTTTTTTTTTCCCTACACATCTCATCATGAGTGGTTATAAATCAATTTGGTGAACAATTCACACACACACACACAAAAAAAAACGCTTCTCAAATACATTTATTCAAATAAACGACACTTTCTGTCCTTTATAAACCGCTTTTATATCTACACGAAGGAAATCTGCTACTTACACTCACACACCCGTGACGTGGATACCTGTACTGGTTCTAACTGATGCACTGTGTTCAATTCTTTTCATTATAATCTGCTCGGAACAAACGCTCCGGTGTTCAGAGCAAACACCTTTGGCCTAAAAAAATAAAAAGGCAGCTCAGGTTTCCAGCAGCTTTTCTCATGAGGCTGTGTTTCCTCATCCGCTCTAAACGCAGAGAGGAGAGCGCTGATACGGAGACGCTCCGAGGGAAAACGACCGGCTCGTATCTCGGATTAGTGCCTGCTGTTCACTTTAATCAGCCCTGGCATTAGGGAGCACATGAAAGCGCCGCGTTTTAATAGAGCAAAGTGCCGCAGATGTAGTGCTAATTCAGGACCAAATCAGGCTGCGCTGAAACACACACACACACACACACACACACACACACACACACACACAAACACACACCACTTTTATCCAGCGTTAATGAGAACGCAGTACATTCCTGCAGTCTACTTCCATTTATCCAGCTATATAAAAATCTAATATTTTACACACTTAACCTAATCACTGTTCAGGAAACAGTCTGATATGAGTGGGATCAGAGAAAATAAAAATAAAAAAAGGATACGCAGGTTGTCGACAATGATTTTTCACATTTATATAGAGTCAGATAACGGAGTGTGTAACAAACGGAGTGTTTGATTACAAAATAAATGAAAAAGCAGTTCCTGGTCATGACCTTGGGACTTCTTGAACACTACCGAGCACAAAACATACACTATCTTAAATATCAGCTTGTTATTTTGCAGTTCTTATACTAATAAAATTATTTATTTATTTTTTTTCATTTCTACTTGGGACTCTTTCTGATAGGTAAACACCTGAGAGGATTCCTCCAAAGGGACCAACAAAGAACACTTATAAAAATAAATAAATAAAAAAAAAGTTTCTAAATATCCTTAAATTGTAGATATGTGTACTGTTATTTAAATCACGCTTAATGTGTATGGCAGAGTTACACTCAAGAAGAAATATAAATAAATAAACAAACTGATGCACTTCTGTATCTGTAAATGTAAAACTTCACATCTTTTCACATTACTGCGCTCCAAAAATCTGCCGAGTCATTCACAATTTATTTTTGGTTTCACCAATAATCTTCAACACCATTTCGACATGTTTAGGGTAAAAATAAATGGCAGTCAGGTAACTTGTGCTTCCTGATGAACCCGGGCACCTGAAATGATGGATGCGAGTTCGACGGTCCAGAGCAGCAGCATGTTAGTGATGCACACCATCCTATTTGTGAAAATGTGCAATGGTTTGAAATCATGTATCGAACTGCTGTAACTGTATACGTTGCTATGTATGAACGTTAATTAGACAATGAGTCAGCTAAACGATGAGGAGAGTCATGTGGGTGCGAGTCATAGACAACGAGACATGGCTGGCCGATGAGGGTCAGGTAGACGACAAGAGTCGGGTGGATGGGAGTCGGCTAAACGACAATGAGAGTCGGGGGGGATGCAAGCCGTCTAGATGCGAGTCAGGTGGATGCGAGTTAGCAAGATGCGAGTCAGCTAGGCAATGAGAGTCAGATGCATGCAAGTCAGCTAGGCAATGAGAGTCCAGTGGATGCGAGTCATCTAGACAATGAGAGTCAGGTGGATGGGAGTCAGGTGGATGCGAGTCAGGTGGATGCGAGTCAGCTAGACAATGAGAGTCAGGTGGATGCGAGTTAGCTAGATGCGAGTCAGCTAGACAATGAGAGTCAGGTGGATGCGAGTCAGCTAGACAATGAGATTCAGGTGGATGTGAGTTAGTTAGACAATGGGAGTCAGGTGGATGCGAGTCAGGTGGATGCGAGTCAGCTAGACAATGAGAGTCAGGTGGATGCGAGTCAGCTAGACAATGAGAGTCAGGTGGATGCGAGTTAGCTAGATGCGAGTCAGCTAGGCAATGAGAGTCAGGTGGATGCGAGTCAGCTAGACAATGAGAGTCAGGTGGATGATAGTTAGCTAGACAATGGGAGTCAGGTGGATGTGAGTCAGCTAGACAATGAGAGTCAGGTGGATACGAGTTAGCTAGATGCGGGTCAGCTAGACAATGAGAGTCAGGTGGATGCGAGTCAGCTAGACAATGAGATTCAGGTGGATGTGAGTTAGTTAGACAATGGGAGTCAGGTGGATGCGAGTCAGGTGGATGCGAGTCAGCTAGACAATGAGAGTCAGGTGGATGCGAGTTAGCTAGATGCGAGTCAGCTAGACAATGAGAGTCAGGTGGATGCGAGTCAGCTAGACAATGAGAGTCAGGTGGATGATAGTTAGCTAGACAATGGGAGTCAGGTGGATGTGAGTCAGCTAGACAATGAGAGTCAGGTGGATGCGAGTTAGCTAGATGCGAGTCAGCTAGACAATGAGAGTCAGGTGGATGCGAGTCAGCTAGACAATGAGAGTCAGGTGGATGATAGTTAGCTAGACAATGGGAGTCAGGTGGATGTGAGTCAGCTAGACAATGAGAGTCAGGTGGATACGAGTTAGCTAGATGCGAGTCAGCTAGACAATGAGAGTCAGGTGGATGCGAGTCAGCTAGACAATGAGAGTCAGGTGGATGATAGTTAGCTAGACAATGGGAGTCAGGTGGATGCGAGTCAGCTAGACAATGAGAGTCAGGTGGATGCGAGTCAGCTAGACAATGAGAGTCAGGTGGATGATAGTTAGCTAGACAATGGGAGTCAGGTGGATGCGAGTCAGCTAGACAATGAGAGTCAGGTGGATGCGAGTTATCTAGATGCGAGTCAGCTAGACAATGGGAGTCAGGTGGATGCGAGTCAGCTAGACAATGAGAGTCAGGTGGATGCGAGTCAGCTAGACGACGAGTCAACTGAACATTTGGCCTGATGACAGTGTGCTAGATGATGTTCAGCTAGACGAGGAGACAGTCGGCTAGATGTGAGTCTCATGGACACGAGTTGCGACTCGGCCAGAAGCGAGTAGGCTACAAGAAAGTCGGCTAGATATACACTACTGACATACACCACCGACATACACCATCAAAAGTTTAGACACATTCTTTATTTTTCCCACATTTTATAATAATAAAAATAATAATAATAAAAGTTATCCAAACTCTGGAGTGTAACACAAATGGAACTATGGGAATTATGTTCCAAAGTAAATCAAAATAATGTAATATTTTATCATCTTCATAGCCGACGCCCTTTTTACCTAGAATTTATAGAAATGTATTCTTGGCATCTTCTCACCTGATTTCTTGAGGAATTTCCCCGAGATGATTTTTAAACAGTATTAAAGGAGTGCACACCGACGCTGCACACTTATCTCCTGCTTTTCGGAATAATTCGCTCCGAGTCGTCCGTTTAAAAAATTTTTGGTAAATGAAATGTGAGTTTTCTAATGAAAGAAACGAACACGTCGGCACGATTATATTTTTTGTCTACGACACCGATATCACACGTTTAATCGCACACCTTCAGATCAAAAGGTTTTTAAGATCACACCAGACAAGTCTCCTACACACGACAGATCCAGAATCCAGGGCGGATAAAACATCTAAACGTCAGCGAACCAAAAACCTTTCCGTCGCTAAGACAGAACCGAATTAGCAAGCACTGCTTTGAATACAATTTTTTTTTTTTAAAAAAACACCACACTTTATGCTGAAAAAAATTATTTTTAATGACAACACACATTCTTAAACAGTCCTTAAACAGAACAAATCAACCAATGTGACATTAAACATCGTACAGATGCCTCCAATGCAGTCAGAACACCAGTACGACTGAAATGAACCGAAACGAAACGATATGACGTAAAACCTCCCAACACACAGTGCAATAAAGCCAATGTTTGATTCTCAGCACCGCGTATTTGCCGAGTCAGTGGATGGAGACCGGAGTGTGATCTCTCACATCCAGGAGGACCAAACCCCTGCTGAAAACACACATCGCGGCTCGTAAAAGACTTGACGAGAGGCTGATTCGAGAAAGGAAAGCTCTAAAATCGACAGCGCTTTGCCCTCCTCGCTCCTGCCCGGATCTTCCAGGTGATAAATCGAGACGTTTATTAAGTTCTGGCACGCTGTAACAAGATGTGTGTGACGTTTAGCACGACTATTTCTTCTTTGAAAATCTCCCGGAAAGTAAACACCGGGACACTTTAACATCGTTTACCTCATTAGTTAGTATTTCGGTATTATTACGCAATGAGTAGCGTCTGTTATAGAGTCTGTTACGTTATATAACGAGCAGTTTATTCCAGCCAGCATGAATTAGCATAAATTAAGTGAAAGATGTTGATAAACCTCTAAATTTGCTAATTACAGTGTTAGCTGATGAGAACTTATTTGTAGTCAAAATAAGACGGAAGCAGTAAATGTTAATTAATCGAGATGGTGCTAACTGGTAGCTAACGTATGGTGTAGTGATGATGAAAAGTGCTGTAAATTATGTAGGAATCTTAATATGAACCACCATCAGACTGGACAGAAACAACAACAACAACAACAACAACAACAACAAAAAGCGCTGGCGAATACCGAGTGCGCCATGAACGATGTGTTCTTATTGGCTGAGAGATGTACTGATAATTCATGCTGTTAGGATTAAACGTGCATTATTATTTCACATGTTCGACGAAGACGATACTAACAGGTTACAGTTCTTTAACGGCCAAAAAATAAAGAAGGATGGGACATTATGGGGACGCAGAGTAAAACCGTGCTTCAAACCTGAATAAACAGGTGACCTAAAGTTCTTGGGACTCTCTGTACAAATGCCACAAAGTCCAATAAATGACCTCCTCCATGATACGAGTTCAATCTGTTGTAGCAAATGATTTACTTCTCCAACACCTCGGGCCGATCGGACGGCGCACGTGGCTCGACTTCTTCGGTTCCCCGCTCACAACACAAGTTTCTACCTGCGTTTAGATCCCGTTTGACCTGTTTAGAGACATTACAAAAGAAAAAAAAAAATCACTAGCGCTACTGGCGAGTGTACGTAGCTAGTAGTTAACCTTCTGCTAACGTGCTAGTGCGGTGAAGCTAGTACAAAGCCGAGCACTTAGACATGTAAGTCAAACAACTGATTAGCGCGTCATTTCGTTAAAATAATTCGCTTTAATTTGTATTTGGACAGGCCACACTCACAAGCAACAAGTGTGAACGTAGAGCACTAAATCAGCTGTCGGCTTCAATAAAAAGTAGGAAAATCAAGTTCTGGTTTCTTTGTATTTCGTGTATTTAAAAAAAAAAAAAAAAAAAAAAATTTGAAATAATAATATCGCATCTGTTAGAAAGGACGGTGCCAGAACTTACTGGACGACTCGTTTGTCATTTAATTATCCATCATTAACGTGACGCATCCCTTATCCTTACATCTTATTATATCGGCAATATTTAAGCGTCATTGTGTGTTGGGTTATGGATTATTGTTTATATCTGGAACAAGGAGACCAAATGAAAGGAAATAGTCTGGATGAAAAACACCTCAAGATATATTCGTGTACATTTTCTATCAATTTGAGCCAAACTGGCAAACTTTTAGCCCTCATTTCTCTCACAGTGTAACGTCACGTCACGTCAGAGTGACGCAAGTGTAGAAACTTACGGATAATACTTCCTTTACACCCCCATTCCAACCCCCCCCCCCCCCCCCAAAAAAAAAATAAAAAAATTAATGTTTATGTATTTACCGTTCAAATATAAGTCAAGTAAGTCCTACATAGAAATTGTGCCATCAATATGGGGCATGATCTGTTTCACTGATCGTCTCAAATGTCTAGTCGCGAAAACGGGCCAAACATTTATATAACATCAGGACATTTTCTGCTTTAAACAAACCTTTTACACGTCATATCAAAAGAACGTCTGGACACAGGGAACTAGTGCAAAAGGTGAGGAGGAACGAACGGCCTGGTCTGCTTGGGACGAGGCAGGCACACAGGAGAACACTGATCCTTTTTTTTCCCTTTTTTTCTTTTTTTTTTTTTTTTTTTTTTTTACAGCCATCGGAGACGACAAGGAAGGGGGAAAGTAATAATAATAATCCACTGACTGATTCTCAGTCAACCAAAATGTCTAAAAATATTTACTTTTAAAAGACGGTTTGAGCCGAGGTGGAAAAGAGAGAGAGAGCGAGAGAGAGAGAGAGAGAGAGAGAGAGAGAGAGAGAGAGAGAGAGAGAGAGAAGCGTGCAGGCAGGAAACATAAAGCTTAGAGACTGAACATATCGTGTGAGAAATGAAGGCTGGAACAATTGTTACGGCTGTTCCTCTCACCGAAGGAGGAGAAGAAGTTCACACACTCGTTACTGTCTCTGGATTTAGACCAAGTGCCAAAGAGAGTCACATGGGAAATGTGAGAGGAGATGCGAGAGAGAGAAAGGATGAGAGAAGAAAGAAAAAGGTGTAATGTGAGAAACAAACGATAAGAAAGAAAACAGGAGTGGGGAAAAAAGGCAGAAAGACAAAAAAAAAAAACTGCAAGAACAATTAGAAGGAAAGACAGAAAGAAAGTGAGAATGAAAGAGAAGAGAGAGTGATTAAGGGAAGAAACGAAAGTGAGAGTGAGAGAGAAAATGAAATGAGAACGCGAAAGGGGGAAAGTGTGTGCACGCGCGTGTGTGTGAGAGAACGAGAGAGGGAATGACAAGAGGAAAATGAAACCGATAAGACGGAGAAAGAAAAAGTGCAACGAAGAGAGAAAGAAAGACGGAGGAAAGACAGGGAGGAATGACGAAGAAAGCAAGAAAGAGGATAAGAGAGTGATACAGTGAGGAAAAAAGAGAGATGCTCAGAGAGAGGTTGATGGAGGAAAAAAAAAAAAGAAAGAGAGCGTAAATGCCAGTTAATGAGAGAAAGATGACGAGAAAATAAGAGTGAAAAGAAAGAGTGGAGAAAAAACAACTGAAAAAAAAAGAAAGGGACAATGTAAATGAGTGAGAGTGTATCTGAAGCTGAAAGCCATGTCTCGGTGAGAGCGGTACGAGTTCATGTTGTTCCCCCCATTGCCTCCTTTCCTTCCTCCGGCTGAAATAGATCAAGAGCGAGATGGAGAGAGAGATCAGGACTGCTTGAGCCTCTTCCTGGGCAGGCCGAACGGAGGGCACTGAGCCGAAGCCAGAGCGCGGAAAGCCTCGGCCACTAAGTGTGGATGAGACTGGATCATTGCCTTCCAGCCCGGAGTCTCCATTATGTCTGCGGCGTGGCTGTGACACAAAGAGCACAAAGACATCCGAGTGTTAACCCCACACACGGTCAGAACCCATGGAGCAATTAAATCTAACGCTCAGCAGAGATCAGACGAGAGAGAGAGAGAGAGAGACAGTGACTAATCATGACTGCTTTATAAACATACTGCTGTAAGAAACACAAAACACTCGAATGAAAGGCTGCGTCCCGATTCGCCTACTATCCGTCAAAACATCATCCGAGATTAGAATCAGCACGTCCCGAACGCGAGTATGTTTAACCGCGTATCCGGTGTACCAGGACTAAATATAAATAAAAAGAAATCAAGAGTATGGGAAACGAAACAATATAGTATAAATGATATGAGATAAGGAATAACAAACGAAGAAAAGCTGAAATGCAACGAGGAGGTTGTTTACGGTGACGGTGTGCGTAACTAAGCAACGGCGCCCTCTACGTTCTCTTCCGTTACACCACGTGTTAGTACGTCCCAGTATGTATGTACTCTTTCTTCACTTTTAGTGCATAGTATAAGTATTTACACGGTATTTGGCCTCTTTCGCATACACGACCTCACAGACGTCTACGATTGGCTGATGTCGCTGTGATCGAAAGGGGACAGAGTGTGTATGCTCCGCCCACCCACATCCACACAGACAGTGCTGCTCTCTCGACTCCCGGCCACGGATTTGACTGTGGCAGTGTTGAGATTCAAATTCACGCTTTTCTAGACAAATATACACGAGTGGTAAAGGTGGAGAAACAGACAGCCTGTTTGATTCTGACGAACGAACGATGACACAAACCTTATAACCAGGACCTCAGGGAAGGAGACATAAAAGAAATGAGAAGTGCGCAAGATGGGTGTTTTTAATATTCCTAAACTGTTTCTGAAAGTCTATTAACATCATAAATTCTGAGATATGGAGAAAACTAGCAGAGACTGACGAGGTTTTAGCGGCCAAAACCCAAAACAATGAATTCTAATGCAGCTCGCTGGTGCTGATAAGAGCTTGTTATTAATCTTGTGTGTGTCTCTCTCTCTCACACACACTCAGGCTAATTACATACTTGCTATTCCAGTATTTTCCATCCTTGCACCCCAGCTGTCGGAGGACGCTGCACCTAGAGAGGAGATAAAAAAGAAGAAAAGAGAGCTAGCTAACATTCAGCGTGTGTAAACAGTGATGGCAGCAGTGATTTATCATCGAGTGTCGCGTTTTGTTGTTTTTTTTTTTCCCTTCCTGAAGCCGCACTTGCCTATTGATAAAATCGATGGCTTGAGCTTTGAGCTGCTCGGCGCTGTGCAGGTCGGCGAGGATGAGCGTGTCGGCTACGTTCTCCACACACAGGCTGCTGCACAGAGACTCCTCGCACATCACCTTTAAACGCTCCAGAGCGTACTATACACACACACACAAACACACATAAACACGTTTCTTCACAAACCCGAGATGAATTTCTGTCCGATGAGGACGTTAAAAGTTCACTGAATCTATAAAGTGGAAGAGAAAAAATAATAGTGAAATGCTATGAGGATAATGTCGCTAACAAGTAATAGACGCCGATGTTGATTTGTGTCCCTGATCACAATGTGCTAAAATAAAATAATCAGAATTAATAACAAAAAGCCCAAATTTTTTTTAAAAAATAATAATCATTTCTATCAAAATGTAATGATTTCTCAAGCCTACAAATGACTTCAAATTTTTTGATGACGTCACCACGTATATTTTAATTTAAAAATATAAATATAATAAAAAAATATATAATTAGAATATAATTTAAATATTTATATATATATATATATATATATATATATAATTAATAATTTAAATATAATAAAATATAATTTAAATATAATTTAAAAAGATGAAAATGTTGCTTTTAATTGTGAGAAAGATAATACATAAGATATCTCAAACATAAAAATCAGATTTTAAAAAATGTGCGAGATTAAAAATCATTTAAAGCATGCATTTATAAAACACACAATAAATTAAAAAAAAAAAAAAAAAAAAAAAAAACCTTTGTTTTGAATAATTAGCTGTATTTCAGAAAGGTAGTATCATCTCAAATGAAACTCGAGTTTGTTATTACTAACCGGAACGACGTCAAAAGCACGTAATGCGAGCGTCAACGAAAGTACATTTCTACAGTTTGCTGTTTATCAGCGTTACCTTTTATATCCAACATGAGCTCAGTCACCATCAGACGGAGGCGTAATCGTCAAGCGACAGCGGAAAAAAAAGTGTGACCTCCATGTCCTCTAATGCAGGGGAGCATTTTATATTAAATGCCATGAAGATTGTAACCTGTAAACTTTAGCTCGTGTAGCACGGAAACACGACAGTGATGCACGAGCACAAACTTCTGCTTATATCTAAAATGCTCCGTTGTGTTCAACTGGTGCGAGGTGCTTAAAAAGTTTAGTTTCGTGCAAGTTTATTGTCATTATATGCTGTATTCGCGAGCGTGCAGTGTAAATTCTGTTGTTTATTATAACGAGAGTGATCTGTAAGTGACCCGTTAGTAACGAGGCCGTGTTGATCCTCACTCGCAGCGTAGACGCGGTGATACACAGTGGCGGCGCAAGTAAGATCTGTAACGTGTAATTAAAACGCTACGATCAAAGTAAAACACCACGCCTAAAGGCAGCGAGTAACAGAATCCACAAGGTGCAGTGAAAGTGAGATTTTATTATTATTATTATTATTATTATTATTATTATTATTATTAAGGACTGCAGATTAATTATCAGTACTTTTTTGTGCAGCCATAAAAAATAATACAAAAATACTTATACAATCATTTAAACTAATACATGTATAACCAACTATATACACATATAATATATATTATATAATATACATATAATATATACATACACTTGTGTTAAAATAAGCAGCAGTGTGTTTGAAAGTAAAAGTGAATTTTATTTCCATATTTCAAACGTAGTGGAAGTATTACACATTCAATTACAAATCAAAGCATTAACATATTTTATAATAGCGTTATTTTTTTTTTTTTACAGGAAGCTGTTCAAAAGGAAAAAAAAAAGAAGCAGTGTCGGCATTTTTCCTCTTCAAACCTCTTCAAACACTTATAAACTGAAGAAATTTGTCAACGTTTAACTTCACTTTAAATTACTGAAGTAATATTTAGTTGCGTCGCATCGAGTCAACCGACTTCTGGCAGCCCAGTTCCTGTGAATTTTTGGGTTTTGCTTCGGACACTGCACTTTTACCATCACCCCATGAGTTTTCAGAGGGGTTGAGGTCAGGGGATTGAGCTGGCAACTCCATTACCTCGATCATTTTTGTCTGTAACCGAGATGTCGATCGATTACTGGTGTGTTTGGGGTCGCTGTCTTGTCGAAACACCCATTTCGGCAGCGTTTCCTCTTCGGCACAGGGCAACATAAACTCTTCAAGTATTTCGATGTATTCAAACTAACCCATGACCCCTGGTATACCATAAACACACCCGACACTGTAGAACGAGAAACATCCCCATACGATGAGTTTTGTCGATGACCCCTAGAGCCGTCGAAAAGAATTTCACTCTCATCAGCCCACAGAATTTTACGCCATTTCTCTTTGGGCCAATCGTGCTCCTTGGCAAACTGCAATGCCGGGGCTTCTTGCCGATAGCTTCACTTTGAACAAACGTCTTCTGACAGTAACGGTACTTACAGGTTATTTTAGATCATCTTCGAGCTTTCTTGAGGTAATGATGAGCAGCCGGATCTTTGTCATTCTGACTATTGTTCGACCTGTTTTAACAGGAGTCACTCGCTTTCTTCCGCGTGTTTCGGGTTTTTGTCGGCATTTTAAAGCATTTGAGACCATATTAGCTGAGCATCCTATAATTTGCTGCACTTCTTTATACGTTTTGCCCTCTCTAATCAACTTTTGAACCAAATTCCTCCGAACAGTGTTTGGAACGGCCCGTTTTACTTAGGAATTCAGGAGGACATATATAACAACGTGTGCTAAAAGGATGATCAGCATTATATAAAAAGATAACTCGATAAAAACGACAGAAATATGATATTTATTGTAGAATTCTTACACAAATACTGAAAATGTAATTTATCATAAAGACCATCTCGCTTCATCACTTACTTTATCAGCCACTGCCAACAAACTGTCAGCCATTTTCTCCAGATTTGGTGCTTTCCCCGTGTATATAAACCCCATCATTTCTCTAAAGACATCTGGCTCGACGTCGCTGATGTCCACCCAGTTCTGTGTGTGAGGAAATAAAGAGAAAGTAAGTACAGATAAAACAGCTGCTGCAAACATCTAGTAATCACAGTGAATGTGTACCTTCTTGCTCTCCTCCATCTCATGCTCAAACATGGCGTTAAAAACCGGTGATCTCGCTGCCAAGAGAGCGATAAATCCGTCAGTCATATATTAGGAATGCCTGAAAACATGACTTATTTTCTTTGTTTCCCCTCTCTATTTTTATTGTGACCATTCGTTAAGATTACTGAGGCAAGCTCAGAGTCCCTTTTTTAACTTGTCTGGTTAAGCTCACGCACAGTTCAAGATGGAAAACGTTTTCCTCATTTATACTGAAGAACACAACTTACGTCTGTAACACTGAATCTAATAAACAATTTTACTCAGTTCTTGTTTTTAATGAAAAGAATACATTACCCAAGTGATATAGTTTTTAAATGTTTAAGGAGATTTGGGGGACTGAACCAATCTAGTGGACCAAGTAGCACAAGATCTTGGACGACCAATCTGTCCGAGATCTTGGAGGACCAGTGTGCCTAGGATATGGAGGATCAATCAGCCCAAGATCCGGTGGACTAATCCTCCTGAACTCTTATAGGACCAGTCCACCTGAGATCTTGGGGGACTGACCCGCCCGAGACCTTAGATGCTCGAACCACCCGTGATCTTGGGTAACCAAACTGCCTGAAATCTTACAAGACCAATTTGCTTGAGACCTGATGAACATCACTGGACCAACCCACACGAGATCTGGTGCCCCGATCTGCCTGAGATCTTAAGACACCGACCAGCGCTTGCACTTCCTGTAATCTAAGACATTACGATCTGCCTCCTGCTGGAGACTAAACTGAAGATGGCTGTAGGTCTTTACCTGCCAGAATGGATTTGTGGGCTTTGAACTCCTGCCCCCCCACACACAGTGTGCAGTCAGTGAAGCGTGAACACTCCCACAGATTTCCCAGATCATCTGAGAGTTGGCACTCAGGAACTTTCAGCACATTTGTGTTAGATTGACCTGAGATATTTACAGAGTCCTGCACTACACTCACCTAGAGCAGGGGAGAAACAGAAAGAGTAGATCGGGAATGAATCCCAAACGCTAGAGCAAACATAAATAAATGAAGGTGTTTTCTGAGAGTGCACATATTCAACAAACAAAAAGCAACAACAACAATGTGAAGGTAAACATCGTAAGCAACGTTTTCACTTTTATAAAGATATAAATAATTAGAGCTTGGTGGGCCAGGCAACAAGTCAGCACACACAATCCCAGTGTAACCCGGTTCTGAATACGAGGAACTTTCCCCTATTGACATAACTTCTGGACTTGAAGTCTTGACTGTGTGCTGATTGGTTACAGTGGTTTTAGGGGAGGGGAATGAGTGCCTATACACTACATGTTGCGTCATATCAAGTTTGTATATTTGATAATACGGCTACACTGTTGCAACAACGTTAAGCAGTTAGCATGCGACAAGATTTACAATCCTATTTATTATTTTGTACAGGAAAACTGTCAGCTTATTGCACCTTTAAGAGACTGAACGCTGTTCATAACGCTGTGTGAAGGCACTATCAAACAGTGTGAGAGAGAAAAAGAAAACCACCGGCAGCGGTTTAACAGCCACTGTGTTTCTCACTTCCTCATCTAGAGAGCTGTCCAATTAATGATGGGAAACAGCCTATCTGCAATTTGCATCTAATTTGCTTTATTAAATTGCCAATTTCCCAGCAAACGTTGACGCTTGTTGAAGATCTCATCGGGACTTGCAAACTCTCTCTCTCCAGACAATATCCTCGTAATTATCTGCAAAATGCACTTCTCTGACAGCCCCCCCGATCGCTTCGGTATAAGAGTGGGCGGGTGCTCGTCACTCACGGATGATGAGGAGGAGGACAGTATTATATAAGACGCCTGATCATTTACTCAGAAATTCAGAAAGGCACAGCCGTCCCGACTCGCTCAAGCAAACGGATAGTGAGAGATTTATGATTGATGTAACGTTTAGGGAAGGAGTCTCCAGTGTCAGCGCTTTGCGACGTACGTTAAAAGGTGCTTACAGTGCATTATGGGTAGTGCAGACAGCACCAACAGTATTTTTTGTTTATTTTTGAATAAGAACACTAAGTAGAAATCCTTTTCAGAGACCGTTTAGCACTCTACCTCACAGAACAGAGTGAGCTTGTCGTCTGGAAGAAGGCCATTCGCTTCGTCGAGAAGAAAATCTCTTCTAATAAACTTTTTGAAGCCCCAGTCTTTGCCTTGGACAAATCGGTAGGCTCTTTGGCTTTCTGTAAAGGAGAACAAATCCGTCACGTTTAAATTTTAATAAGACACTTTTTTTAAAAATAAGACTACAGATAATGGCTGGTTTTGTTATTCGAAGTCAGTAAAAAAAACAAAACAACACTGTTTTATGAACAGGCAAGCAGGCTTTTACAAGGCACAGAGATATTAAACATACATCGCTATTACAACTGATGTAAGCTGTGCTTTATGGGTGTTGTGTTATTTTATTTTTTTATATTTCTTATGCTATTACTTCATTTCTTGTACAGCACTTTGGTCAATGCGAGTTTTTTGGCCAATGCAGGTCTTACTTGCATGTTATTCCTCATAAGGACTATCAAGAAGTTGTTTAGTATAAATCTAGCTCTTATCAGCCTAAAGCAGTGTCTAAATCTCAGTCCTGCACATTTGGCCACCAAAACACTAATTACAATTAGGAAAATGCATAAATTATAACATAAATATCACTTTCCTGTACCGGTTACAGCATCTGCTAGAGAGCAAAAACATTTATTACAATCAGGAAAGTGTAACACATGCTAATTACCTAAGGTTATGGTGAGGAACAAGGATTATGTTGTTACAACAATTGAGTAACATATAATGTAATGTATGATGAGGAATAAACAATGAAGTTTACAGCAGAAGAGGCTCGTACCCATAGCTTTAGTCTCCTCTCGCTTAGCGTTGAGTAAAGAAAACTTAAACTTCGCACGCACTTCACTTTTGGGACAGCTAACCAGGAGAAGATACAGTGACAGATAGTCTTTGCTTTCATCATCGAGTCCTTTTGGGTTTACTCTGAGGCACCTGGAACAAATAACACGCACACATAAATATTTAGGGCTCACTTCTTAGAGCTCTGAAATTCTGACAAAATCTGCTCGGTGAGCTAAATGATTTTGAAAGACCCCGTCGTCTACTCGTGAAAAATCTGCCAACCTGAGAGACTTGAACTACACACAGGTGATTTTAATACCTGCCCAGAAAATGCACTTAAGAGAAACCCAGTTTAAACCAGTTCTGAATACCAGGAACTTTCCCTATTGACTGTGCACTGAATGGTTACAGTGCCTTTAGGGGAGGGGGAGGTGCACTGATTGGTTACAGTGTCTTTAGGGGAGGGGACTGTGTGCTGATAGGTTACAGTGTCTTTAGGGGAGGGGAAGGTGCACTGATTGGTTACAGTGTCTTTAGGGGAGGAGACTGTGTGCTGATTGGTCAGAGTGTCTTTAGGGGGGGCCTGTGTGCTGATTGGTTACAGTGTCTTTAGGGGGGGGACTTTGCGCTGATTGGTTAGATTGTCTTTAGGGGAGGGGACTCTGCGTTGATTGGTTAGATTGTCTTTAGGCGAGGGGACTTTGCGTTGATTGGTTAGATTGTCTTTAGGGAAGGGGACTGGGTGCTGATTGGTTACAGTGTCTTTAGGGGAGGGGACTGTGCTGATTGGTTACAGCGTCTTTAGGGGAGGGGACTGTGTGCTGATTGGTTACAGGGTCTTTAGGGGAGGGGACTGTGCTGATTGGTTACAGTGTCTTTAGGGGAGGGGACTGTGCTGATTGGTTACAGTGTCTTTAGGGGAGGGGACTGTGTGCTGATTGGTTACAGGGTCTTTAGGGGAGGGGACTGTGTGCTGATTGGATAGAGTCCCTGCATACCGATTTGCATACAATCAGTACTAAAGAGTATGGAGATGAGAAATACTATGCCCCAAATTGTAGTATGATGAAATGAGTATCACAATTCTGAATTGTTCTATTCTCTGTGTACACACACACACACACACAAAATATATATATAAATAATCTCACCATTTCATTTTATCACTGGGACCTGAAGAGAA
Organism: Ictalurus punctatus; assembly: GCF_001660625.3. NCBI lineage: Eukaryota > Metazoa > Chordata > Actinopteri > Siluriformes > Ictaluridae > Ictalurus > Ictalurus punctatus. The sequence continues at coordinate 4,643,672 of NC_030421.2, read as the reverse complement.
GGTGGAGCTTTTCAGTACTTCACCCATCTCCTCTCGACAGAAGCTGAAGTTGTTAATGGTCCACATGTAGGAAAATTTCACTACTTTTACCTGCAGTGAAAAACACACACAGCCGGAGACACAGACGGAGACACAGACGGAGACACAGACGGAGACACAGACGGAGACACAGACGGACGAGTATATTTATATGTACAAGGGAATCTGATTAGTGAAAGAAAATCAGATCTGGGCAATAATCTGATCAACTTGTTTACAACACTTCAGTAATCTGATAAAGAGAAACAACTGACATCGTCAACAAGGCACTTGTTAAAAGTAATTTTTTCTGTGGCTGAATCTTAAATGTTGTTATATCAGGCATTTAGTGCACTACCTAGGGTATGTCCTAGTGAGCACATGTAGTGAATAAGGAGCCATGATTATAATGTTTCATGGGGAATCTTGTGCACTCCGTCGAAGGCCTAGTAACTCAATTGTTATTCTTTTGCGCTGAAATCGGAAGCGACCGTGTATTTATTTGTATCTGACTGCGCTTACCTGTGTGTAGCACCAGCTCTCGGCCACAGGGCCGCTGCTCATCTCTCCCTGAGAAGGAGGAGGAGGAGGAGGAGGGGGAGGAGGAGGAGTAAGGACACGTGACATCTGACCTTCCTCTGTCTGGACACGAAGCCCCGACGAAATCTCACCACTTGACCTTTATGTGGAAAGAAGGAGCAAAGTCAGGGCTTAGTGAGAACAAACAGCTGCAATTTCTCTGTGCATTCCTGCACATCCGGAGCTTCTGGAAATATCACTCCAGAGACCTCGCCATCAGGAAGTCACTACATGTGTGAACGAGAGTCAACGTTGAGCTGAACGAGTGGACAAATCTATCAGGAGGAGAAAGGGCGTGCACGGCACAGGAGAGCACACGCTGGACTTAATAAACAACAACCACCACCTTGATTTACACCGGACCTTTAAAACACAAATAAAAGAATGAAGAAAGCATCAAGGAGTTTAATTTGTTTGGCTAACTACGTATCCTAGCAACAGTTTGTCAAGCGGCGAGACCATATAACACAAACACTGCCATACATAAACATCATATATTATATTTTTTCCACTCTGTAAACGGCCTATAACGTATGTGAAGATTTCATCCAGCACATCTTGTTTATTAATTTGTTTATTAATTTATTTATTCATTAAGACCAAATCAGCTGAGACTATACTCAAAAACAATTCTATTTAGATTGAGTTATCTTAAGTTTCAGTAAAGAACAATATTTATTTATTTATTATTTTAAGAGATAATGAATGCCTTATCCTTTATTTATTTATCTGATTATTTATTAGTTTTTTTTATATTATTTATTTTTTTTTAGTTATTTAATGCCTTGGCCTTTATTTATTTATTTTTATCAGAGCTCATTGATTCCTTAGTCTTTATTTATTTGCTTGTTCATTTTAAAGAGTTAATTAATGCCATAGACTTTATTTATTTATCTATCCGTTTATTTATTTATATATTTTAAACAGAGTTAATGCCTTATCCTTTATTTATTTACTTAAACCCAAATATAATTTTATTTTTATTACTTATGTTTTAAAAGCAAACAGTTGATGCTTCAGTCAGTATTTATTTATTTATATAATCAAGTTAGCGGACTAAATTGCCAAGCAGAAAATGTATTTATTTATTTATTGTAAACTGAATTAATTTATGCTTTAGTCCAGCACAAAATGTACTTATTTATTTTATAACTGAGTTAGTTGACACTGTAGTCCAGCAGAATAGTTATTAATGTATTTAAATGAAGTTAGTGTTGTTTATAGCTGTTTTGGCGTGTGGTGTACGTACACAGGTTTACATTATGTGTGTAGAGGATTATAACAAACTTGTAAGGAGATCTTCTCCGTGAAATGCTAGTGTTTGGGCCACACCCCTTTGTTTTGGAGTAAATAAGTGGTGCTGGTTTGTGCAATGTGTCTGTACAGGTCTAACACAGGCCCGGACTCGTCTAACGCAAAACTATAGCAAGAGGTTTATTACAGCTCAATTACAAACAGGGATATTCTGGGGGGGAAAAAAACAACTTTACTTATCGTTTAAAAACGAGAGAGAGACAGCGAGAGAGAGAGAGAAACAGAGGGGGGTGTGTGTGTGTATATATATATATATATATATATATATATATATATATATATATATATATATATATATATATATATGAAACTAGGAGCAATTCACACTCATGAATCTTAATCAGCGAGCCCGATTCTCTGAACCTGAGATCTCAGTAAAGTTCTCCCGGGGGAGGGAGGGGAACCTGACTTCAGATCAAAGTAAATACTGAGTAGAACAGACAGGTACAGCTGGTTGTTTAAATTATTTGTGAGTGGATCTGAGAGGTTCAGATTGGATTTTACACACACCACACCACACCACACCACAGGATAGTCATTTAAGACGGTGCCAAAGATCTGAACACCTGCAGTGTGACTCAGGCATTAGAGGAGCATCAGCATGGCCTCTATATGTTGTCTAGTCCAGCAATCATTATCATCATCTGACTGGACCATATTTACAATGCTGTGGTGTATGCTTATTTAACCGGGATATTTAACGACCCACCCTGAGATGATGGAAACGCTTCTCTCTCATGCTAACGATGAGCAGGTTTACAGAACCAGCCCTGGAATTCTGCCTTCGTCCCAACCTGAGGGAGTACACAAGAACAAAAGAACACAGTTCACACTCGGGTAGGAGGCGTGGCCTAAACCGTAAATTAGAAGTGATTCGGATTATAACAGTTCACACTGAGGTAGGAGGCGTGGCCTAAACCGTAGGTTAGAAGTGATTCGGATTATAACACAGTTCACATTTCATTTATCCTGCTTTTTTTATACCAGTTACTTCATTTCCCCTACCTTTTCTACATGGAAAAATGTATTTTATATATATATATATATATATATATATATATATATATATATATATATATATATACACACACGTATATACGTGTGTATATATATATATATATACACACACGTATATACGTGTGTATATATATATATATATATATATATATATATATATATATATATATTAAATATTATAATTTTGTAAATAAATGAAGATATATTATGTTAAATTAACTTTTTTTCTTTTATCTTTCACAATTAATAAAAATTTGTAGGGAATGGGCTAAATAACAAGGTAATAAATGTATTTAATTAATTAATTTTTGCTTTATTATACAGACAACAACAAAAAAAGATAAAATAAATAAACCAGGAATATAAATTTGATATTTAAAAAAAAAACGCCGTATACATATTAATTAAGTCTGGATTCTAAATATATTATATTATATTATAATATTATATATATATATATATATATATATATATATATATATATATATATATATATATATTTCTGCCATTCTAAAAAAAAACTCACTACATATGAGCTATACAAAACTAAAAATTAAAAAAAAAGACTTTATACAAATTCACTTATGCAGGAAACACCAAACTGAGCTAACTGGCTACCAAAACAAGCTAGGTACTAGCTCGGCTAAGCTAAGCTAAGCTAACACAACATCCTTAAACTAATAACATGAAAGAAAAAGTCCGCGAACACGGTAACAAACCTTTCTCCGCCTTCTCCATCATTTCAACGCAGATTATTTTTTAAAAATCCTCGAATTGTCAAAACTTTTGGTACGCGAAATTCCCGTGTTTAATCCGTTAATCAGTCAGTTAGCATGTTAGCTAGTTTCATCCCAAACACACTGAGGTTGAGCGGAGCAGTCCGGAGCATGCGCGCTGATGAGGAAAAACTGCGCATGCGCATTGAAGGGTACACATGATCCGACATGTTTAATACCACTTTATTATTATTATTATTATTATTATTATTATTATTATTATTATTATTATTATTGTTGTTGTTGTTGTTGTTGTTGTTATGATGATGATGATTAGTAGTAGTAGTCTACAAATATATAATTTTCATCATGTCTTGTCATGTCTTGTGCATATGGACTAGTTTTTATTTAATTATTTAATGTTTAATAAAAATGTCATGATGACTGTACAATCTAATGGTTTGTGAGTACAATTTATAATAAACAAAGTGAGAAACAAACAACAACCATAGCAACAACAACAATAATAATTTTTAAAAAATCAAAATAACTATTTATTTATTTATTTTTAACGTAAGTTAGTTGGCTAGATTGTTACAAACAAAGGACAAATGTTTGGTAATTAAAAAAAATATATATATATATATATATATATATATATATATATATATATATATATATATAAGTTCACATGCACAGACTTCCAAAATTCTCAATTAGGACTTAATCAAACCCCTTTATGGATACAAGTGTTCAAAACCACACTCGCTCATATTTGTCCTCTCTAAAACAACTAGTTTAAGTAAAGAGAGCATGAACAAAACTGTTATGGATATACCTTTTAAAATGAAAAAAATTTGGATTCATAGCACACAGCAACTGCACATCAGACATCTTAAAGCGTGGTGCAAGATGGGACAACTCCCTGCTCCGCGGAGAGAAAGAGTGTACTCTATATTATAGCCGTAGACATCAAAGGAGGTTTTGATAAAGTGTGGTATCGTGGACTTTGCGTCAAACTTTACTTCAAAGCAGCCGTCAGGACACTCGCTCACCTCTCGAGCAGATCAATCAGCCCAGAGCTCAGAATCTCATTTCACCTACTCAATGCCTCAAGGTTCAAATCTTGGTCCAGTTCTCTTTCATTTACATCTACAGTCTGGCTCATAGTTGTGAAAACAAGCTGCACCACTGTGTAGATAAATCCAAACGTTGTTGGTGTGTATAAAACCATAAAAAATGGTTCACATCGTCAGGAGGATCAATAGAGATACAGTGTCATGCATAATTATTCACCTTTTCCCAGGTCCTGCCTGATCATCTTCAAGAAGTGTAATAAGTGATTAAATCAAATAAATAAATAAATAAATAAAAGACTCTCCATATTTTCTTATAATCATAAACAAGTTGTTTCTTAACTCAGATCGTTCTATTATTTGTGTTGTACTTTTTATGAGGGCATTTTTGCATGCATCTGTGAAATTGCTGCCCGATCTATCATAATGAAGTAACCGTCTTGTTAAGACACCTGCCCTTTGACCTCACTGACATCACACAACAATTACCACAGCATGGTCGTGGTAGCGTAAAACAAACAAAGCCAGCTGGGATCGTTAGATGGATTCGTTAGAGTATATACCTTAAGAAAGTGCAACATGAAGACCAACATTATTTTTTTTTATGGTTTGGTTATAATATATATATGTATATATATATATATATATATATATATATATATATATATATATATATATATATATATATATATATTATGTATATATACTAAAAATATTTTGAACATCCCACAGAGTGACATAAAAAGTACATGGTCTTTAATAAATTAAGAATTGTAACAGTTGGATAATTGCTTTGATATAAGATGAATAACCCACTTCAGGACGTGCGTTATAGGAAATGAATCAACTATGAGGGTGTAACAGTAACTCTATTTTACTACAACAGCACAACCAAAGGTTACAGAACAATGCAATTCATGATAGCCGTACAGGCATGGAGTAAGGATCCGTGTTATTCGTCTATATGACGAGACATACACACTGTGTTTATATTCCACAGAAGATTGCCTTCAGGTTTCTCAGTGTCTTGAGTCTTGTTCTGATGTGAAACATAAAGGAGATTTGGCTAAGCTATGCTGAAACAAAAGCTGCACTATTACACCCTGTGGGCTTGTGATAACCGATTCCCATTCACTCCAGCATGAAAGTGCACACACAGCTGAGATTGGAAATCTCTTCTGTGTTTACACACAGCCTTTTCACGGCTAACGTGTGGCGATAAAACAACAGTTTGGCTTGGATGTTTAAGAACAGTTTTGACCGTCTGAGACGGTTTCGGTCCGCTGAGTGTGGTAAAATAATTCCTTGATGCCAAAAAGCAGTTAAACCAGTGATCCTTTCCAACACAGTGCAATTTCCTTCACACCGGAGCTTGAGACGGTAAAAGCTACAGAGTAATGACTGTAAACATGATGCAATATAACTTAACGTTCAGTCAAAAGGTGGTGTACGTGTGTGGTGTGAGGATTTCAAAATAAAACTGTGCACATCTGTATTCAGAGGGCGTACGGTGGCTTAGTGGTTAGCACGTTCGCCTCACACCTCCAGGATCGGGGGTCCGATTCGGTTTCCTCCGGGTACTCCGGTTTCCTCCCCCAGTCCAAAGACATGCATGGTAGGTTGATTGGCGTGTCTAAAGTGTCCGTAGTGTATGAATGTGAGTGTGTATGTGATTGTGATCTGTGATGGATTGGCACCCTGTCCAGGGTGTACCCCGCCTTGTGCCCCATGCTCCCTGGGATAGGCTCCAGGTCCCCCGTGACCCTGAAAAGGATAAGCGGTATAGAAGATGGATGGATGGACATCTGGACATCACAGATATATATCTGTGTGCTCAAAGCTTAAAAGCTTAAATGTAATCTCGTGTTTTTTTGCGTGATATCGGCTCGAGCAAGGAGCAGTGTTAAGTCCAGCGCCACCGTCTGACACTTCCATGTAAGCATATGCCGAAAAGTCAAAACAGGAACACAGTCGACTCTTATAAGAAGCAGAAATGGCATAATTTTGAGAACATGCGCTTCTTCTTCTTCTACTTCTTCTTCTTCTTCTTCTTCTTCTTCTTCTTCTTCTTTAAATACATTTCAATCCAGTTAAAACAAAGATAAATAAAATGTCATTAGCAGCCGTGTCATAAAGTAATATTTTTAATTAGTGGAAAGTTTCTGTTTGTTGCATTCATAGGCCTGTTGAGGTTTTTTTTTTTTTACGTTTATTTAAATGTTGACAGTATGCCAAAAAAATGTTAATTAGACGTTATTTTTACTTGGTGTCACTCTTGTACAAGTCCAAAATTTCAGTGTTTTCTCACAACAGTAGAAATTAATAGTCTACAATATTCGTTTATCTGGTAATCTGCGTCGTTCCCAGGAAGCGTCACCGGCACAAAAAATTACCCCCCCCCCCCCCCCCCCCCCGCGTTTTACAATAATTACCGTGCTGCTCTGGCTGTGTGGAGGCCTTCGAGATTTATCAAAGTGTGAAATTTTGACTAAGACATCAAATCACACCTTGTTTTTATGAAACTTTCCGAGCCCGTGTTGTAATTTATAACAAAAATATCGAACATCAGTCTCTTAATTCCGCTCCGTGACAGCTCCTGCTTTGTCTGTTTGACATTTTCTGGGCATTATTTGCGGTCTGTTGGGATGACCTGCGACGACGCGATACCACTAATACGTCTGATATTACCTCCACGACGCAGCTCATATTCCGGCAAAATATTTTCAGCATCAGTTTTTGACAGCGAAGCTGCCCAAATAGGAGGAACGAATAAGAATCCCTGACAGACGTGGCAGCACGAGGGTTATCACGGCGCTGAAGATATTATTTATGACATCCAGTGAATGGCCTGGGGAGAGAAGGTAAAGAAACACCTGGTGACAGAGGCGAATAAGGCCGTCATGACCTGACGGCTGACCCGTGTGCGACCCAATCAGACCGCTGAGGGACTGCCGCTGATGAAAAAGAGACTCCGAGACAGATGTTTCATCAGCGCGAGTTCGCCACAGCGCACAGTGCTATAAACTCTCTTTAATACATGATGTCAGAACAGCGGGTCGTTCTGTCACCTGTCTGATTCCTATCGGAAGAGCGAGCGTAATCACACACACTCACACACACTCTCAATAGCAACTCACACAATATACACTGTGATGAGTTCTGGATCGTGATTGGTCAGAAGGTGTTGATTAATTTTCTATAACATCAGCTCTGACCATAGCGCAGGTTTATATTAACACACTCATCGTAACGCTGTCGTTTCTATAGCAACAGCTGCAGTAACAGCGGTAGACTCTCCACATAAACTGTCCAAACATGTCCGTAATCGTTGTTTGTTATGCTTTATTAACGGCATTTTGTTTTGTTCTGTTCGTAGGGCCGGTTATAAACATAAGGGTTTATGAGATTTGTAAATCATTGCATTCTGTGTTTATTTATATTTGTTTATATTTTACACAGCGTCCCAACTTTTTTTCTGGGATTGGAGTTGTATAGTGATCACTTAATAAATAAATTATTCGAATTATGATTTTGGAAATTCATAATTATGACTAAGTTATTCAGAAGTACCATTTTAAAAAAGGTAAAAGTTTTTTTTTACAAATTAAATGCGAGTTTCTTAGTTATTTGGAATTAAGAATTTGTAAGTTTTGAAAGTCCCTACAACTTATTTGGAATCTTGAAAGTTATTCGTAATTATGAATTTACAAGTCACAAAACTCATTAGCAAACCAGCTACGGTTAGTGAAGAGTGAAGCTACTGTGTCAGAAGTTCGAGTCTAATTACTCCCAGGCTCCTCCCCTTGTTGACTCAGAAACACCAAAGATATGTAAATGAAGACGTGCCATTATTCTCTCTCTCTCTCTCTCTCTCTCTCTCTCTCTCACACACACACACACACACGCACACACACACACAGGGTTGACAGCTGCATGAGTAGTTGCATATACAATGAGCTTGAATTGGCTAAGCCCATCACTGCAGAGTTCTCTCTCTCTCTCTCTCTCTCTCTCTCTCTCTGTCTCACACACACACACGTCTAATCGCTTTAACTGCTGTGTCGAATGTGTCCTTGCTTAATCCACTGCATGAGGATCAGAAGCTGAGAATCAGGATCACACACACACACACACACACGCCTCCTATCCCGTGTATAAGGTGTACAGTATGCCTGCACCCCCCCCCCCCCCCCCCCCCCCCCCCCCCCCCAGCCCTCCCAACCCGGCTGTTCACCCACAATCCTGTTTGTCTCTCCGGTCTCAGTTCGACCCAGAGCATGGCTGTGTGATGAAGCCATGTGTCATGAAGCTAGTCCCGACGTCCTGTATGATGTGATTATACGCTTATGTGTGCATAGCCCCGGGTTTGGCTTTGATTTCATTCTTAAAAGTCTTTAGTGTAAATGTGCTCAAATACACGGAGCTCCCTCTGAACTTGAAAACGCTGAATATGTTTTCAAGCCATCTGCAATAGCCTAATCTCACTAACAGTAGCTAGTTTAGCTAGCCAGCTAGTTAACTAGCTGATATTTAGGGTATTCTGTACAGACTGTATAACTGGGCTTGAGATGTTGCTTCTGATATTTATCTCCACAGTGTTAACGCCATGTGAAATGACTTGATTCGATACAGAAGTTTTGTTTGATTATTTCCTTGTTTGGGATTAAAAAAATATATATAATTCCACGGATTCTTTTGTTTAGTAATTCCTTCCATCTTCATTGATCTTTTCCTTTGATGAGGTCAGAAATCAAGGTCAGGGTGTGAGTTGGTGTGAAGGTTAGAGCTAGAGTTAAAGCCTTAATATGGAGGTGTGCGTTGCGGTTGAAGTTGGGCTACAAGTTAGACGTACTGTAGACTATACAGACATTGCTAGAGGGGTTCAAATTCCCAGGCTTTGTGGCTTTGTCTTTTAATTCTTTTTACTGCTTACATCGGTCCAATTCATGTCATGGAAATGGAAGTACCATGGAAATGGTTTTGGACGTCAATTCTACATGGACGTTCTCGCTGTAGTTGCTGCGATGTCCTTGGGACTGCAATTACCATGTACAATTTTACACTCAGGTCTCCTTTAGTGAACAGTGGACTAGTTCAACAAAACAGTCTTCATATAAAACCATAATGAACTTTCCCTTACTTTCACACTATTTGTTGTTACCCAGATGAAGACGGGTTCCCTTCTGAGTCTGGTTCCTCTCAAGGTTTCCACCTCTTAACATCTCAGGGAGTTTTTCCTCACTACCGTCTCCCCCGTCTCGCACAATAGGGATAAATTCACACACTTAAAATCTCCATCCTGTGTTTATATGTTCCTGTAAAGTTGCTTTGAGACAATGTCCACTGTTAAAAACGAATAAAACTGAACTGAATTGAATGGAAGTAGTTCTTAGTTGTTCTGTGGTTTGGGTGTGAAACTACACATTTCTACATGGATCGTGTTTTCTTTGGATTATTTTGCTCTTTTTCTGTCAGGGGCTTTCTTAATGATCTTACTCCACTCCACCAGAGGTCCCCATCACCAAAACACTAACCAACCTCTAGTTTACAGAGCCCCCCCCGGATTTCTGTGCAAAGTCTTGCCTTCTTTCCCATCTGCTGATTCTGAGATGTTTGACACTTTGTGTTGGAACATGCTGGAAATTTTCCATGCCCCTTTGGATACAGTTTTGACCTAGCCTGCTCTCCTGACCACGATTTGGTGATGTTCTGCACCATACATACACGCCTGTTGTGTATAATAATAAACCATTAAAAACAACAGTAAAACCAATAAAAAAAATATGATGTACATATAAATACAGATTAGTGTACGAGGTGTGATGAGCAGTGAGACATTTCCAGGGTGAAATAAAGTTGAATAAAACTTTATTAAAGCAGCACTAAATGTAATGACTTCCTCAGCCCTCTGTGGGGCACTATTTGTAATATTTATAATAAAGGGCATGAGGATATTCACTTTTAAACACCAACACATATTTAACTGGTAAACTGTTACTGCTATCATGATCTGCCATTTAACCAGTAAAATTAAAAGTTAGTAGTCATGTGACCAACATCTGTCACTCTCTCTCTCTCTCTCTCTCTCTCTCTCTCTCTCTCAGAACTGAGTGCCCTTGTTTTGGATTACGACAGGGCCGGTTATGTACCCTAAGGAGCATGAACAGATGCTTTACTGCCGAGTTGTCCGCCGACAATTACGCTCATTCTTCATCGCTCATTTCACACAGAGCGAAATGGCGCCGTTATTAATCGAGCCACTTCATATGGAAATGAGAGACTAATTTTACCAGCATGGGCCGTTTCTGAGTCTGGCTGATTTTCGATCTCACACACACACACACACACACACTGTCTCATTCTTACTTCATAAAGATTAAATAGAGAATCCAGTGTTATTCATTAAGGTGTATTAGCGGAGCATTAAGAAGTGAATTTACAGGTGTTCAGTTACACAGATTTATTACAGCGGGGCTGATTAATCACTGCTCTGGGAATTTGATCTGCTCAAAGCATTTTAATAAAACACGTGTATACGCTGTGGCCATGTGGCCATCATTGGTTATGCAACATGCACAAGCGAACAATACAGAACTGGGAATACAGCACCTTAGGAACATAAGGCATGAGGGATATATGGGGTTGGGACTATAGGGCTGAGAAATATTGAACCCTGGAACTGTAGAGCCCTGGGCATGTAGGGCTCTGGGAATGTAGGTACCTGAGAATATAGGGCCCTAGAAACATATAACCCAAGGAACATAGATTCCTGGAGCTATAAGAGTCCCAAGAACATAGGAGTCTGGGAATGAAAAGCTCTGTAGTCACTGGTAAAATAAAGGCTTATAGTTCCTTGGCAACGTAAGGCATTGAGAATGTATGAGCCTGTGAATGTAGGGAGCCAGAACCAGGGTACAAGTTCTGCGTTTGTAAGGCGCTGGGTATATGGGTCCAAAGGAACGTATGGCCCCTAGAAATACCCTAGGAATATAGGCCTCTCTAAACAGAGGGTCTTGAAAATATAGAGCCTTAGGGATATATGGCCCTGTAAGTAATATAGCCCCCTGTGATTAGGGAAAACGTGGATCTAGAAATACAGCACTCCAGGAACCTTGGGCCCTACGAACGTAGCCCCCTAGGAATATATGGTTCTGACAATATAAGGGATTGGAAATATTCGGGCTTGGAATTACAGTGCCCTTAAATACCTAGGAATATATGCTCGTGGGTAAGTAGGGGCGAGTAGGGCTATGGTTACTTAGGACTCAAATGAATATAGGGCCATAAAATACGTTCCTGGGAATATAGAGCCCTTGAAATATAGGCCCCTGGTATCATACGGGCTTTGAAATATAGACACCTGGAGTATTAGACGCTGATAATATAGAGGCAACACAAGACACTGGGAATATAGGGAACTTGACATATACAGTAGGACTCTGGTGGAATATAGGCTCTGAGAACACAAACCTGAGTTAACACTGGGTCTTGAAACATAGGACCTTGAAAATATAGGACCCTAGGATCATAGAACCCTTGAAATATTCAGGTGCTGAGACTATAAGGTCTTGATAATATAGTTACTTGACAACATAAGTGTCTGGGATATATACGACCCAAGTAACATAGGGTCTCAGCAATATAGGTCCCTAGACATACCGTATAAGGCCTGGGGCATGTAGGACTCCTGGAAATATGAAACCCTAGAAATATAGGTCTCTACAAACTTAGAGTCTAGGGCCCCAGAACCTTGAAATGTAGGCCCAGAGACAAGAAGGCTGATAATATAGTGGTAAAACAGTGCTAAGGGAACATCTTGGAATATAGAAGTGTGTAAATATATTGACCTTGTAACGTTAGTTATGTTTCTTAAAACCAGATTTATCTCAGTTTTAAATTCAATAAAGACTAGATTTGTTTTTCCATTGCCAGGGTAAAGATGCATTATTGTTGTTATCATGATTTAGCATGTTACAGCTGCTGATCTCATGTTCAGGTTTGACTGGAAGGCAGTAGTCCTTGAGCAGTCGCAGTTGAGCATTCAGAATGATGTGATGAAGGTGTGTGCTTCATTCCTTAAGCTCCGAGCGACAGGTAGCACCTTATTCTTCCAGTCTGCTGATCGCTGAGCTCTGACACGCTCCTGTCTGCTGGTTTCTCTCTAATCTTCAGCTTTGACAGGGTGGCGTCGAGACCATATTTTACAAGTGTCTAAATCCGCAGTTTCACCCAGAGGGAGAGCTACAAAGAAGCTTAAGGCGTGCTGTAATCCGCCATGCGGCTAATCACGGGATGCTAATGGGAGATTAGCTGTGTTAGCATCTTAGAGCGGGTGCAGTATGAAAACATCTTCCACTTTGATTTTTTTTTTTCTGTTGTACTTCCTCAGATTACGCCATGACTAGGCATGTGCTAGCATTACATTTCCAGATCATGCTAAGTGAACATTTTTAATCATGTTTTGGTTCGATATGCTAATATCATAATAGCTTTGTCTGAGAAATATAGTGACCAAACTGCCAAGTTAAGGTTTAGCATATTACTTACATTCATAATTGTGCTTGGTAAATGTTTCACGGATATAATCAACCAGCTAGCACTATTCAACCTCACAATTTATGAACTAGCAGCTATGCAGCTAGTTCACCTGAGTTAGTGAACTGTGTTCAGGAGACAATAGTTTAATTCAGTTCAGCAGCAGAAATATTGCAGTCATCACTAAGAAGAAGATTTGGAGAAGAAGACCTAACGAACACACTCAGAATTGCGAAGCTAGCATATACAGCTAGTTAGGTCGCATGCTAGCTATAACAGCAGTCTCATTGTGTTCAGCTGCAGAAAAATCATTGTCAGTGCCAAGCTGTTAAAGGATAATAATCAGCCACGGAGTGGTTTGATGAAGCAGAGTTACTGTTATCACCAAGAAGTTCTCTATAACTGTAAAAATGCAGTGATGGACAAATGAATGCTATTTCATGCGAACAACCTGATGCGTATACGCTACATCTGACGTAAAGGGGTGCCATTTTTAAACTTGTACATTGGATGCATTGAACACTGACATTATTACGTCACATGTGGGATATTTGGGACACATTCAGGATGTTTTAGTTAATACTTGCTCACGTTTAGTGTTCATATGTCCACAGATGCCAAACTGTGAGAATAAGAGATGAGTTGAGAGAGGATCCTCAGTCTCCAGTGTATTGGATTTTCTCTCCTCATCCATCGTGTCCTTACTGTGAGAGAAAGATTGCTGATGGAGGAGATAAAACGAGAGAAAGAGGGAGAGAGTGTGTGTGTGTATGTGAGAGAGAGAGAGAGTCCAGCTTGATGTATAAAACAGTTCATCTTCGTCAGATTTTCGGTCTCGGTGTGTTTAACATACCGGGGACGGTGGTAGCCCATTTCTCACAGCAGGACACTCTGACCTCTCTAATGTCACAAAGCATGAGAGATATCAGTTATATCTTATTATCCAACCACTCTTATTCATGTTTATTTATTTTTTAAATTAGTATTAAATATCACATATAGAAATGCAACAAATATTCACATGATGCAGTACTGTTTTTTCAATCCTTACTTCTTTTTTTCCTTCGGGTCCACTGTGTGCATTACCCATAACGCATTGCCGACGCGGATGTGCATCATGCTCAACGCACATGATGCACACGAACAAACAAATATAAACTGAACCATTACCTGGTCCGGGTCCTGACCCGGCAAAGTACTTCAACAGACCGAAAAAAAATAATGCAGCAAAGCTAATAAGCATAGAGAATTTTTTTTTAAAAATGTATTTGATTTATATGTAAATTTATACAAATTTATGTTAATTATTTAGCTGAAGGCAGCTCATCAGATCAGAGACTAGTTTGGGGTCAGAAAAGGATGAGATTTGACAGACTTCTATAGATTTTATAATAGAAAGACAGTGTTTAAAGACGACTGGACAGAGACGCTTGTGTTTATTCTCTGTTTTAGATTCAGAAATGACGTCTCATCTGTTCAGACGTCAGAAGTGGTAAATAATCCACTCCCAACGGTTAATGGTAAAGCATTACATGTAACTGTTGTCACCATTCGGGGATGTTAGTTGCTTCTCTAGATCTTTGTAAGTGAGGAATTTTTTTGTAACCGAACCTTCAGGAATGTCCATAACGTCCCTAACGAGACCTTTCACAGGACAGCGCCTGTAATTAGATTTCCTAGTTGTACAGTACAGACAAGCGAACGGTGTGTCTTCTTCTCTTTCTATCTGAGAGTGGAAGTGCGCGAGTCATTTCTTCACGGTAGATAAATAAGTAAATATATAAATAATTTTAGAATACGCCTGTGTGTCGTAGCAGTGACCCGAACACACACCGGGTTTATAGGCAGGTGCGCCGCTACCCGATGCAAATTAAAGCGCGGGCTAATTTCATTTTGATTAATGCAGATGCCGTCCTTTTGGCCCGTGTTTGCTACCTGGAGCCTATTTAGCGTAAATTAGCGAGGCCATTTCTCGCCTCATGTGTCGACTGGGGCCTGGAAATGAGCCGCACTCACTAAAGCCTTTAATTGCCTTCTGTGCAAACGTTCCTTCTGTACTTTATCAAGCACGCGAGATCCTGGACATTCTGGCGGTGTGTGTGTGTGTGTGTGTGAGAGAGAGAGAGAGAGAGAGAGAGAGAGAGAGTCTAACTTCAGTAAGGAAGAGACGAAGATTAATCAGAATCCAACTCTGAATCCACAAATCTCTCTAATAACCGCTTTCCCATTTTGTACCACTTAGTTATTTTTCCGAAGACTTAATAACCCATGCATAAGCATTTAATAACATTTATAGAGCAATGAGAATTAAAAATATATGACCAGCTTCAGGTGAAACGTTTTAAGTAATGTTTATAAGCTGTTTATAAGGAAGACAGTGGGGGTTATAATAACACATTAAACCTTTATTCCTGATTTATAACTCAGTAAATACTATTCTAAAATGATGTTATTCTACAGTATGTGTGTGTGTGTGTGTGTGTGTGTGTGTGTGTTGGAGGAAAACAATCAACTGTGGAGCGTTTGTGACTGAAGTAGATTATTTTCCTAAAACAGTGTTTTATTCCTCTTATACCACTGCAAGTTGCCATTAAAAAATGATCACAGAACACATATCATAGTTTTTTTTTTTTATTTATCGATTTATAGTTGCATTAAATGTTCCATGGATTCTACAGAGAGAGTCGTGTTCGCGAGAAACCGCAAAGAAGCGTAAACTCCTCTGTCCTGAAGAGGTCAGAAAACCTAGGGTTACAGCTTTCCCTCTGAGTGTTACGAAGCTCCGACACTGGAGACTCCTTCCTTAAATAAATATTAAATAAACGTAACGTTACTTCAAGAAAACGTCGGCGATTAAAACCAAAAAAAAAAAAAAAAAAAAAGAAGTGTTTCTGTGGAACGAGCGCATTAATATAAACCTGCTCCGCTGTCAGATCTGCTGTTACACGTAGAAAATTCATCAACACCTAAACACGAGGAGGTTCCTCGCATCAGCAGGTGACTTTAGCGTGTCTTGAGCGTCGGGGCCGCTGCCATTGTTTATTAGAAACGTCGCTTCAAATCTTTAGTGGCTTTCCCAAATGCCGCTCATGTCCCATTACACTCGTTTTCCCCTGCGTCCCTTCATCCGATAGACATCTCAACGGGGGACATGTGGACGAGACGATAATTAAAGAGGTGGCGTTTACTCCTACTCTTTCTCTCTCTCTCCCGCTCTCTCTCTCTCTCTCTCTCTCTCTCTCTCTCTCTCTCTCTCACGCTCTCTCACACACACACACACACACACAGTTTCTCTTTCTCAGAGATCTGAATCTGCAATTACCTTCCAGAAAATAGCGTTGTCAAGACAGGGCCGGCGTTAATAATGGCCTCCATCTCTCCGGCCTGCAATCGTTTCTACTGAAGCTGCACTTTGATTGTTTATTGGTTCAGCTCGGGTTATCGGCTCAGCACTGGAGCAGAAATGGGAGGAGAAGAAGTAAAAAAAAAAGAAAAACAGGGAAAAAGGGATGAGTGTGAGATACAGTGTTTATTTCACGTTGTTTATCGGAGTGTGATGCGCGGCGTAATGCTCTGTTCAGGAGGAAATCTTGAGATGATAACGTATGATGGAGAGCATAGCGGTTTATTTTATTCCGCTTTTGTTGTTTCCCCTCGTTTGTAACGAACCTGCGAGCGTCTTTCCTGCAGAACGTGGATGAACGAATGAACGATTCTAGAATTGCGCCTATTTGTTAGTGTGTTAATGACCGCCGTTTACTTCAGTATTTTTCACTAAGGCTACATTTAGATCATTTGATATAAATCCCATAATCCTGCCAATGAAAATGAACATTATTGTAGAAGCGGTGGTCGGACTTATAAGATAAGTTTATATGAATATTATATTTTAATTAGCTTTAAGAGAGAGAGAGAGGAAAAAGAGAGGCTGGTGATGGAATGACTTTATAGCTGCGATAACATAAGTGACAACAGGAACTATCTAGTTTCGGTGACATTTCACAGCATTAAATGTAACTATAAACGGATAAAAAGTACGACGTGTCGTTACAAAGTCGTAATCGTTGGCGAATTGGTGTTGTATTGTGGGAAAAACACTCAGGGAGGTGCTGTTATTGCAAAAACAATCCACTTCAGGAGGGTAACTCTGCTGCATTGATTTTTTTAGCTTTATATATATATATATATATATATATATATATATATATATATATATATATATATATATATATATATATTCATTTATTGTTTGTCGCTTTGTCATTCCTCAATTTCAACACCATGATGTTTTTTTTTTAAATTTCAGTTGTGTGTATATAAGAACATGTCCCAAGTGATCTACTCAAGAGAAATCCGTAAAACCTGACGCGGCGCCAACTACGCGAAGGCGATTCGAATAATCTGGATGCGAAGCCAGCCGCGGAACCCGACTCTGAATACGAGGGACTTTCCTCGTGTGAATATTCAAGTCACGACTCTGAACACGGGCTGTATTTTGTTTGGCGGAAAAAATCGCTTCAACATCAGACGCTCTTCTTCTCGTGCCGCTAGTGGACGCTCATGTGACCTAACTGACGTGCGCTACCGTTAGTGGAATAGTCGATGAGAATTTGTAGTATTTAACAACTGCCTGATTTTATAATGAAGACAAAACCAGAACCAATAAAAAAAAAACCTGGTGTCTCTGTTATGATGTAATCGTACCAGTAATCGAACTCCCTGAGTAATCGTGGGCGGAGTCAGTGTAAACAGCGTATGTGAAGAAGAAGAACAATATTAGCATTTAGTGCTCAGTTTTAATTCGACAACCTGTGATTTGTTCACATGACTGGAACTTTCTAGATTAGCTAAATGTGCTCTAAACTACGTTTAAACGGGGATAGTTCGACGCGTCCGCTACGTCACTTTTGATGTTATCTTATTCTTGGTGTTTACGCGTGTCAGAAAGAGAAAGGATTGAAAAATATCTATACACGCATGAGCAGAACAAACACATCAGTGGAAAAAAAAGAGAAACCAGCAGACAGAAATTTGACAAGCTGCTGTAGAGCTTCGTTTTCTCCGGCCTTGCATCCGTCTGTAAAAAACTGCACACTTCCCTGCACACCAACATTGGATAAGGTGCTGCGCTTGGAACATTTTTTTTGCTGATATACCAAATGTGGTGTACGGTGAAATCGTGGACGTTTACAGCTGCACCAGAATACACCCATACATGGCAATAATAATAAAAAATAATAATCATTTCTGACTGGTTAGTACAGTAGGTTTGCTCTGTTTTCTGATATAGTTGTTTCCGTAAAAAACAACAACAACTGTATCACAGCTGAAAATCAATGCCTGACAACGCACTATTCAGCCACGTAACCATGGCGACAAGCATAAATAATGCGTCACGCCTGGCCGTAGCAATTAAAGTGATCACTGTAATTGCACAGAAACGGTTCATTTAAACACTGTCGAACATCAAAGAGGTTTGAAAATGGCATGAGATGTAACCATAGCAACAATAATATAATATAGTAACCTACTGATTTCTGTATGTTTTCTATAACACGTATTAATAAGTTATCGTTTCTATATACGCTGACTCAGTAAACACTGTAACTATACAGAGAAACGCATCCAGAACGTTCTCCGAAATACACACAACTGACGACTGTACTTCCTAGTCAGGGAGCTGTCCATCTAAATCTCTCTAGCCAATGAGAGTGAAGCGCTGTTAATCCCCGCCCACACGAGAGGTTTGTGCCAGAGTGTTTTCAGCTCCGGAGCGTTTTTTGCTTCTCTCTCATTGTATATTTTTGTTCGTTTTTGGAAACGTTCAATACTTCTGGCAAAACGTTTTATCTCATAAAGGAGGAAGAACTTTTCTTCAAATTAATGGTCAGATTATTTTCAAAACAACTCTTCTTTTTTTGTTGTTATATTCAGCATAAATTGTTTTACACTTTTATAGACGTCCATTTGTTATCTGTTTCACTGATTACAGTGTTTAACACACACACACACACACACACACACACACACAGTGTGTATTTTCCTGTTCCCACACATACAGTACACTTTTGGGTGGATGAAGCGGTTAATTGTTTCCAGACGTTCGAGTGTGTTTTCTTCTGCGTAGTTGAGCCAGTCGATGACAGAAAGCAGACGCATCTCGTCGTGTTCGGTCAGTGTAACGATTCTCCAACAGAGCGAGCGTTTCACGCCACATTACATTTACCTACGTATACATTTTAATCTCATTTTCTGCTCGTGGCCTATTTATAGATGCGCTGCACAGACTCACACTGCCGTCGTTTGTTTACTCCTTGACACGAAGCTCCGCCTCTCAGAATCTGAGTAACTGTTAGCACTCAAGAGTACGCCCAGAAGTGTTTTATTCCTCTTATACCACTGTGATTTGCCAATGATTACAATTTTTATAAAAAGAAACATAAAAAAAACATCTAGAAACAGTTTTTCGTTCACTTCACTTCAGCCTCTCTTTATTCTCTCTGTTGAAGATAATAAGACAAACTTGCACTGGAGACTCCTTACAGAAAATTTCACCATAGGAACAATTACACATTTTTATTTTTTACGTCTGCTGCATGAGAACGCGCTGCTGTTATAGAAACAATGAGGTGTTTTTTAACCTATATATTTTATATACCAGACCAACTCTGAATAAAGCTGTAACAAAAACAAAGAAAAAATCTCTCCAGTGTGTATCTTTATACAGTGTTTCTAACAAACCTTAAAATGTTTCAATAATATATTCATCTCCTTTTCCTTTGTTTTCTTTTTACAGGTGAAATATTTACACACGGGTTGCCACATTGGACTGTTTCTATTAAATCTACTATTAAACAACCTTCCTTTATTGGAGCTATATTACAAATGATATATACAAGCATTTCAAAGCTATTGCTGCTGTTGTTTTGGGGGTTCTTTTTCTTTCAACCCAAACATGCGAACGTGCCCAACCTGGCAACCCTGACAGGTGCTTTTACAAGACACATGGACAAAAATAAACACCCTGACAAAAATAAAACGCTTGCTCTTCTATGGCAACTTGCACACCAAGTCTGAAAATATCGTTCTTCCGCTTTGCATTAAAAACAATTCGGAAACAGGTTTGATGCCTGTGTTGTGATAAGATATGATAAGATAAGATATGATAAGATATACATTTATTAATCCCCTGTAGGCGAAATATAGGTTGAGACAGGAATAATATCAAAGAAAAGAATTCCCATAAATACCGATACATCCGAAGTAACATAAAATAAAATAAATCTTAGATAAATAGAAATAATAAAAATAAATAATAGAAACAATAAGATAGACCAGTGTGTATGCAACAGAGACTGACCAATTAAATAACACATCATAATCACATGACTTACTCAGAGCGTCAGGTTTCAGGGGTTATTATTTATTTATTTTTGGTCTTAAGATCATTTTTAAACATTAAAAGTACATTAAAAGTGTAAACTTGTCACAGATTCCTCTTCTGGGGAATGAATTCCATCTGTTTTGGTGGAAAAGCTTATCTGTCCTAAACAGCTGAATAACATTTCTATCTGCTTTAAGGAATCTGAAGACACTTTTTATATACAAGTAGTGTTTATATTGAGACAAAAAATATCGCAAAAGAAACGACGATCTGAGACGGCCGGACATGACAAGGCTACACAGTGAACACTTCAAGAGTACAAAAACTAAGAGTACAAATTCCATCATGGCCGCCTGTCAAAAATAAAACGAATATGCTGCTCTTTTTGGTGCGTCGTCGCAGATCCACAAAACTCGGCTAATGGTGAACCGCCAAACACAACAACAACATCCGTCTTCTTGTCAGGCCGTATTGACGTAACATTACCGCTACCAAATTGTTTTGTGTTGTGAAGTGTGTCTCGGAGATACCTTTAGCTTTATGATCTGCCAGGTCGGTTTTTTTTCCTGAGCTAAAGTTGAATTTTAGTATACACACACACACACACAGCAAAAGCGACTCACCCATACGCTATTCCAGTTCATTGACCCTCTGTGAGATTACAGCGAATCACTGTATCTGAAATCTATACATTTTAATTCTTTTAAAAGGCACGTTATCCTGTTTCTGCTCTAACGAACCTGATTTAATTCACACGTGAGGTACGTGAGGTTACTCTGGGTGGTAAAGCGTGTCTTAATCCACACCTCTGTTAAATTGTTGATTCTGCTTGTTTAGAAGGTATCGATTCATATCAAACGGCGTGCTGTATTAACACGCTTGTTCTAATACGTTATCGTTTCTATAGTAACGGCTACAAGGGTACAGTGGACGCAATACATACAGTCAACACGTGTAAGTGTTGGTAGGATGACGTTTTCTGTAAGGAGATGTGTTAACATTAATGGAAGGAGTCTCCAGTGTCAGAGCTTTGTGCATATAGACATACGACGTGTGGATATTTAATAAATAAGACATTTGTAAGCGTCGCTGTGGTATAAGAGGAATAAAACACGCGGTATATTTGTGTATGTTAGCGTGTCAGAGAAGCAAAAGTAGATGTTTAAAATGTAGCATTTTAGATACGCAGAACTAAAAATATATATATTTATACATTGTTTTCATCTGTTGCTGTGTGACGATCAGTCAATAGCTCCGATTCAATCTGACGTGGAATCATGTACGAATTAAAACTTGCATTTTTCATTTGCTGTCTCCAAAGGGCAGCATTCATCTCTTCAATAAGAATGTGCTGACCCCGTGACCCGCGTTGTACGCTCTGCAGAGGAGCGGTAATAGAAAAGTGTTTTAATTTCCTCCTGACATTAAGATGTTTGTGCCTCATAGGCGTGGAGCGCGAGTGTGGTTAAGAGTGTTTTCATGTACGTTAGTCTGTGTAAGTCCTTCCAATAACACAGCGCGGACAGAATGCCGTCTGAGAAGTCCGCTGTCGCCATTTTAAAACGTCCGCAGAGTATAAAATGTGCGGTTTTGCGATTTCAACAGGTTTCTGATACACTGTTAAAATATGCTTCAAACAGGAAGGAATCTATTGCATGAAATCTATTTCAGACATTTAACCTTGCTGTGACCTTGACCATGTTTGGATCAATTGTAAAACCTAATCAGTTCATCTCCTGCTTCGAGTGATAATGCCATATAAATCCTACAAACTTTCAACCACGTGTTCTGACACCAACGAGAATCTTGGAAAACCCAAAAACGTAATGCTCCAATCATCATCTAGGGGTGGAGAGGCATAAAAAAAAGAAAGAAAGAAAGAAAGAAAGAAAAGAAGAAGCATAAAAACATGTGGATCAAAACTCTGGTTAAAATAGAACTGAATGAGGTCTTGCCATAACGCGAGACGTGACGCTCCATGCAACTTTAGAGAACCAATTCCCAGTGAGGAGCAATTTTCTGAAGCTGTGTCCTACAGAGTCTCCTGAATGTGCGAGTAGTCCAGATAATTTCTGATGTACCTCAAGGGTCTGTGCTCGGCCCTGTCCTTTTCCCGCTGCACACCACTTCTGTATGGAATAAATCATCAAATCTCACAGCTTCTCCTTCTGCTTGGTATGCTGACGACACTCTGCTGATGACACCCAGACCTGCCAGTCCTTCCTTCCGTGGTCTTGGTTTACATTCCAAGAAGTTTCAGAGATATTTCAGACTGGATGAGGGATCACCAGCTCCAGCTCAACCTTTGCGTTCAATACAGCACCACTGTGAAGCTTGACTTGTCAGCATTAATATCGAGGACCATGGGGAACTGTGGAGTAGCAATCCTTGTCTAGATAGCCTTCACAGACCACGCTGTGGGATCTCCTGATTATGCCACCATTTTGTATTTAGTCATAAACCAGACTCTTCCCATGTCTCTGGTTTCTCAATGTTGGTAGACTCCGCCATATCTTCATTTCCTCTGAATATTAGCTCAAATCATTCAAGAAACACAAAGATTTATGTGAAAGTTTTGCCGATGCAAAAACAAGCACATTGTGTATATCTGCGTGTGATTTGGAGTTTACACGGCAGCAGAGAAAGTGTACATTTATGCGTACATCGTGCTAGCGTCCATTAGCATTTTGATTGTCCCATTAGTGAAAATGAGAGCTTCTGTCTTTGGTAATTAATTGCCTCATTTCATGAACATTGCCGTTGTTTATTTTTGTCCCGACACGCATTTAGCGAACCCTTCAATTAATTTGTTAATAGAAATGTAAAGACCGATCAAATTAACCTCTTTTCCACTACATTACGCTCTCTGATTAAAAACAAACTGCATGATAGACACACTGCCATATTTTCACTCACGCTGCACAAATAATGTCCGTTATATTCTCAATGAAATAAATGTTTTTATCAGTTTCAGAAGTCTGAGTCCACTGACAAAAATGTTTATTTTTGCCTTGATTACTGAGTAAAACACGTCAGTCAGTCAGAAATTCAGTCAGTCAGTCATTCATTCAGTCACTCATTCAGTCACTCATTCAGTCAGTCAGTCAGTCACTCATTCAGTCACTCATTCAGTCACTCAGAAATTCATTCAGTCAGTCACTCATTCAGTCACTCAGTCAGTCAGTCACTCATTCAGTCACTCAGTCAGTCAGTCACTCATTCAGTCACTCAGAAATTCATTCAGTCAGTCACTCATTCAGTCACTCAGAAATTCATTCAGTCAGTCACTCATTCATTCAGTCAGTCATTCACTCCTTCAGTCAGTCAGTCACTCATTCAGTCACTCAGAAATTCATTCAGTCAGTCACTCATTCATTCAGTCAGTCAGTCACTCATTCATTCAGTCAGTCAGTCACTCACTCATTCAGTCACTCAGAAATTCAGTCAGTCATTCATTCAGTCACTCATTCATTCAGTCACTCAGTCAGTCACTCATTCATTCAGTTACTCAGTCAGTCACTCATTCATTCAGTTACTCAGTCAGTCACTCAGAAATTCAGTCATTCACTCAGTCACTCACTCATTCAGTCACTCAGAAATTCATTCAGTCAGTCATTCATTCAGTCACTCATTCATTCAGTTACTCAGTCAGTCACTCATTCAGTCAGTCACTCATTCAGTCACTCATTCGGTCACTCAGTCAGTCACTCATTCAGTCACTCAGAAATTCATTCAGTCAGTCACTCATTCATTCAGTCAGTCATTCATTCAGTCAGTCACTCATTCATTCACTCAGTCAGTCACTCATTCAGTCACTCATTCAGTCAGTCAGTCACTCATTCATTCAGTCAGTCAGTCAGTCACTCATTCAGTCACTCAGAAATTCATTCAGTCAGTCACTCATTCATTCAGTTACTCAGTCAGTCACTCAGAAATTCAGTCAGTCACTCAGTCACTCACTCATTCAGTCACTCATTCAGTCACTCAGAAATTCAGTCAGTCACTCATTCAGTCACTCATAAATTCAGTCAGTCACTCATTCAGTCACTCAGAAATTCAGTCAGTCACTCATTCAGTCACTCAGTCAGTCACTCATTCATTCAGTCACTCAGTCATTCACTCACTCGGTCAGTCACTCACTCAGTCACTCTCTCAATCCTAATTAGAAGTTTTTCCTCCTTCCAGTTTTTTTTAATGAATGTTGCGTTTTATTTAAAATGTAAATCTTAATTTAATCTCTCCTCCATCATTTCCCCCTCTTTTCTAGCACCAGTTTTCCCACATCGATCCGACTGTAACTCTTTCCTTTTTTTTCTTTATTTAACAGTCAGATGTGATCAGTGTGATAAATGTGAAAGTGTATTGTGTGAACGTTGGTTTGAACGTGGTGTAACACTTGAGAACCAGTGGAATTTGGCAATAATACGGTGTTCACATCAGGTCGGAATTACGGTAATTACGAGCTTCCGACATATAAACGCTGTTCACGTCCATGCTGAACTCATAATGACCAGTTAGCAGCACTGAAACGCTCTGACTGGACAACGTGTGGCGTCACAAACAAGACCCAGAAAATGTTCCACAGATAGATGCAGTGAGGATTTAACCCTATAAATGAGACTGAAATATTCCTACTTAAGTTTCTAATATTAATGAAATAATATAGCATAGATTAGGGGTGTAACACAGTACTCTTATCTGTATTTGTTAGTGTCTGAGAAACTTTGACTACAATTACCATAATTCCACCATAATGTCAATATGGTTAAGCGGTTACAGTTATACATTTAAGGTTATACGCTTAAGGAGTTAGGGATAGGGTTATATCTTTAAGGGGTTAGCCCTATCCTTACGGTTAGGCATAGGCGTGGCATTATATGCCTTTATATACAAGTCAGTGGAAATACCTCTAGCACATTAAATGTTCAGCATTTTTCCTTTTGGTTTTTGGAATCCCAATAAAAACATCTATAGAGGAATTGATATGGACAAATCACCTGCTTTTAACTTTCTCTGTGTCAGTTGTTCCAACAGGAAGTTAATGATCCTGGAAACATGATGAATCACTGAGAGAGAGAGAGAGAGAGAGAGAGAGAGAGAGAGAGAGAGAGAGAGAGAGAGAGAGAGAGAAAGAGAGAGACTGTGAATATAGGACACTAGGAATATTAGGCAATGGGAACATTGGACATACAAGATGCTGTATTTTAGTATATAACACTTATTATGATTTAAAACATATGCCCAGAAGAGTACAGTTACTAGGAATTAGTATGGTTATGCCAAGCTTACATCCACTGAGGTCTGAAATTCGTCATAAAAACCATGAAAGATAATTCCAGAAATAATAAAGAAGGTTTTCCGGCCGACTGAGGCGGCGTATCGTTAAAGAAATGATCCAAACTCTGCCAGAACAGCACTAATCCCACGGTCTTACCATCGCAGCTAAAATACTGCTTTTTGGTTCAGTTCTTTTTCAGTGCGAAGCCCTTAAAAGTGTCCACTCTCTAGTGTTTGATATATGATCCAAGGCCGGAGTCAGCATGGAGACACACCGCTGGAACAATGCTCAGATCCATCACGCTGTCGTCTCATATTAATGATGAGGTCATGATTCTGAGGGTCACGCTGGCTGATATTTACGACGGTCAGAGAGAGGGAGCGTAATTCTCTCTGAAAGACGCCACTCTGGGTTTTATCCTGCGCGATTGGTTCTCACCGAGGTTCCACAGAAAGTACCATCATGACTCCGACGCAGTCCATTCTAAGCAAATTTAGTCATCATTTAAGTCAGGAATAAAATACTCCATGTTGTTCCATTATAATAAAATAATCAACGATGAGGTGCTGCGATGAAGCAGAGCCATCATGAAGCTGATTCATTTTCCATAACAACACATCCTGAAGTGTTTTATTCCTCTTATACCGCAATTAAAAAAAAACAAAAAACAAGTCAGTTCCTGTTCTCACTTACGCCCTAGCCGCTATGAATAGTCGTATCCTCACCAGCTTCTCTCTTATTTCTCTTTTATAATCAAACAAAATCCTCCCCCAAATAAACGCAGCTTGTCGTGTTACCAAGAAACCGCAAGCTACGGTTACGAAGCTCTGACACTGGAGACTCCTTCCGTAAATATTAAGGAAATGCCACCTTACAGAAAATTTCACCGCAGCAAAAAGTAATTATACACTTAAAAAAAATAAAAGCATATTAATATTAATCAACAGATTATGATAATAATAATAATTGGAGAACTGAACAGCGTTGCGGTTTAATATGAATCAGCCGTTCTTTGGCTTTTTGAGTTTTCTCATCTCGGTGCTTTCTGTGACGGCTGTTTAAGTGATCGAGTACGAGTCCGCCGACAGCTGCTGCTCATAAACGCCATTTACGAGTGTGATAAGCAGAGTTAGGACTCTGCTGAATGAGGTAACGGTGAGACGGTACATCATCGACAGTCTGTGCTGATTTAACACTGAGCATTTCGAGTTTGTAATTATTTTCCTATTACAGCATGACACACAGTGTTTTATTCCTTACTGACCTTCTCTAAAGGTGCGGTATTAAGGATAATCGTCTCGGCTTAGAGGAACGCTCGGCACCAAGCCTAACGTAGTGAACAAATCATAAAAGATTATAGACACCAGTTTGACATATTAAAGTAGGAACTGTGAATTGAGGAATCGGGGACTGAGACACTGGGAAAACTATGAGAATGAGAACTGGTCGTAACACGAGCCAGGATGTTTTGAACTCAAACTGAAAGTGTGTTATCATCCAAATCACTTCTAACATTGGAAATCTGATCACTTAAACAAACACTGGCATGACTGGAAGAGTTTTCACACCTATTCGTGGGTCTAAATCAGTATGAAAATGATCATTTTGGTTTGTCTGCTGCAGTATGAAGCTTAATTTGGTTTTGAACTGCGTCATTGGAAGAAGTCATTTTAGAAAGAAAGTACACCCTCCTTGAGTTCTCGGTTTTTATTTATCGGTGTGTGTGGTACTCATTAATGACTATAAACATACAGACAAACTCAGGTGACAACCTGAAACACAACCGAATTCAATATGTAACTTTTTTCTCTAAAATAATAAACCACCATTCAGAAAGCAGGTGGGAAAAATAAGTACGCCCTGTAATCCAGTACAATGCAGAATGACCTTCAGCAACATTAAGTTATTTACTTGTGTGTTTGGGTTTTAAATCCTGACACGTACACTCTTCACTTCTGGTCTTGCTTTCTTTTCTGTTCTGCCTGATCACTAATTGGCCATTTAAAAAAAAATAATAATCACATTATCTAATCAAATATCCAGAATGTCAGAGCTGATCTCCTGATTAAGTCCTAAGTGAAGCTCCGGAGGTGAGACGTGACGCTGTGCTTTGGGAGATGGTTGACCTTATGAGTGGATGTCTGAACGTCTCTGGGAAACGTCTCCGGGCCGTTCCTGAGGGAAACAGGAGGGTGAAACCAGTTATATTTACTCAGCCGGGAAGAATGCATTTATTATATAGACAGTGGAGTGTCAAGGTGAGATATGGGGGATTGTTATTCTTTTCAAGAGGCGAGTGCACAAACAAAATATTCATACACGTCCGTTTTTCTTCGTTATCTTCCTCTATAATAATGGGATTTCTGTATCTGCACTGCTAAAGAGCAGAATGTAAACTGTCCGCTCCGCTTCATCAGAGCAGCTCAGGGGTTTCAGACATCACAGAAATCAAGTGCTCTTCTCTCTATCATCCACTTGCAGGAGAGAGCGAGAGAGAGAGAGAGAGAGAGAGAGAGAGAGCAAGAGCAAATATGTCCGTGATTGCTCGAGGAAGAGATATGGAGAGAGACAGAGAGCTGGAATGAAAGAAGTGAGGCTCAATATGGCTGGAGGAGAGCGAGAGAGAGAGAAAGAAAGAGTGAGTGAAAGATGTTCTGCCTCATTTAATCCGCTATCCTGTGAGTAGCGCGCTCACTGAGGAGAATAAAGAGCAAGGGGGAGAACTAAGGAGAGCTGGCAGCAAAGAGAGAGAGAGAGAGAGAGAGAGAGAGAGAGAGAGAGAGAGAGAGAGAGAGAATTGAAGCCATCGTGGACTCAGACAGAGACAAATCACAAGAGACTAAAGAACAGACTTGCCCAAGATCAGCATGTCTGCTCAGAGAGAGAGAGAGAGAGAGAGAGAGAGTGTCGATGTTCTTGGCTGATGAGATAATTTTTTCTAATTAACCTTAAGAACAGCACTCAATGTCCTGCTGCTGAGCTGTGGAGCAGAAAGAAGAAAGAACTTCACTGTTCCACCCTCTGTTTTCCTCGGCTCCAAGGAACCGAACCAACGCGCGTATCCAAGCGTGAAGCAAGGAACGTTTACACTCACGATTAATGTACATGAACCGCAGTATTCTTCTCACACACACTTTTAGGAAATCTGAAGTCGAATTCATGCACCTGTGACATCATCAAAACTAGAAGAGGAGGAACAATAAGACAGTGAGAACTAGGAAACGACAGTAGCTGAGATAGATAGAACAACTCAAATAAAAATACCCAAGAATCTAGAACAAACAGGAATAAGGAGAAATAGAGAAAGGAGGAGAATTGAAAGAACTATAACTATGATGTAGCAGGAACTAAACTAGAAGAATTAAAAAACAACAACTAGGGGGGAAAACTAGAACCAGGAAAATTAGCAGAAAGAAGAATGAGGGGAATCAGAAACTAAAAACGCACGGTATCTTAATGGTTAGCACGTTCTCCTCACGCCTCCAGGGTCGGGGGTTTGATTCCCACCGTGGCCCTGTGTGTGTGGAGTTTGCATGTTCTCCCCGTGCTGCGGGGGTTTCCTCCGGGTACTCCGGTTTCCTCCCCCAGTCCAAAGATATGCATGGTAGGTTGATTGGTGTGGCTAATGTGTCCGTAGTGTATGAATGGGTGTGTGAGTGTGTATGTGATTGTGTCCTGTGATGGATTGGCACCCTGTCCAGGGTGTACCCCGCCTTGTGCCCCATGCTCCCTGGGATAGACTCCAGGTTCCCCGTGACCCTGAAAAGGATAAGCGGTAGAAGATGGATGGATGGAGGAGAACTAGCAGAACTAGCAGAAACAGGAGTGAGGGGAACTAGGGACTATAAAAACTGGGAGAACTAAAATAATGAGAACTAGGAACTAGAATGTTATTTATTTATTTATTTATTTATTCAGAAGTATAACTAGGACCTAGAAGAACCACGAGCTACAAGAATGAGCAAAGAATGAAAACTTAAAAAATAAAAACCCCAACAAAGCAAAATATGAACTGGGAACTAAAAACAAACACTATGGACAATTTGGAAACGCCAATCAGCCTACAACACTTGTTTTTGGACAAGAGGAGGAAACCGGAGTACCTGGAGGAACACTCCCGAAACACGGGTAGAACATGCAAACTCTATGCACGCAGGGCGGAGCTACCTGAACCCCAAACCCTGGAGGTGTGAGGCAAACGTGCTAACCAGTACGCCACCATGGGCCATCCATCCAGCGTTTGAACCCTAATTTTCAAAAACGTGAAAATGAAAAACATTTAAAATAGCGTGACTTGTGATTATCAGCGGAGTGTGTGATGATGATGATGATGGTGATGATTATGATGGCACTGAGAGTCAGAAGGTTTTTAAGGTTAGTGCTGGAGGAACGCCTGTTCTCCAAGCTGCTATTTCACACACTATTAAAGCAAAGGCACTGATGCACGGATGAAGTCTGGAGGAAAAAAAAATAGAAAAAAACACCATGACATTTCCAAATCTCTTGAAAACCCCCAGGCGTCCTGCGCCGGGTTTACGAGGCGAGGATTAGCGCCCGTTTTTTAGCGTGCTATTTCTGGAAGAGAGCGATTTTCCTACTGATGTGCCATGTTGAGTGTGCATATTGGCTCATGCATCACCTGACTCGAGGAGCTGACACAACACACCCATACCACAGAGAGAGAGAGAGAGAGAGAGAGTGAGAGAGAGCGAGAGCGAGAGCGAGAAGGAGAGAGCGAGAGTGAGAATGAGGCGACAACAAACACACCATTTATAATAAAAGAAAACACGCTTAGCCATTTAGCTAGCAACATTTCATTAGCATTAAGATTTCATGGAGCTTAATCACATTCCCTGTGACAGTTTAGATCAGTGTGTACTACAGACGTAACACAGCACAGCCATTAGGATCAGAATAAATGGCTCTGTGTGACCATTACAGGAAGAAAATCATCAGAGCTGCTAAAGCTAACGGCATCCCGCCTGGCTCGGAAATATTACTTGTGTTTTAATTCCACTGTTCATTCACAGCGCACAAGAAACGGAGATTAATGTGGACACAAACGAATATTGAGTCCATGGAAGTGTGTGAAAACGAAGAGTTTAAGAGATTAACTCTTTCTTCAAATATGGACTCTATTGAATGCGAGCGGGTCATTTGGACATTTTGAAAGAAAGACGGGCAGGGTGGGGAAGGTGGAAGGGTGGAGTCAGTGAAAGAAAGAAAGAGGGGCAGGTGGAAGGGTGGAGTCAGTGAAAGAAAGAAAGAGGGGCAGGGTGGGACAAGTGGGAGGGTGGAGTCAGTGAAAGAAAGAGGGGCAGGGTGGGGCAGGTGGGAGGGTGGAGTCAGTGAAAGAAAGAAAGAGGGGCAGGTGGAAGGGTGGAGTCAGTGAAAGAAAGAAAGAGGGGCAGGGTGGGACAAGTGGGAGGGTGGAGTCAGTGAAAGAAAGAGGGGCAGGGTGGAGCAGGTGGAAGGGTGGAGTCAGTGAAAGAAAGAGGGGCAGGGTGGGGCAGATGGAAGGGTGGAGTCAGTGAAAGAAAGAAAGAGGGACAGGGTGGGAGGGTGGAGTCAGTGAAAGAAAGAGGGGCAGGTGGGGCAGGTGGAAGGGTGGAGTCAGTGAAAGAAAGAGGGGCAGGGTGGAGCAGGTGGGAGGGTGGAGTCAGTGAAAGAAAGAGGGGCAGCGTGGGGCAGGTGGAAGGGTGGAGTCAGTGAAAGAAAGAAAGAGGGGCAGCGTGGGGAAGGTGGGAGGGTGGAGTCAGTGAAAGAAAGAAAGAGGGGTAGGGTGGGGCAGGTGGGAGGGTGGAGTCAGTGAAAGAAAGAAAGAGGGGCAGGGTGTGGCAGGTGGGAGGGTGGAGTCAGTGAAAGAAAGAAAGAGGGGCAGGGTGGGGCAGGTGGGAGGGTGGAGTCAGTGAAAGAAAGAAAGAGGGGCAGGTGGGGCAGGTGGGAGGGTGGAGTCAGTGAAAGAAAGAAAGAGGGGCAGGGTGGGGCAGGTGGGAGGGTGGAGTCAGTGAAAGAAAGAAAGAGGGGCAGGTTTGGCAGGTGGGAGGGTGGAGTCAGTGAAAGAAAGAAAGAGGGGCAGGGTGGGGCAGGTGGGAGGGTGGAGTCAGTGAAAGAAAGAAAGAGGGGCAGGTTTGGCAGGTGGGAGGGTGGAGTCAGTGAAAGAAAGAAAGAGGGGCAGGTGGGGCAGGTGGGAGGGTGGAGTCAGTGAAAGAAAGAAAGAGGGGCAGGTTTGGCAGGTGGGAGGGTGGAGTCAGTGAAAGAAAGAAAGAGGGGCAGGTTTGGCAGGTGGGAGGGTGGAGTCAGTGAAAGAAAGAAAGAGGGGCAGGTTTGGCAGGTGGGAGGGTGGAGTCAGTGAAAGAAAGAAAGAGGGGCAGGTGGGGCAGGTGCTTATAGCTTTAATTGTAGTTTTGATCATAATGCAACACAATCACAAATTTTCCATGTGCTAATTTTACATAATTCCTGCTTTAAGGATTAACGCTAGTAAAGTGGGAAGACTTCCCATCTATCTGCAGCACATATGAGGAAATCGGTTTCTGTTTGTCTTACCCCCCTCCCTCTCTCTCCCTCTCTCTCCCTCTCTCTCTCAGGAGCCATGAGCGAGTCTCATAACGCCGACCGCGAGCGAGCAGACGCCTCAGTCTGACTCTCAGGATGTGATGTGCGCTAAATGAAAAGGCCGACCCGAGGGAGCTTTATTAGACATTATTAAAGGCCGAGACGTCGCTCCTGAGAGCCTTCACTTTAAATAGCACATTCACTCCGAAATCTAATTTCTTACGCACAATTGAACTGCACGGGGGAGAATAAAGGCGGTTTTTAATATCGTTAGGACGCGATCTGATTAACGCAACAAAGGACGCATGGTAACGCAACGTAACACAATCCCCATCAGATCTACAGAGGAACCAGAGCTCAGAAATATGAAGATCTTTTTAGAGGAATGATTGTGGAAATGAATAGAGTCGAGATGCATGCGATTAAAGGATTATAATGATGGAAATGTGTCATTTAATAGTGCGGTGATTTATCTGTACGAGCGAGGATGATAAAATTCTGGTTTTGTTCTTTTTCAAACAAAGGAACGTGTAAGAAATCTCCCAACCCCGCCTCTAACCCCGCCTCTAACCCCATCGCTACACAAAGTCCGCCTCAACTCCTATCCGAACCCCCTGCTGTAAAAAGTTCGAACAAGAAGAAAGAAAGATCACAACATCAGCCCTTCCCCCAAACATTAACCCCGCCCGTAACTCCAACCTCACCTTTAAAAACTAATCCTAATATCCTTTCATAGAAATGAACTCTTAAAACGCATACCTTAGTGGCCCATGACTCCATCCCATCTCCACCTACTCCATTTATTTGATTCTTTTTGGGTGCTAAAAATATGGAACCCACCAGTCTTTAATTATTTAGAAAGATATTTCTTTAGAAATCCACCTGTTCCGGGGTTCAGCCTTTCTCCACGTGGACAAATCAGAGAAACTTCTAGATCTGACCATGCTTGAGACGTTCTCAGTTTTCTGAGAAGTTCTACGCAGAACCCTTCCTCTAATAAGCGAACTTTTGTTGTTGTTGTTGTAGGTTTCCACATGCTGGAGAAGGTTCTTTTGGGCTCCTGATAATTTTCCCCATAATCCACAGCTCTTGCGATGAGGTTCGTGTTGCTCTTTCTGAAAATATAAGAACACGCATTTATGAACTTTCTACGTGACCACGCCTCTTTTTTTCTACATGTAACTTGTAAGTTTGACA
>NC_030421.2:4592500-4605000 GCF_001660625.3 Ictalurus punctatus | reverse complement strand
ATGTGTGTACATTAAATACATTAGATGAAAAAACAACAATAAAGTAAATGAAAAACTTGGTAGAGAAAATTAAACGATGAGGGGAAAGAAAGAAAATGGGTAAATAAGAAGAAAGGAAAGAAACAAAGTCCAAGAAATGAAATATTAACAAAAACCGTGTTTAAAAAATAAAGTAGAGGGAAAAAGAAATGATTACAAAATGAAAAAAGGACGTTCTACAAAAACTGAAGCAGGCATGAGGGCATGAAGAAGAAGAAGAAGAAGAAGGTAAGGTTTTTGCTATTGTTACTGTCAATTATAGTTTTATTAAATGAAAGAATTCAAGTAAAATGTTTACTAAAGATTAAAGGATTAAAGGGAATATGTGCTGTCCAAAAACGATTGTTGAGGCAAAAGAATTTAGGAGTTAAATCCTTAAAAAAAAAAAAAAAAACGTGGATCCTGAAGAGAAGACATGCGTAAAACACCGAAGCTCATCTCTAACAGACCTCAGAACACACAGCTTTATTTTATTTCCCACAAACATTAAAAACATATCACAGGAACCACCACCATAGCAAGCCAGGTGGGGGCGCAAGAGGGTAAATGTTTAGCAAGAACCCACAGGAGTACCTGCACCACACTGAGGTCATAATATAGAGTTAAAAACAGAACAACTGGTAAACCAGCTAAGTGTTATTATTATTATTATTATTATTATTATTATTATTATTATTATTATTAACTCCGATGGTTGCCACTAGGGGGCTTATAAGGCTCGAAACAACATATGTAAAATAAATAAAGTGCATTGTTTCAAATCTGGACCTCAATATCATCATCATGGTCCTTCTCCTGAGTCATAACATCACCCCTTCGCTAGTGTTTTACAGGCAGCTTTAAAGACAAACACAGGTGTGTATAATTAAAAAGCTAGATTGATTGTAATTGCATGTAAATGGTCTGATTAGCAAAGACCCTAACTGAAACACACAATATAAGCACAAATATTTAATGCTACTACATTTTTTGTAAATTATATTGAAAACACTGTCTACACTGTTGTGAAGATCTTTGCAATTGTTTTGTGAAAGGTGTCATTATTTTGGGGCCCAAATCTCGTTGCTTCTACACTGCTTTGACCAGCAGGTGTCGCCAGCGTGTGGTGCGCCGAGCGCTTCGAAACAGTGAGTCATTTTGCGAAGCAACTGGTGAAGAGCTTCGTTTCTGCCATCAGTAATAATTAGAGGTGGCATTGGGGGGGTGGGGGTAATTGTTCATGCTGAACATGATAGATGTGTTGGAAGCAGGAACAATGGGCAAGCGTAAGGATCTGAGTGACTTTGACAAGCACCAGATTGTGATGTCTAGACGACTGGGTCAGAGCGTCTCCAAAACAGCAGGTGTTGTGAATTGTTCCCGGTATGCAGGGGTTAGAGTACCTAACAAAAGGTGGTCCAAGAAATGACAACCGGTGACCCGGCGACAGCGTCATGGGCACAAAAGGTTCGCCGATGTGCCTGGGGAGCGAAGGCTAATCCGTCTGGTCCGATCCCACAGAAGATCTACTGCAGCACAAACTGCTTAAGAAGATCATGCTGGATTTGATAGAAAGGAGTCAGAACACACAGAGAACATCACAGCTTGCTGCGTATGGAGCTGCGTATCTGCAGAGCTGTCAGAGCGCCCATGCTGACCCCCTGTACACCTCCGAAATCTCCTACAATGGGGATCAGAACTGGACCACGGAGCAATGGAAGAAGGTGGCCTGATCTGATCAATCACGTCTTCTTTTACATCATTACACCGGGATGCACTATGTGAAGAAGGCGAGCCTGCGGAGGCAGTGTGATGCTCTGGGCGATGTATCTGCTGGGAAACCTCGGGTCCTGGTATTCACGTGGATGTTACTTTGACACGTACCACCTACCTAAACATTGTCGCAGATTAAATACACCTCTTCATGGCAACGGTGTTCACACCCCTATCAGTGCCCTCTTTCAGCAGGACAATGCGTCCTGACACACCGCAAAAACTGTTCAGGAACGGTTTGAGGAACATAAAAGAGTTCAAGATGTCGCCTCGGCCTCCGAATTCCCCAGATCTCAATCCGATCTAGCGTCTGTGGGATGTGCCGGACAAAAAGTCCGATCCACGAAGGCCCCACCTCGTATCTTACATCCCTCGACGGGTCAGAACCGTTTTGGCAGCACAAGGAGGACCTACGCAACATTAGGCAGGTGGTTTTAATGTTATGGCCGATCCACACATTTGCCATACGGCTGAATCAGTGATGACTGCAGATGTTCTGATTAAATATTTCTCACTTTTTTGATATTCTGTAAATATAAATTAAATATCACAGGCACGTTGACAGAAAAAAAAAAAACGTTTTGAATACAAAACTGTTTAAAATTGATTGCACACTCCCCCCCCTCATTATTTTATTGAATATTTGACACTATGCCGAATACAGTCTCAGTCCTTCTCATGAATAAAGAATAATTCACAGCCCAGTCAGTTAATTAACACATTTGCTTTAAGACTAATTGCTTTTTAAAAAATATTTACTTGTATATTTGCAGCTCTAAATCGAATAGAATTATTGTATAAACAATGACGACAGACAGCTAGTGACAGATTTGTTTAAGTCGCCAAAGTTCAAATCTAAAACATTAATTCACGAACAGAAGTCTGGTCCTAGTGTAATCTTTATGTTTCGGCACTATGGGGTGAGCACTAAGGCCTCCAGGTTGTTGTTGAATATAATCCTGCCGTCCACCTCTCGGCTGCACTCGGGGTGTTTGAGGAGCTCCAGCACTCCGGCCTTCAGCTCTGGAGAAGCGCTCTTGCTGAACTCCAGGACCTCAGTCAGGAAGTCCAGCAACAGCTCTCCTTTCTCATCTCCAGCTGTGAAACACTCGGTGATGTCCATCTGAGATGGGAGAGTGTGGCTCTGATAGGGGATTCCTTTAGCATCCATGAAGTTCCTGATGTCTCCCGTCGTGACGCACTGACTGATGTCGCTCTTGCACAGCTGAGCTCGGTAGGTTCTCCACAACCTGCCCCACCCACTCTGTCCTGCAGGGGGCAGGTAGTTAGCAAAGATTAAATCATGTTATACATTCCGCTACTGTTTCTAACGCACCTTTGTCAACTTGCCTCACAATTTCATCGTGACTGGATCACGGTTGCACTTGTAAGGATCGTAACAAATCACTTTTTAATTAATATCTGCATTATTTATAAACCGTCTAGAGATTAAAACTGGTTCTATATACAAAAACGTCCATAATTGCCCTTGCTAACGCTAGCCACTTGGGAAGCATGCAGAAAGCTGACAGAATTTGTGAGGCAGTTTTCAGGTCAAGCTCATAACATAACATTCATAATCTCCCAGATGACGCTAGCGAGGTAGCTAGCGTGAGCTAATCTAACAGCATTTTAAGTCAAACTCAAAGGCAAGACCGTCCAAAACCATCCCTGGTAATGCTAGCCACGTAGCTAACACAAGACAACCCGAGCAAAGCTCATTAGCAAAGCTCGGAACTGTTCATAATCTTCCAGGTAACGTTAGCCAGATAGATCGTTTAAGCCGCCCTGACAGGAAGTGTCCTAGCAGCTATTATTAACATAATTGCTTAGATTTTTTTTTGAATTATTTAAGGCTGAGGGTTTAGAATGAGATTTTATTTCTCCGGGTTATGTACGAATTAATACAAAAAATAAACGTGTGTTGTGGCGTGTTCACCTGAGACCAGGATGATGAGGAGTTTTCCGTCTTTGTGCAGTAAGCTTCGGAAGAAGGAAACCGTCGCCTCCGGATCGTTCACGTAGTACAGCATCTGTGGAGCGTCACGAACGTGACCAATCATCCCAACTAAAGCATTTTAGTGTTTACTTTAAAATCCCTAATACATCTTTAGCATCTTAGTACTACAGTAGGGCACTGGGGAGCCACATTTAGTTTTATGATGAATAAAAAATGATTTTATCATTAGGAATTAAAAAAAATTAAAAAATCTCCTTGTATCATACACTGGAATGTTGATCAGTACTTTTATTTCAACAAACTTTGGTCATTCTTTATGATAAAATCCCTCATAGGCGGCCAGTGAGTAGGAACCTGAATCATGTGGATGAAGTCCAATTTCCTGTCAGTGTTTCTCTGCTTCCACTCGCTCTCAAACTCAGATGCTGTCATCTTATTAAACCTGAAAGTGATGTGATCGAGGCCCGGCGTCTTCGATACTAAAACTGAACAGGTGTGATGTCAGTAGAGGATAAAACATGCGGTCAGCATATAGGCTATAATCCAAACCCTATACCCTAAACCCTACAGCATATACACTATATACTGTAGCATACACACTAAACCCTATAGCATAGACACTATACCTGATCGTATACACCCTATACCCTATAGCATACACCCTAAACCCTATGGTATACACCCTATAGCATACATCCTATACCCGATCGTATAAACCCTATACCCTACACCATATAGCATACATCCTATACCCGATCGTATACCCTATAGCATACACCCTAAACCCTATTGTATACACCCTATAGCATACACCCTAAACCCTATTGTATACACGCTATACCCTACACCATATAGCATACACCCTAAACCCTATTGTATACACCCTATAGCATACACCCTAAACCCTATTGTATACACGCTATACCCTACACCATATAGCATACACCCTAAACCCTATTGTATACACCCTATAGCATACACCCTAAACCCTATTGTATACACGCTATAGCATACATCCTATACCCTATTGTATACACGCTATACCCTACACCATATAGCATACACCCTAAACCCTATTGTATACACCCTATAGCATACACCCTAAACCCTATTGTATACACGCTATACCCTACACCATATAGCATACACCCTAAACCCTACTGTATACACCCTATAGCATACACCCTAAACCCTATTGTATACACGCTATACCCTACACCATATAGCATACACCCTAAACCCTACTGTATACACCCTATAGCATACACCCTAAACCCTATTGTATACACGCTATACCCTACACCATATAGCATACACCCTAAACCCTATTGTATACACCCTATAGCATACACCCTAAACCCTATTGTATACACGCTATAGCATACACCCTAAACCCTATTGTATACACCATATAGCATACACCCTAAACCCTATTGTATACACCCTATAGCATACACCCTAAACCCTATTGTATACACGCTATAGCATACACCCTAAACCCTATTGTATACACCCTATAGCATACACCCTAAACCCTATTGTATACACGCTATAGCATACACCCTAAACCCTATTGTATACACCCTATAGCATACACCCTAAACCCTATTGTATACACGCTATAGCATACACCCTAAACCCTATTGTATACACCCTATAGCATACACCCTAAACCCTATTGTATACACGCTATAGCATACATCCTATACCCGATCGTATACCCTATAGCATACACCCTAAACCCTATTGTATACACCCTATACCCTACACCCTATAGCATACACCCTATACCCTACACCATATAGCATACACCCTAAACCCTATTGTATACACCCTATAGCATACACCCTAAACCCTATTGTATACACGCTATACCCTACACCATATAGCATACACCCTAAACCCTATTGTATACACCCTATAGCATACACCCTAAACCCTACTGTATACATGCTATAGCATACACCCTAAACCCTATTGTATACACCCTATACCCTAAGACCCTATAGCATACACCCTATACCCTACACCATGTAGCATACACCCTATACCCTACACCATGTAGCATACACCCTAAACCCTATACCATATAAATAACACCCTAAACCCTATAGCATACACCCTATACCCTACACCGTATACCATATACCTTACACCCTAAACCCTGTAGCATACACCCTACACCCTAAAGCATACACCCTAAACCTACATCCTATAGCATACACTCTATATAGCCCACAGCATACACCTTAAACCCTACACCCTAAACCAGGGGTCTTCAATCTTACCCACAAAAGGCTGGTGTGGCTGCAGGCTTTCATTCCATCCACGCAGGAGCCACTTGTATAATCAGTTTATCTTGATGTCTAATGAACTATCAAGTGTACCTCCTATTTGGTTGGAATGAAAGCCTGCATTCACACCAACCCTTTGTGGACAGGTGTCCTACACCATAAACCCTATATCATTTCAAACTACCCCCAACCCATACACATTACCCCCGATAACAACAATTAGTAATTGTTGTACTAAACCTTGTTTGAACCTCGTTTCATGTGATAGACACACAAAAAAAAGAAGAATAAGGCCCAGATGTGTGAGTGTGTAACCTTTATATTTATACAGCATGTCCCCGCTGGGTTCCACCACCTCGTTCTCCACTCTGGCCTCAGGATGTTTAGTGTGCAGCTGTGAGAGGATCTCCAGATCGATCTCGCCTGTGGGGTGTGTGTGTGTGTGTGTGTGTGTGTGTTTTATACGGTTATACAGTTATAGAACTATAATAATATATGATATAATTATATATAATCGTAGAATATTTATACCTGATCCACTTCCCACTCCCATCACATTCAGTGTGGATTTTCCTGCTCCAACACTGAGAGAGAGAGAGAGAGAGAGAGAGAGAGAGAGAGAGAGAGACAGACAGAAAGAGACAGAGAGAGAGACAGAGAGAGAGAGAGAGAGAGAGAGAGAGAGAGAGACAGAGAGAGAGAGAGAGAGAGAGAGACAGAGAGAGAGAGAGAGAGAGAGAGAGAGACAGACAGAGACAGAGAGAGAGAGAGAGACACAGAGGGAGAGAGACAGACAGAGAGAGGGAGAGAGAGAGAGAGAGACACAGAGGGAGAGAGACAGACAGAGAGAGA
Source organism: Ictalurus punctatus (assembly GCF_001660625.3). NCBI lineage: Eukaryota > Metazoa > Chordata > Actinopteri > Siluriformes > Ictaluridae > Ictalurus > Ictalurus punctatus. Next base: position 4,598,103 of record NC_030421.2, on the reverse strand, counting down.
GAGAGAGAGAGAGAGAGAGAGAGAGAGAGAGAGAGAGAGAGAGACAGAGACAGAGAGAGAGAGAGAGAGAGAGACAGAGAGAATATTATACTAAATTAAATTGTTTATCATAACACTGGCACTGATTCCTGATTTAGCTCATCATTAATATTAACACACACACACACACACACACACACACACACACACACACTGCACAGTTTAGCGTGAATCTTGGATTTCAGTGTCTGACGGATACATTTTATTTAAAGAGATGACGCAATATCACATTTTCTTTTCTGATACCATTATAACCTTGTAATTCGTCCATTACTAAACTTTATTTGAACTAAATTTAAAGCCGTTTTTAATAGAAGCACCTTACCTAATAGGATCATCTTAAATTTGCGCACTCAACCCACTCAAAAATAAACATATAAAACCTAAAGTCAGAAAATTTCAACTTCAAGCTTTACCTCTGTTACAAAAAGCTCACACTGGAGACTCCTTCCCTGAATGTCAATAAACGTCTCCTTATAGAAAAGTTAACCATAGTAACGATTACACACTTTTTTTTTTATCTGTTTATGTGGCACAACAATGTATAACGTGTGTGTGTGTGTGTGTGTGTGTACATACGTGGTCAGGACGTCTGGAAGTGTGCGATGGATGAAGTCTCTCATACTCTGGTGTTCAGACGAGCGCTCCAGAAACAGCTCGAACGCCTTCAGGTATCTGGAGTAATCCTCCACCAGGCTCGTGATCTGAACCGCCATCTTTCTCTTAAACACACAGACCTGATAAAGTCTTTCTTACAGATCATTTGTTTTATATATTCAGGGAATAATATACAAGAGAAGAGTCCGGTATCATAATAAAAACTCTCGCGTACTTATTTTATTTGAAGAGTTTTTTGATATATTTTAGAAGTCTGTTTTGCGGTGTTATTTGGAGTTTTACTTTTTGGTTCAGTTCGGATGTATATCTTTTTTTTACTTTAACATTAACATCATATTTATTTCATTTTAAATAACTACGGCACGTTTTCATCGTACAGTCAGTACTGTTTATTTCTGTAATAAAGTTCAGTAATATTTTCCTTTGAGTGTTCTGGTTTCATTATATATATATATATATATATATATATATATATATATATATATATATATATATATATATATATATATATTTCTAAAAGGAAACGTAATGAGATAATAGGATCAATATTGATTTTCCTAAAGGTGTGATTTAGGACACAGCACATCTGTATGCGCAGCAAGGGATGCACATGCACGCGCACCAGCATATGGAAAGCCAAATGGGCCATTATTCTGGGCTGTTGGTGTTTTGCGACTGAACGAACGAATCCACACCAACTCGGATCATTCCCTCAGCAAAACACCAACGAGGCAAGGATTAAATAGATGAGGATTTTGTCTCAGCTGTGTACAAATATTCATTATTCAATAACGAGTGAAGGACATCAGGTCCAGGATTATCAGACAACACAAGTCGGGTGCAGTCATTGCTTGCCTGCGTGCATCGTAAAACAAAGTGCCTTCTCGCCATTGTTGGTGTTTTACTGATCCCTCAGACACAGTAGAGGAGAAGATTTATAGTCAGGCCGATTAGGCGATGTGTGACGCTAATTTAAAAAACGATTCACGCGAGTCATGACCCCTTTGGCTTTCCATACCAGCATGCCACGCGGGACGGAAGTGAATGCAAGTGCACCTGCACGTTCAGTACAAGCACAACGTGATGTGTGGGGAAGGATTGAAACGCCGTTAGCGTGCACGAGCGCTGATGAGCAACAGGCTGGCATAAAGCCTGAGCGCGCGCACACACACACACATACACATACGCGAGACAAAATTTGTGCACGAATCATGATACAACACAACACTAAACCTTGTGTATTTCCAGGCGCGTGCAATGAGCGTGAGCATGCACCGAGCTCGCGCAAACTGGAAAAAAAACAACAACAAATGAATAATTGAATGAATGAGGACTCACTCTTCACCTCTTATTTGTTGTTCTCTCCCTCTCCACTCGTGCCCGCTGCTGTGCAGATACAGAGTCCTGATCTTCGGACCTTCAGAGGTTCTGTCTGTGATCTTAAAGACACAGCCCTGAACACTTTCACTGCTGGGCTGTGTTTCATTCCACACACCCTTAATGACACACCCTTAATGACTCACCCTCACTCTCTAACACTTGGAAGAAACTCCTGCAGCAACCCTACAGGCTGAGCTGAAGCAGCTTTCTTAAACACAACAAATTATTAGTAGAAAGAAAGATATCACAAGCTCAAAAGTATTGGGACAAGCAACAGTGTCTTCAATAAAGATATTTACACTCTGCTGGAAAAAAAAAAAAAAAAACGATCACAGAAATCCTTCTGGTTTCTACTACAAATACCATTACAAAGCATCAGCTAACCATTAAAACCATTACTGGTCCTAAATGGCATCAACGAGACATAACATGTCACCAATAGAACGCAACAGATTACCAGTAGAGACCCACAGGGACCATTACAGTTTTCATTAAATCCAATACAATTCCCATTATAACCATTACAAATTCTACGAGGGTTTCTATTCTACAGTGTTGTAGTGTTTCGCAGAACTTCTTGACAGCGTCTGGGCATCAAATCGGACAGTTTCTGTAACAGTTGTGGTGGACGTTTCTTCCTAAACGTTCAGTGAGCATTAGGGGTCTGCTAAATTCTTCTCCGAGACGCTTTGTACCCATGCTGGTTGATCCTGTTCTGCATACTTGGTACTCTAGTCATTCTAAACGATGTCTAAAGCCATCCTTGCTGCCTGTTTTTCTTCATTTTACTCACAATTATGTCTGTATGCTGTCTGTTTTCATTCACAAGTCCTTCCTCTTTGAACTTTTTTTTTTTTCCTGCACACAAAATCTATCCAACTGTGGAGGAAGTGAGATCTGGAGAACAGATGATTTTAGACATTTTCTCAAAACGTACTTCCTTCTTCTTATGCGTTTTTGCAATTCCTTTTAGCCGGCTGGTCCCGAGGTAATCTCTAGTGAACACGTAGTCAATTACCTTCACTTTCATACAAGTGGTGTAGCGCACATTATACACCATCTACCAACTAGCATGTACGTTACATATTCTAGTTGTTTACATGAAACCCAATTTTTAAAAAAAATAAATGTGAAAATATTAAGCGCTTATTTTACAGCTTCACCTACTCCATCTGTCGTTTACATGCCACCTAATTAGCATGCTAATTCCTTCGTTCTTTCTTTGTTTTTAAATAAGGAGCTAGCAGAACAGAATAATAACGTTCAATCTGTTAGCCCGGCTCTACAAGCGGAGTAGTTCTCTACGTAAAACCAAATTTAATTAAAAAATATTAAATGTGAAAACACGAAGCACTGGTTCGAAGGCTTCACCTGCTCAATCCGTAGCAGGCTGTAAGTACTAGACACTGTAACTAGCATGCTAATTCCTTTTCGGATTACTTTGCTAGCACGCTTGTAGAATAGAATAATAAAATTCAATCAGCTGTGGTATCTACAGATTACAGAGCAGGTGGCTTTTATGTGCTTGTTTACACTGAATCGAATCAGCTCGCAGTCCATTTAGGATAAGAGTGCGATTCTTTATCATGAATCACGTCAGTTAGCGCACCAAGCTAGTTACACTAGCTCACTTGCTGCAAGTGAACGAGTGCGTAGGGATCGTTAAAGTGGAACGGGAAGACATCAGATTATACCGAGCTCGTTACTTATCTTCAATTCTTTAATAATTAAACTATTGATGAAATACGGACAGGACAACGTGAGCAGATTATATCAAATCTGGAACACAGCAGAGTCGGGAGATGTTTAGAGAACGTTTGAATATTTCTAGTCGATGCTATGATTAGGTCTCGCTTTGCACTTTTAATTCATTTCCACACACACACACACACACACACACACACACACACACACACACACACATATCCTACAGGTCATTGTGTAAATCTCATCCGTTGTCATGGTTACACATCAACATAGTTATAGTACAAGGATCACAGATGGCGAGCTGTAAATTTCCACCCTGATTAATGATTTTTGGACCTGACTACATCTCTACACACATTACCAAACCCACTCTGTGTGTGTCAGCACGACGACGTGTCGTCTGACTCGAGTGGAACGTGTTCGTCTGCACGACTTGCACTGTCTAATGGATTACAAAAGCTGAATTATGTGCTCCCTGGAGTACTGTCAACGGTTCCCACGCTCTCCCAGACCGCTAAACACACTCCTCCATAGCTACTCAGCACTAATTCCTGACCTGTGTAGGCTGAAGCGCAGCAGACGTGCGACGCCGCTGTAAAATATTAACGAACGCTGCGCAGGCTGTAAAGTGGCACGCAGTGATGAATAGCGTTATCGCTCCCCGGGACAGAGGTTACAGATTAATATTCACACAGTGCCGGTAATTAAATTTAAAGTGCAAACACATCTGTGCTTGATACGCTGTCTCTCTGTCGAAGGACAAACAGATCGTTTCGTCATCTACACAAATACACACACACACACACAGCGGGGAATAGAAGCATGCACTGTTTTCTCCAGCACATGCTAAATAAAGAAATTCACGCCAGTTTAAACCCAAAACCTCGTCTTTATTTTATACCACGGTATGTTGGAATTCTGGATTCCACAAAATTGAATGTTTTTGTTGAACACTGGTAAATTGCTGTGGTATAAGAGGAATAAAACACTACAGGACGTGCTGTTATAGAAAAATAATCAACGTCCGGCTGGGAAGAGTGACTCTACTTCATCCCAACACGTCACATTTATATTATATTCCTATAACCACGCACCCTCAGGTGCTATCTGGTTCCTGACACTCAAAGTGTAGAGCTTAAAGGGGTAGTTCACCCAAAAATGAAAATTCTCTCATCATTTATTCGCCCTCGTGTCGTTCTAAACCCGTATGCGATTCTTTCTTCTGCAGAGCACAGAAGATATTTTGAAGAATGTTGCTAACCGAACAGTGTTGGTGTGCCCACTGACTCCCACTGTATGAACAACAACAACAACACTGAGACATTTCTCAAAACATCATCCTTTATGTTCAACAGAAAAAACAAAAGAAAGTCTTTAAGTTCAATTTGGTTTAAAGCTAATCGTAAAAAGACAATCGGGTAATATTCCTTCAGCTAGCTAACCTCAGTGTAAGTTATCGCATCGCTTCATTTAACCGTCACGATTGGAAGGCGAAGGCAGATGCAAGTGAAGATTATTTTCCTCTCTATAATCGTGTTTATTCTGACACCGAACACTGGAAACCTGGGGCCGGATTCACGAAAATCTTCTTAAGAAAGACGTTAAGAAAAGTTCTTACAATAGATTCGTAAGAATTACGAGTCTTTATTGGTGACGGATACATTAAAGCACAGTGAAATTATTTTCTTTGCATACCCCAGCATGTTAGGAAGTTGCGGTCAGAGTGCAGGGTCAGCCATGATACAGCGCCCCCTGGAGCAGAGAAGGTTAAGGGCCATGCTCAAGGGTCCAACAGTGGCAGCTTGGCAGTGCTGGGGCTTGAACCCCCGACCTTCTGCTCAGTAACCCAGAGTCTTAAC
>NC_030421.2:4530000-4587500 GCF_001660625.3 Ictalurus punctatus | reverse complement strand
AAGCAGTAGAATGACAATTTCAATCTTGAAACGATTACAAATATAGCATTCTTGCAGTGTGTCGTTATTAAAAACAGCATAAAAACTGCTTTCGCTGCCCAGTGACATTATCTACAGGATAAACACTTATAAAAAATAGAATAAACAGTGAGGAAAAGAGTCCGGCAGGTTCGACTCATACGTTCCAGTTCTGCGGATGTTGTTTTGAGGAATGACCACGCCCACCCTTTCCCACCGAGTATCACAATTTATTAGCATTTTCATTCGACTCTTCAAGTACACACAGTTGGAACAGAAGGTACAGTGTAAACAGAACGATTTCAGGCAGTCTCGTTTGTTCTGCGTTGAGCATATTTAACACTACATGTCAAAGGCCGTGTAAACAACTTCATTCATCAGGACAGTCGATAGCAGACTCTGCTAGAGAGACGCCCCGAGACGCGCTTCCGATAAAAACGCAGATGAAAACAAAAGACCGACGCAATGAGAAGTGCAAGGCCACTTGTGGAACAATTCATGACATCGGACCAAAACGCAATCAAGCATGCATACTTACAACAGGGTGCCAAAATATAAATATCGCCAGAGTTAAATCGGCTGGGCGCAACTCCACAAGTAAAACTCGTAACACTGATTAAAGGCTGTACAGTTTTTGAGGTACTTTTTGCGGCGATGGATTAGTTCGCTAACGTCGGCGTGTTTCAAAACAGCAAGTCAAGTTCGAAAAACTTAACGGAGGTTTAGCTAGCTAGTCAGCTAGCTAGCCAAGTATGTACTGTAGGAACAACCGAAACTTTTAAGACCGCTTGTTTTCATCTGTGGAGTGAATGTATACATTAAAAAAAAAAACAACAAACAAAAAAATAAACATTTTTAGCCGCATAATTTGAATGCAGGATTAAGAGGCGGTTGGATTTCGTTTGCTTTTATACAAAATTAAGCTGGAGAAGGAATAAACGCTAGCGCCATCACGGACATTAACTGTGCCTTTATATCCGACTCGAGTCAGGCGGCGTGAAATGAACTTATACGCATGAAGCCACGCTGGCGTACTGGATGCCGACTTGTATTTTTGACCAGTAATGACGTTAATACTTCATTTTATTTCTGATTGGTGTTTATGATATATGATGCCCTCGAAAAACAGTAGAAAATAACACCTGATACTTTGTCAGAGATCTTACTCTGGAAAAATGCACATTTAGCACCAGTTACATCAACACAGTGACGTGACCAGCGGCTACACGAACGCGGCCGAGCCGAGACGCTCCGGCGATGGTGTTCATGAGGCACATGGTTCCTGTTAGACACGTACAGACAGTACGCCTATTAACGATTCATTCATGTGCTGCGTTCATGTACCTGTTCATGACATCATCCTGTTGCTATAGAAATTGTGTCTTGACCAGCATTATCTTTCTCTCTACGCGGACAGACGTGCGTCGTACGTTTAGCTCTCTATATGAGAGGTGCAGGCTGTTATTACTAACATGAAAGGAAAATATCAGATAGACTTAGCTCGTGAACGGATACATCAAAGGGAATAAAACCCGTGTGGTGAAAGTAAAAAGTAATCAAAGCTTTACTAAGAGCGAGAGATTAGAAGAGAACGCAAAAAGCGTCCGCATTCGTTTTCAGGCGTCTCCGATATCGGCATGGCAGCAGGTCAAAGATCACAAACACGACGGATAAAGCCGTAAACGCTGGCACCTCTGCTATATGTAAAAAAAAAAAAAAAGGTGTGAGGAAATTCTAATCATTTTATCGTGATTACGAGGCGACTTGGCAGGGACGCGTGCGGTGAAAAAATGTGAAACCTTAATAGTCGACTGTACTGCAACAAACTCTCCAGGTTAACGCAAAACACCAAATCAATGTTTACTTCAATTGAAGATAAAAGATAAATACGATGCAGTGCGCGGCGGCTGGAAAACCGTCCACACAGCCGTAATTATAATTCTACATTCTTCTCTCTGAGGCAGAGCTGTTAATTATAAGGCAGGACAAAGCTTTTTCCTTTTTAAAATTGAAATAAACCTAAAGTGTAAATAGTGACATTTCATCCACCTGTTTGTAGGCTTTTTATTATTATTTTTTTAAATTGGCACTTCAGGAACAGCTGAATGAAAGCAGCGGGTGGGGGGGGGGGGGGGGGGGGGGAGGGTCTTCTCCACGTGTCTGAGGTGAAAGATGTGGTGTGAATAAATAGAAAATGTGAGAAGAGCGAATGGAAACAGAGCATCAGGGATAAACGTCGCTGTAGCGAGTGCTAACGACGGCGTCTTGTTTATCGTCGTTATAATAATGATCAGTTACAAACAGCTGCTTACGGATCGTTTTATCTGACTTTTCTTAAACGTGTTCACGATTTACTGGAAAAAAATGCCATCAAAAAAAAATGTGCATAAATGTATGAATTAATTACTGAAATAAATAAAACTATAAATAAATCATGAAAATAAAATAAACAGAATTAATCATGTATTTAAAAAAAAAAAACTTAAGATAGTTTAAAAAAAATGGGACAAGTTACTACAGTGCAGCTTTTCCTTTTGAGTAATGACGTCTTTGGGGTAAACGTACAGGAAGAACTTTACACGCGCACATCAGCGAGTCTTCACGTCCAAACATCTGGAACACTTTTGTGCGTATAAAAGTTCTTGGCCCATTTTTTTTTTTTTGCCCCAGAGTGTAGTTTCAGGATATTTTTATCAAATAGATTCTCCATGGTTTCTGTCAGTCTAATGTTGCAGATGATGAAGTTCTCCTTCCTGTACGCCCCCCGTATATACCCAGCGGCTATTGTGCTTTTCGTCTAGTTACCAGAAGGAGGTGAGTTTGAGTCCACTAAACCTGTGAATCAGGCACCCTTAACGGTTCTGTGGTTTGTTTTTCTGGGGAACTCTTACAGATTCGATACCGAGCCCTACCCTAGAGCGTGTGCTTGGGCACAGTCGTCAGATTGATGTGATGATGATGTTTTTATAAACGCAGATGCACGTATCATGGGAAATCAGTCCATGTATTTGCCAGCCAAGCAGTCACCATTTTTTACTTCACCATCCAAAAAGCAAAGAGGAAAATCTGCTCAGTCTGTCGCACCGGGCATTCAGTTTCTCCAAAATTTCATGCGGATACGAAAGAACACCGTTCTGTAACCATGACGATACGCTTCAGTTATATCTAGCCTGCTCTCTGGATGTATTAGATTTATTTTGATCGGTAATGCAGATGAAATAAAGATTGGTGTAACTCTGGTGATGAACTTTAGATACGTTATTGTCGTTACCTGGAATATCAGTGATGAAATATTTTCAATTTAACATGTTGGAAATATACACGAGAGACTTATTGTTCACCTGCAATTTTTGTCCTCCATGTTTGTTTGTTTGTTTTTTTAAAAAAAAAAAACACCAACAATCAACAGCTTCTGAACACATGGCCTTCAGTTCTCAATCCACAATCCACGTCCTGTTTAGCGTAGAAATGATAAAACAACACGTCCCGCTAAAACAGGGTTAGAATTATCCCCAACGTGGCCGTAAAACCGATGAAGAACCCTTCATGTAACCGTACGTGGCAAATGGGATCCATGCATGTCAACAAACTGCAGTAAAATGATCCAGAGGCGCCAATTTTAATGCTTCAAATGAGCAAAGAGGATTAACTGCTGGTGCTAGAGGGTACAAGCTACAGGGCTAAGGGTCAAAGGTCAGAACGTGGGCTGATGAAACAATCTGTTTTGGTTTTAGTAGAAGATGAAGATCAGGCCTGCGTGTACACATTCATATACATCACATGATGAAAAGTCCGGCTGCATCACGATGAAAAAAAAACGAAACAAAAAACACTAAAAACCAGTTTGAAAAAAAAAAAAAAAAGATAATTGAAGAAAGCACTAATATAGTGCATAGTAGTGTAGTAGTCTGTTGTGTTTTTGTTTCCTCATCAGTCAGTGACCATTGGTTCGTTTGTGCGAATGGAGACTGAAGTTCTTCCACTGTTCTCCTGTCACCCCCCCCCCCCCCCCCCCCCCCCCAGCGATACAGATCCACACGGCGAGAACATACCCAAGATCCCGAGATAAAAAGGCTCGTCCTGCTCGAATGTCAAAACTAAAAGTTACAAAAACACACTTTGCTCAAAATTCCCCAAGGTTCTCTGGGATTTGTGAAGATCTCCCGATCTGAGACGCTCCCCGTGGTCCAGGGCGAGCTCCTGGTTCTCTGTAGGGTCCGTCACATGTCCACGTCTCCATCGTAGGCCAGAGACAGTGCTTTCTGCAGCGGAGGGGAGTTACTCTGTTTAACTGGTCGACTGCTGAAAGAGAGAAATATCCGAGATAGAAAACGTCAGCTACAGAAGCTAGTGAAAAGAATTCTCTAGTTAAGAACGAGTGAGAGAATGAGAGGATCAGTTTTTGGAAAGAAACTGCTCTACAGTGTTCTTCCTGGAATATTAACAATTATATAAAATGTCCAAACTGCTACAAACCATTCAAATGGAACTTCTTCATAGTCATACAGGTTGATATATATATATATATATATATATATATATATATATATATATATATATATATATATATATATATATATATATATATATATATATATATAAAATATTTTACAGTATATATTTAAGCATTCGTAAAGTGTTTTTTTCTCAGTGACCAAAGCTCAGTGTTTATTTTACTCTTCCCCATAATGCACTCCAGGCGTACATCCATGTGTGAAATGTCTGAGTGCTTAGTTTACAAATGTAACATGAAAGTGTGTAATAATAAAGTATTAGTAATCTGTAATAATGTATTCCGTCTGATGTTCTCAGAACCCCATGTTCTCAGGATGTTATCCCAGAGCCCATGGAACAACAAGGGTCCTATGCTCTCATGGCTCTATATTTCCAGACCCCGAAGTTTTCTGCAACCAGAATCCTATACTGTCAGGGTGCTATGACCTCAGTGCTCTCTGTTCTCAGGGTCCTACGTTCCCAGTTTCCCCGATCCTGAGACCTGTGGTAGCAGGCCTCTGTCCCCAGTAACTCATATACTCATGGTCCTATATACTTAGATCTAATATTCTCAGGTTCCTATGCTCATAGTTCAAAGTTCCCCGTGTCCTCAGGGTCTTATATTCCCAAGAACCCTAGCTCCAGAGTCTTGTTTCCATGTACCTATGTTCACCAGGGTCTATATTTCCAGATGTGTCATATAACCCTCCTGGTCCCATGTTCTTTATGGTCCTATGTTCTCATGATCCTATGTTCCCTGAGCCCTACATTTTCAGTTTCCTATGTTTCCCGAACTCTCTGTTCTCGCTCTCCTGTTTCCTCCTGTTCTCATGGCCTAATTTTTTGAGAAACCCAGGCTCATGTGTTTTCACTGTGTCGTGTTCTTAGGGCTATATATTCTGTCTATTATGTGTTCCCAGAGTCCTACATTGCCAGAGACCTATATTTCATGATCCTTATGTTCTCAGTCATTATGTCCCCAATGCCCCCAGAGTCCTATGTTCCAAGCATTCAAGGTTTTCATCATCTTTCATGTTTCTCTAATCCTTTGTTCTCTCACCCTGACGAATAAATTGTCCGAACCTGTTAGAGCCGTAAAACCCACATGTACTGACACTATATTTCCAGCAAATAACATCTAAAGTTTGGTTCATTAAGACACTGGTGACCCTATGAGCTCCACCATGATCCATGGAAGTTCTACAATCACCTCACCTCAATCAACCTTTCACAAGAAGGACCAAAGAACCCTACAAACATGTACACTTTCTGTAGTAGGGATCCTCCTTTAATTACACATTATTCCTTGGATCCTGAAGATCTTTCCTTGTCTTCATGCATGATCTACTGTTGATGATGTTGATCGAGAAGGTCTTGGTTTATTTTTCGGTTGTATAACGGAATCTGACACGGTGTGATTAAATTCAGGTTCATTTTTGTCTTCAGGCTCTCTGCTGTCCCACTTGGTGGCAGTAACATGCCACATTTCAAAGTTCTCCTCACCACTTCACTGCCAAGAGCACTAGAGCATGCAACCAATATGGTAATCACACACACACACACACACACACACACACACACACACACACAATCATTATCAAATCAGATAAGAAGTGCTATTAATATTCTCAAGCCTTCATTCTCTCGGTGTGTTCCACCGTATCGCAGACATCGGGTTCTTTTCACATTTCACACATTATGTTACGTTCCTACTAGAACCTCATACATACCAGAAGAGAAAGGACACAGTGATGATAAAGAGGATGAGGATGAAGCCTCCGGCCGTGGCTCCGTACACCCACATCTTTATCCGTCCATCTGTACAAACGCACCACAACACACACACACACACACACACACACACACACCTCAACAAACGGCACCATGTTATATCATCACAAATTATAACATTATAAACAATTTCACCACAGCGCTGCTGAATCCTGGATCCTGATTGGTCAGAAGGTGTTGATTAATTCTCTATAACAGCAGCTCTGACAGTAGTGTAGATCTATATCAACGCGCTCGTTCGGATACGTTATCGTTTCTATAGTAACGGCTCGTTCACGTCTGCGACATTCTATGTAAAATGATTTAAAATGATATGGTGACGTTCTCTGTAAGGAGAAATGGGTTTGTGTAACGTTCACGGAAGGAGTCTCCAGTGTCAGCGCTTTGTAACAGTCAGAGGTGGCGCTGTAACTTTAAGCTTTCCGACAAGCTTCCTAAAAGTTTTCCTTCACCGTAAAGGTGCTAAACTTTCCAAGCATGTAAATATCGATTGGTTGTTCTTCTGGAGGAACCCTTAAAGCTTCTCTGTGGTGTATGTCTGTACTGGGAAAATGTGCGGTACAAATTCCAGATTTTTGTCAATTATGACCCAGAACCCACCCATTTAGCTATCCTGGTACTTGGTATACTCTTAGGAAAAAAGAAAAAAAAATGTTCGTCAAAAGTTCATTGGATAATTGCTTCTACAGAGGGTTCTACTTGGAACCCTTTCTATAAGAGAAACACTGTTGTACAGTTCTACACAGACCTCAGGGTTCAGAGTGTAAATTTTACGGCTCTGACAATAACTATTAAGTACTCGTATGTGAAGCACATTGGGGGAACACTTAATGGTTCTACTATGTAGAAACAGAGTGTTTCCCTATCAGGTTCCACGTAGAACCATTTTTGGAAGCCCTAATTATCCAGTAATCCCACACACTGCGTGTATTCACAGGGTGAGTACGCTCAAGAGTTCTTGAAGGGTTCTTTAAGGATCTTGCCTGATCTTGATTCACAGGCACGAAACTCAGAGAGGGGGCGTGGTCTAAATATCGAAGGCGGGGTTTGTGTGTTAAAAGTGTACGAATAGCGTTACTGGGATAAATCATGTATTTAGAGGCGAGTGTGTGATTATTTAGACATGCTAAACTGCTGGCTGTGGATCTTACAGAACTAAGGAAGCCATTTTGATTGATTGTGAACCTCTGAGCCGATATTTTAATCTGTAATTACTGTAATTGTACACACATTCACAACCTGGAACATTTCATTGTCATGTAAATCACTGAGCTGCAGTAAACTCAGAGCTGCTGGAAGATGGAGGACGCGAAGCTGCTGTGGAACCCGACGCTAAATTTAGATCTAATCAAGAATAGCCTAAAGCTAACAGTAAAGCAGCTCTGTCTTTCACAGTACAGTGCATACAAATCACTGAGGAATGAAAGTGTTCCCTAAACGACGTCGTGTTAAACAGAGTTCTAGATCAGCCTCCGTCTCTCAGCCTCGTAAACACCGCACAGACGTAAACACCGCACAGACGTAAACACCGCACAGACAAACACCGCACAGACGTAAACACCGCACAGACGTAAACACCGCACAGACGCAAACACCGCACAGACGCAAACACCGCACAGACGTAAACACCGCACAGACGTAAACACCGCACAGACAAACACCGCACAGACGTAAACACCGCACAGACGTAAACACCCCACAGACGTAAACACCGCACAGACGCAAACACCGCACAGACGCAAACACCGCACAGACGTAAACACCGCACAGACAAACACCGCACAGACGTAAACACCGCACAGACAAACACCGCACAGACAAACACCGCACAGACAAACACCGCACAGACGTAAACACCGCACAGACGTAAAAACCGCACAGACGGAAACACCCCACAGACGGAAACACCCCACAGACGCAAATACCGCACAGACGTAAACACCGCACAGACATAAACACCACACAGACAAACACCGCACAGACGGAAACACCCCACAGACGGAAACACCCCACAGACGGAAACACCCCACAGACGTAAACACCCCACAGACAAACACCGCACAGACGTAAACACCGCACAGACAAACACCGCACAGACGTAAACGCCACACAGACGTAAACACCGCACAGACGTAAATACCACACAGACAAACACCACACAGACAAACACCGCACAGACAAACACCGCACAGACGTAAACGCCACACAGACGTAAACACCGCACAGACGTAAATACCACACAGACAAACACCGCACAGACGTAAACACCACACAGACGTAAACACCGCACAGACAAACACCGCACAGACGCAAACACCGCACAGACAAACACCGCACAGACGTAAATACCACACAGACAAACACCGCACAGACGTAAACACCACACAGACGTAAACACTGCACAGATGTAAACACCGCACAGACAGAAACACCGCACAGACAAACACCGCACAGACGTAAACACCCCACAGACAAACACCCCACAGACGTAAACACCCCACAGACATAAACACCCCACAGACGTAAACACCGCACAGACAAACACCGCACAGACGTAAACACCCCACAGACGTAAACACCGCACAGACGTAAACACCGCACAGACGTAAACACCGCACAGACGTAAACACTGCACAGACGTCTGCTGTATATCAGCGTGAAGATAAACCCTCACTCACTCCGACAGCCTTCATCTGTAACCTCTGATTTTGTGCCTTAAAGAACACTGAAAACAACTGAGACTGTATTTACTTTCTGTCATTTGTATTTACTGATCTATCTCTCGCAATCTCTCACTCTATCTTTCACACTATCTCTCACGCTATCTCTCTCCATCTATCCATCTGTCTCTCTATCTATCTCTCCCCATCTCTCACTCTATATATATCTCTATCTACCCATCTCTCTATCTATCTCTCTCTCCCATCTCTCTCTATCTATCTGTCTCTCCATCTCGCTATCTATCCATCTCTCTCTCTCTATCTACACATCTATCTATCTATCTATCTATCTATCTATCTATCTATCTATCTATCTCTGTCTCTCCATCTCTCTCTATCTATCTGTATCTCCATCTCTCTATCTATCCATCTCTCTATCTATCTCTCTCTATCTACCCATCTCTCTATCTATCTATCTCTCCCATCTCTCTCTATCTATCTGTCTCTCCATCTCTCTATCTATCCATCTCTCTCTCTATCTCTCCATCTATCTATCCATCTCTCTCTCTCTTTCTCCCCCATCTCTCTCTCTATATCTCTATCTCTCCATCTCTCTCCCTCTCCATCTCTCTCCCTCTCCCCATCTATCTCTCTCCCCATCTATCTCTCTCTCTCCCCATCTCTCTCTCTATCCATCTCTCTCTCCATCTCTCTCTATCTCTCTCTCTAGCATCTCTCTCTCCCTCTCAATCTCTCCATCTCTCTCTATATATATATCTCTCTATCTATCTATCAATCTCTCTCTACATCTATCTCTCTCTATCTCGCTCCCCATCTCTCTCTATCTATCCATCTCTCTCTCTCCATCTCTCTCTCTCTCCATCTCTCTCTCCCCATCTCTCTCTCTATATCTCTATCTATCCATCTCTCTCTTTATCTCTCTAGCATCTCTCTCCCTCTCGATCTCTCCATCTCTCTCTCTCTCTCTATCTATCAATCTCTCTCTCTCCATCTATCTCTCTCTATCTCTCTCTCTCCATCTCTCTCTATCTCACTATCTATCCATCTCTCTCTCCATCTCTCTCTCCATCTCTCTATCTCTCTCCCCCATCTCTCTCTCTATATCTCTATCTATCCATCTCTCTATATATCTCTCCCTCTATCCATCTCTCTCTCCATCTCTCTATCTATCTCACTATCTATCTATCTCTATCCATCTCTCTCTCCCTCCATCTCTCTCTCTCCCTCTCTCTCTCTCTCTCTCTCTCTCCCTCTCTCCATCTCTCCCTCTCTCTCTCTCTCTCCCTCTCTCCATCTCTCTCTCTCCATCTCTCTTTCTACCCATCTCTTTCTCCCCATCTCTCTCCATCTCTCTCTCTAGCTACTTACTGAAATTAATTAACTTTTAAATCCATGCAATTTCTTTATTTATGAGACTAATGGCATGTATGTAGTTCTCGATCTAAGTACATTTTATTTTTATTTTCCAAGCGCTTTCTCTCTCGGTCATGTGATGCTGGTACAAAAAGATGTCCCTGCTGTATACGTGCCTAGCTTGGGGATTGGTTAAGACCCCAGCTGCTGCAGTGCTCTGATTGGCTGCTGATCGCAGGCAGAAAGATAAAATAGGAATCTGTAAGCATCCCTTCCTCGTTATTCACCTTGAAACATTAGACATCAAACATGTCCTGACTATACTTAAACCGGTGTCATGTGCTATATGAACAAACTTATTATTATTATTACCTGGGCTGAGGGCCTGTAGTGACCACTCGCCGAAGAAGTCGTGGATTTGGGACGGGCCCGGCTTCACCCTCCCTGAGCTACTCTTCACGTCGGCCTTCCGGGTGTCTCCGGCGCCCCCAGGTGTCCTGGTGCAGTAATCCAGGAAGCCGTGTGTGTTCATCACCTCCGTGTAGCCTTTCTCACAGCCACACACTCCGCTCTGCAGGAAACACAACTTCAGTGTGTGTGTGTGTGTGTGCGTGTGTGTGCGTGTGTGTGTGTTAATAAACGATATATAACTGAATGCTCCAATAACTCATTCCAAATAATGTAAACATTTAATTAATTCAATTATGTAATGAATACAGCTAGGTATTGCGTTACAGCGTTACATGACATTGAATTGTTTTATATTCATTAAACAATGTTTAAAATACTTGTAAAAAAACACGTTTATGAAACATTCAGCTGATTGAACACGCACAAAATGTGTGACGTGATATATTTTGTTTTGTAATAACGCTTACAAAAGGGGAAAAATGGCCACACATGTAATGCTTTAATCCTATTTATTTCTTTATTTAACATAATTCTAAAGTGCATTTATAACCACAGTGTGCTTGGTCTGGGGAAGGATGATAAGGCGAGGCTTATTTGTTTGAGTCATTTATTCCGAATTATCTCAGCTTCAGCTTCCAGAGAACCCATAACTACACTACACTCATTAACGCATTAACACCGACTCTAACACCGCGCTGGACACAAAACGACCGAAGCCATCACGCCACGCCATGCCGCCGCGGGCCCGTGCCCTGGGCTCTGATGGACGTTCACTGCATTTCTTTCTGTTCATTTCAGTGCAGTTACTGCCATTATGTAAATTCGATTGCGCTGAATTTCCTCTGAACAATCAGAACAATAACGCTGATGAGATTTATTTCGTTCATCACCGCATCGTTACACCCCGCTCATTCCGCTAATGACATCACACACTTTATTGTTTATATAATGTTATTGTTTACAAAGGATTTATTGTTAACATGTTCTATACATCATAAATTATATATATATATATATATATATATATATATATATATATATATATATATATATATATATATATATATATATATATATATATATATATATAAAGATAAAAAGGTATAAGATATTTTCAGGCAGTATTTTTATCGTTAACATGCTATATATTGTTAAGTGGTGCAGGTTTTGTGACCTTTTCCAGTCTGATGAGCTTCAACTACTCTTTTTCTGAGGTCCTCGGAAACCTCCTTTGTTTGTTCCACGATACACTTCCACATACACGTGTTGTGAAGACCAGACTCTGACACATCCCTGTTCTTTAAATAAAACAGAGCGCTCACTCACTCACACCTGATCGTCATCCCACTGATTGAAAACACCCGACTCTAATCTCACCTTCAGATTAACTGCTAATCCTAGACGTTCACATACTTTTTCCCCTCACAGATACGTCATATCAGATCATTTTCCTCAGTAAATAAACGCTGGAGTATAATATTTTTGTCTCGTTTGTTTAATTGGGTTCTCTTTGTCTACTTTTAGGACTTGTGATGGAATCTGATGATGTTTTAGGTCATATTCATGCAGATATCTAGAAAATTCTTTCAAGCACCACTGTAAATAATATTAAATATGACATTTTGTGCTTTTATATTGCATTTTATTCATCCTTTTTTTTTTTTAAATACGAAATTGCTACGATAACCCGTTTTCTTTTCCGATACCGATACTGAAACGTGATTCATTGACAAACTGAGTGTCACTGAGTGTGTGTGTGCTTGTTGATGTGCTTGTGTTTGGACTCGGGGACAGGTTTTAGGGGATTTACTGAATGAACGTAAAAAGACGGAGTGTGGAGAGAACAGTAGATACGTGGGGAAGAGAGTAGAAGATGACCTGTTTGCAGTGAGAGAAGGGTTTAGTGCAGGGAGGATGGCAGTGACGCACGCTCGTCGGCTTGTTCACCGCGAAACATCCACCTTTAACAAGAGGAAACATGAGAAAGAAGATTATTTCCACTGATACCGAGATAAACGTGCTGTCAGAGCTAATGGATCAGGAGCAGAAATAAACGCTTTGCTCGTCTTACTCATGGCAAGACAAAGCTACCCACAATCCCCTCCTTCTCACCTGCCTGTTTTAAATTAGCCATTACTGCCATGTCAACAATCACCTCTAAAGAACGTTAATCTTACATCCCATACCCATAATCCCCCTCTCTGCTGTTACAAACTCTCTCTAATTCAGAAAATCGGGGGGGAGGGGGGGACTGTGAGAATCAGGATTGAATTTTATGTATCAGAAGGAGCCCATTTCCTCCCTTTACCTTTTATTCACGGCACGAGTCATTACCCACAATCCCCCTCTCTCACCAGTCCATTACGCCCCTGTGCCACTGATAACCATATAAACGTGTTGTCAGAGCTGCTGAATGAGCTGGAGGCCAAACACGGCTTCTGATCAGCACGCCGCACAGAAAAGGCCGTATTTTCTGCAAATAGAAAGTCGGTTATATCTAAGTCTGTACGTTTACACCACTGTGCCGTCGATGTCCCCGCTCTGATTGGTCAGATTTATTCCTTCACTGTCATGACATAGTAACCCAGCATCCCCTTCTCTCAGTTTCCCTCAGTTTCATCAGCGTTCATTTTAAAGAAGAAGAACAAGAGGAGGAAGGTGAGGAAGGAAAAGGAGAATAGTAATAAAAAGAAGGAGAAAATGAATAATAATAAGAAGAGGAGAAGAAGAAAAAAGAAGGAGAAGAAGAGGGAAAAGAAGAAGAATAATAAGGAGAAGAAGAGGAAGAAGAAGAGGAAGAAGAAGAAGAATAATAAGGAGAAAAAGAATAATAATAAGTAGAAGAAGATGAAAAAGAAAATAATAATAATAATAATAAGAAGAAGAAGAAGAAGAAGAAGAAAAGGAGAAGGAGAAGAAGTGATTAGGGCCGGTGTGTCCGTGATAAGGAGATAAACGGCGAGGGAGACGTGATGAATGTTCCTCGGAGGGACGAGGCGTCTCACTGGAATGTAAATGTTCAGATGCAGGAGCTGATTAATGAGGTGTCAGGAAGTAAAGCCGACCTCTTATACATTTTTATTTCACATATTAATAAAAGCTCTTTTACCTGTATTTCACTCCATGACTCACTACCCACAATCCCCCTCTCCAACCAGCCCCACAGACTTGATGGTGTCATTCTCTGTGCAGCGCCATGGCGACAGACAAAATATAAACATTTTCCCGCATAATGTAAATAAAACGTAATGATTGTCCTCACATTTCATTATAAATTCGGATTTATTCAACATCACACCGTAATTTTATTGAATGTTATAGCAGCTAAAAACAACCGTTCCCTCACCAGTCTCTCTTTCTCTCTCTCTCTCTCTCACTGCTGTCTCACCCTCTCGCTCTGCTTCTCTCTGTCTGTCTCTCTCTCTGGCTCGGTCTCTCTCTGTCTGTCTCTTTCTCTGGCTCGGTCTCTCTCGGTCTGTCTCTCTCTCTGGCTCGGTCTCTCTCTGTCTGTCTCTCTCTCTGGCTCGGTCTCTCTCTGTCTGTCTCTCTCTTTGTCTCGGTCTCTCTCGGTCTGTCTCTCTCTCTGTCTCGGTCTGTCTCTGTCTGTCTCTCTCTCTGGCTCGGTCTCTCTCTGGCTCGGTCTCTCTCTGTCTGTCTCTCTCTCTGGCTCGGTCTCTCTCTGTCTGTCTCTCTCTCTGTCTCGGTCTCTCTCGGTCTGTCTCTCTCTCTGTCTCGGTCTGTCTCTCTCTCTGGCTCGGTCTCTCTCGGTCTGTCTCTCTCTCTGGCTCGGTCTCTCTCGGTCTGTCTCTCTCTCTGGCTCGGTCTCTCTCTGTCTGTCTCTCTCTCTGTCTCGGTCTGTCTCTGTCTGTCTCTCTCTCTCTGGCTCGGTCTCTCTCTGGCTCGGTCTCTCTCGGTCTGTCTCTCTCTCTGTCTCGGTCTGTCTCTGTCTGTCTCTCTCTCTCTGGCTCGGTCTCTCTCGGTCTGTCTCTCTCTCTGGCTCGGTCTCTCTCTCCTGTGTGTATTATTGTATAAAAAGGAAGGTGTGAGGTTTTATTAAGTTTGTGTGGATACTGAAGTGTGTGCCGATGATCGATAAACAGCACCAGAGGAGAGAAAGAATATAAAGCACATGGGCCGTGATACGCGGCGTTAATGAAAAAATTAGGCGTTTATTTATTTATGTTGGCGAACGACTCTCCAGAGAAACGCTATGAAATTACTCAGGTTTTTTTATTCAGTCGATACGTATAACACAGAAATCAATTATTCAACAGCGCTCATAATATAAAATCTACCTGAATGTACTGTTTACACACTCTAAATTTCATTCAAGTAGCACCTCATGTCGCCCGTAACCGTCACACACGTGCGGAGAAGGAAGTTTAGCTAGAAAAGATTTGTAGAGTGAATCAGGCTGTACATGGTGCAGCGTCGCTTCATTTCGAGGGTCCTGTTGAGATAACATCTACCGTAACTGTATATGAATATTAGCTAAAGCATAGTAGTGTTGATAAAAGGTGGTTAAAAAACGGTTCGTAGTGATGGACAAAACAAATCCTCAGTCCACAAACCTCTCGTGTGGGCGGGGCTTAACAGCGATTGACTCTCATTGGCCAAAACATTCAACGTGACTATAAAAGGACAAAAAGTACATGGTGTTGTTTGTAAATAAACAGAACGTTGTAATGGTTGGTAATAATTCGGGAAGTGGCGAAACCGCCACTCGTTATTTTATGATAACTTTGACAATTCGGAGTGGTTTATTGCAAAATATTAGCTAATAACGTGTAAAAAGGAATGAGTTTTAACGTGTAATTCACAGTAAAGTCAAAAATTCTCTCATGTTTTATACACTTATGGAGTAATTTTATACTCATTTACCCAATAAAAATGCGTTTAAAAGTATAAAAATAAATTCTTCCTCTTATTAACAACATTATATTGTGATGTACAGCTGTAGTGAGATGAGGTCATTGCTGAAGTCCTTGCCATGGCGTTACCTGTGACGTTGACTCCGTCTGAGCGTTGACACCACACCTCCCTCACGTTGTCGCTCCACGCGCTCGTCTTCCACTCGTAGCTGTTGCACTTCCCTCCTACGGCAAGCCAAGAGGGACAATTAAGACTTTTAACGGTTGTTAGTTTCTTTTTTATCACTGTTTTTTTTTTTTTTTTTTAAAGGTTGTGAGTATTACCCATCATGCACTGTACCTTTACATGGCCGTGTCTCGATTTCCTGGTTTGGGCAGCTCTCCTGGTTCTCCAGCGTCTGGATGATGACGGCTCGTGAGCGTGACTGATGACCTTCGACCTCAAAACTGCGCCCCTCCACGCACGTCAGCTGACACAAGCTCCATGACGACCAGTCTGTCAGGTGACAGTCGCCTACAGCCGAAACATTATCGTATGTTATACGCGACGCACGTTTTTAATTATGTTTTCCATCTGGATTTAAAGACAGCTAGAGAGTGTTCATGTTCTCGGAAACACTATTCCAGAGATTATGGATGATGTGAGGAAAATTTTTTAAAAAAAAAACATCCACCAGCTCAGCTGTGATTCTCTTTGGGATTAACAGTAGCGCTCATGATGAGGTTATACTACTTCAGGAGAACAGCGAGATCGCCCAGAGCTAAGACCATTCAGAGATTTAACCCGAGTGGTTCCTCAGTGGTACGTCGGCTTCGTTTACCGCATGGACAGAACAATGGAGCCACATGTCCAACTCCCAGTCCAAATTCTCTAGCTCATCTGAACTCTAACACACACCTACTTCCTGTTCTCCAGTTAATTACTGAGTGTACTTAACGACCAGACTTTCACACAGTTCTTCAAAAAGCAACATCTGTTTCACAACTGTATCGAAGTCCACCATTTGGTGCTCGCTCGGTTTGTCTTCTTTTGCTTGGATTTCCCCATTCGTAAATGTTTTCCTCATCTTTCTAAATGAAAGAGCGGCCCACTGGTTACATTAGCATAGTGCTGATCCGCTCCTACCACATTTCTGCAAACCAGACTGAAATACATTTCATTTACGAATACATAAAACTGGGAAATAAGCTGCAAATGATATCTATAAACACCCCTAAAGTGCAATGCTAATAATATCAGCGCTAACACATGATATCAGCTGAGTTAGCACACTCCTTTATGTGTTTTCATCGCGTTTAGGAACTATATAAATAACTAATTAAATACAAACATTTCTTAGATCCTAGGATTGTGAAAATTAGCCTGTACACTACTTTGAAGAACAATTCACTTTAAAAAAAAAAAAAAAAAAGCTAACTTTGATCATAATAAATTAGTAAGAAAGCTAAAACTGATTCATTCTAGCTAAACTCCACTGGTTTCCTTTCACCGTTAGCTGAATTAGCATCTTCTAAAACACAATATTAAGCAGCAGAACATGGAGATGAAGAGCGTACAGTAATACCCACACAGTTACAGCAATCATGTGCTTGAGCGCTGACCTTATCCGCCTGACAAGAGACTAGAGATAATTATGCGCCTGTCTGATGATATGTTTAGGACTTTCTTTACCGCGTAGCTGAAGGTCAGATATCGACGCCCTCCACCCCAATAACCCGCAGTGAAGAGCAAATTCAGAGTGACACTTACGCAAGACAGCTCATCCAGTTCATTCCTTCCATCCGAAAGCACGGACGCTTATTAGCGCCCGTCTCTGTGCTTTTTATCCTCCATGTTCCCAAGTTCAGCTCTACACAGTCTCACAAGATAGTGACCTTACACTTTTACTCCTTACTGAGGAGCTAAAGTAGCGCAAATGTCACCTGTACTCAATTTTCCTGAAGTACTCTTCAACCCAAATCATGCTAACCTTGTTAGCGTTGTTAAAGTTAAACTCCAGCATGAAACACAGGTGCGAATTTGGTGCAAGGCAGTGTATTTTCATTATTCCTGTGAGAGGTTAGACGATGAAAGAACTCAGAATTTCATGACGAGATGAATCTTGCATGCTGTGGATGATCACATTGATTATAAAGATTAATACGCAAATTGTTGAGGGTGGACTGTTCCTTTAATCATCAGGGGTTTAGCTAGTTAGCATGAGCAATGTAAAAACGACTCCCCATTAATTTTCATCCAGCGTTTCAGAAGCTAGAGGGGTTCTGTCTGAGAGATTAGTCCTAAACAAGCACTTGTATGAAACTTTTACTTTAAGAAGGATGTAGTCTTGACTATTTTTTTGAGAATAATAATAAGCTGCTAAATAATGCCGAGTCCCACTAATCTCCATTCAATGTGCCATAGTCCGAGTCTGAGACTTACGTTCAAAAGCTATTTTGATATTTACATGGGGAAAGTTCCTCGTATTCAGAGTCAGGTTACACAGATAATCGGATAAGTCAACGGTGTTTCCCATACGGTTACAGCAATCGTGTTTGAGCGCTGGCCTTAACCACCTGAAAAGAGATGTCAGTATACCTGGGCAGGAAGTCAGGGTTTAGCTGTAGTGTCAGTATACCTGGGCAGGAAGTCGGGGTTTAGCTGTAGTGTCAGTATACCTGGGCAGGAAGTCGGGGTTTAGCTGTAGTGTCAGTATACCCGGGCAGGAAGTCGGGGTTTAGCTGTAGTGTCAGTATACCCGGGCAGGAAGTCGGGGTTTAGCTGTAGTGTCAGTATACCTGGGCAGGAAGTCGGGGTTTAGCTGTAGTGTCAGTATACCTGGGCAGGAAGTCGGGGTTTAGCTGTAGTGTCAGTATACCTGGGCAGGAAGTCGGGGTTTAGCTGTAGTGTCAGTATACCTGGGCAGGAAGTCGGGGTTTAGCTGTAGTGTCAGTATACCTGGGCAGGAAGTCGGGGTTTAGCTGTAGTGTCAGTATACCTGGGCAGGAAGTCGGGGTTTAGCTGTAGTGTCAGTATACCTGGGCAGGAAGTCGGGGTTTAGCTGTAGTGTCAGTATACCTGGGCAGGAAGTCGGGGTTTAGCTGTAGTGTCAGTATACCTGGGCAGGAAGTCGGGGTTTAGCTGTAGTGTCAGTATACCTGGGCAGGAAGTCGGGGTTTAGCTGTAGTGTCAGTATACCTGGGCAGGGAACGAAGCATGGCTGCTGCAGTTCCGGCTCATTCTTTGTCCTGAAGTCTTCGTTGCATTTCTCATCCTCCACCAGGGCAGCTGGAGCATGGACATCAGGTCTCGGTCCGGCCGATTCGGGCCAATGACCCCAGTGAACAACACATGATACGTTCCTGCGTCTCACGCCGTCCCCGCACTCAGCACCCTGAGGACAGCAACACAACATGCTGTCAGTACTAACAATAAAAACATTTAATGTACTTTTTCATTTCACACTTTACAGCTGCATATTTTATTAATCTTCGACCGCTGTAAGTCCCCATGAAATGGCCCTGATTTGATTTTGTTTATGATTATGTTGACGTATTTCTTTTAGTAACAGGAAGTCAGGGTGACGCAACAGCCGACGGCGTTCAACATACGCCACACTCTCATTCTTATCCTTCTGAAAAAAAAAAAATCACACAAACCCCGCCCTCTTCCAAATAAATAAACTCCAAGCATATTTCTCCACCCAGTAATGGTTGGAAAAGGGAATCGTGTGTGAGAAAACACATGGGAAAAAGCACACTGACCAACCATGTTTACTGCTGTTATTATAGAGCAAGACACGCCCCCAGGGGTGGGATATATCCTAGAGAGGATCCTAGGATAAATCCTAGAGAGAATTTAATTGGATAAACACAAGACCAGTCCAGGATGAGTCATAAAATAATGTCCACGACTCGTTTTTTGTTTCTCTCTCTCTAGATATACTAACGTACTAACGTTACGGGTCAATCGTGATTTCATGGACGCCTGAGGGACTTGTTTTCATGATTTTGCACCCTGGATCAGTTCTACGCTTGCTTGTTGTTTCATCATCATCATCATCATCATCATCACAGGTTTCACAGGTAAATCACTTTATTCTTCTTATCGACGTTCCTTTGGACTCGTTTTCATGGTTTATACAACGATTATATAACGTTTACAGGAATGCTTCGTTTTATGGACACAAAATGAAATAATTGGCAACAACTAGATGACATGTGTAATTTATGCAGAAGGTACTCCTGTATATATTAGTCCCGGATTAACACGTGCCAGGAGGGACAGAGGTGCTCGTCCCAGCACATTTCAATCTGCAAGTCAAATTTATCATCTAAATTATTCATCAGCTCTGGATTCGTCAGGTTAATACTAATGGCTCAGTGGAGAATGTTCTAAAAGGTTATAGATGTGCTATAGACCTGAACGTGATGTTTTAAATCATTTAAAAAACAATCTGTCTGTGTGTGTGTGTGCGCTTTTTTTTTTTATTAATGTATTGTAAATAACTAAAAATTGTCCAGGAAGATCTCTAGACCTTAATCCTCATGAAAAATTCAAAAGGCCTATGAATATACATGAGTATGTAAATCACGAACGCCTCCGCATGCTCCCGCTCTCCCGAAAAGTTAGTCAGCGATTTAAATGTTTACGTTTTGATTTGCATTGTCAATTCCTTCCTACATTATTAAACAGCATCAGACTTGACAACCATGACAACTGCATTACAGTCCATTCTAAACATTAGTCACGTTAGCTAGCTAGCAATAATAATTCGCGTATCGGGTGCGTTTTCTTTAAAGCCAGCAGAAACTGAGCATCTGCGTCTACACCTACGCCTCTGTGAACTTTACAGTTACGTTAAATAAATTAAAAAAGAAGCGAAGCTCCGTTTTTAGAACCAAAAAATTTCCTCAGTTTTAGATTCATCTGAATTTATTTATTTATTTATTTATTTTATTATAAATCTGTGCATTTTTAATGTCCTATAAACAACTCAAAATTGTCCAGGAACATCTCTAGTCCTATTTTCATTTGAAAATATATATATTTAAAAAAAATAAATAAAAATAAACAGCTTTATATAATTACTATTTATTAAAAATAAAAGCATGTTAACTGTATTAATTATTTTTATGGACCCAAAACGAAAAGTGGTACATAATTACCCCACTTAATCCTCATCAAAAATCCCAAGAGCTGTTAATATTCATGACTATGCAAATCAGAGAGAAAAAACATGCGCATTCTGAGTGAGTCAGCTAATAGAGAAGGACACGGACGAGATTTTAGGATCAGAGTCGGTCAAAACGCGTTGAAATATAACGTTACCGTAGTAACCGCAAGTTTGCTCGTCACTAAGTTAGTTCTAATAATTTGCATATCGGATGTGTTTAGTTCAAAGCAATCGCGACACGCTTCAAAAGTACGGCGAATGTTTCGGTTTAAAAGGGGGAAATGCTTGAATAATAGAAAAAAATATATATATATATAGTGATTTAAACATCATGTCTGAGAATTCAGACGTGCGTTTAGTAGATAAACACAGAACGGAGCTTTTCATCGAATGCGTGGTTTTTATTGTGTCGAGATATTAAAGCAGAAGACTTGAAAGCGTGTGCTGTGCTTCTGTTCTCTACAAAAGTTTCAAAAGAACTGCTTCAGTAATGACTCGGAGGACGAGGACGAAAAACCCAAGACGTTTAATTAAAAGGAGCGAGAAAGAAAGGCGGCGAGAGGGAGATGGAAATCGGACAGCGAGAGGGATAAAGGAGGACGTTTTATTTTTGGCTGAACGGCTCCTTAAACTGTGGACCTTATCCGGAGTTCACTCACGTCTCAATGTCACCGAAGGTCCTCTATGCACTCAGGCGTGGGCTCACACCTTTACAAAATTCAATTAAAGTCCTCCAAGATGGCGCCTACCGGGCGGAGGATAGAATTACCCCCGGCTCGCTTTGTGTCGGGGGCAGAAAGGGTCAAGCACAGACACAGCCGGGGGGGGCGGGGAAAGAAAGAAACAATGTGGAGGTGGATTTTTAATCGAGCGGTTACTGCAAATGAAGACGCACTCCTAATTAACCTGCTGCTTAAAAAGAAAAACGAGCGACGTGTCTCTGAGGACGCGTAAAAACACACCGAAACGTCGAATTAACCCCCCGGTGGAGACGGGAGATGTTTACCTCCACGTAGCAGGATGACCAGTCCCCCAGCAGCCAGCTGTAGCAAGGCCTGATGGGACACGGTTTAGTCTGCGAGAGCTGGGACGGACACGGACGACCTTCCTCGTGATCTTCCTGGAGGACACGTCGAGCTCTGGTCGTCACACCTGCGCGAGAAATCCACGTGTTAATACAGAGCATCACGTGCGAGCAGATCGGAAACGTTTCAATCGCTTTAATCCAGAAGTGTTCCCTGACATATCCTAATTAATGATGTGATAATGTGATGAAGTTACTGTTACCATCCTACAAGTGTTTTATTCCTCTTATAGCACAGCGACTTTTTTACAATACTTTTATCCATTTGTAGTTACATTCAATGCTCACGGAATCAGCGAGCTCCTGTTAGCGCTTACGTTATAGCAGCCATAAACAGACGGTCCCTCACCTCACCACACTCTCTCTCATCATTAAAAAAAATGTTATAAACAATGCGGCTGGTCGTGTTAGCGAGTCCTGAAGTCGTCGGAAAACTTACAGCCACGGCTTTACCTCTGACTGTTACACAGCGCCGACACTGGAGACTCCTTCCGTACGTGTTAAACAAACATCTCCTTACTTCACCACATCAACAATTAATTACACACGCTTTTTAATGCATTTATGTCCAACAATGGGGACCACTCTTATAGAAAATTTAGCGAACTATTTCTGACCAATCAGAATCCAGGATTCAGAGTCACATGAGCAGCTAAGAGTTATAATTAACCACAAGTTGAAATCGAACCCTTTTGGTCAGAACATTCGTGATTCGTCTATACTAAACACAAAAGAAACCGTAACTCTAAACATTTCCTGTGATCAGCGACTTTTCCCCAGCGCTAATAAATACAACAGCTTCTGATTTTTAAAAAAAAAGTCACAATATATAATATCACACACAATATAATATTACATAATACCATCATTTTAATACAGTTGTTTTAAGTTTTAAAAATGTTTTAAATTTCACTACTCGGAGATAATGTTCCTCAGGTGTTGGTGTTGTGGGAGATGGGTACTCCTTCATAACGGACTATAATCTGTTTGTCCCGCCCACTCGAAAATGCCTTTTCACTCAGAAACACATCAAAAAATCGGGGAAAACATAGTGTTTGAATTTCAGTTTACCCTCGTCACACGACCGAGTGAGTGCGTTAACGTGAATTTCACAGCATTACAAACATCTGATTCCTAGAACGTTCAACGTTTTTACCTGCATGACGTTTTACACGACCACTGCTAAGAATAATAATAATGATGTTCAGTTTGGTCTAATGTTGGTTAAGTATCATGTTAAGAATCCATGTAAAGCCAAACCTGCTGATTAGATGGACGTACCTGGAGAAAAGGAAAAGGCTTTTTAATCGTTTCAGTCAGCAGAGGGCTGTAAACATTACAAACTGCTCCTTTAATGTCGTTTACTTCGGGAGAAAGTCGGGATTATTCCATACTGAGCGTAGGATATTAGAGTGGATCGATGTTGAGTGAATTAAGACAATTGAGGTGTTTAATGGAAGATCTGAGGAACGAAAGGTTAGAGATTTTAATTGGCTCGCAACGCAAATAAATCTGTTTCATTTCAATTTCAGGAATAGATGTGCTCACTGGCACGGATCCCGTCAGCAATAACATCCTGATGATAAACGCGTGGAGCTTCCAGACATGAATAAATCCCTGTTTTGCTGTGTGTGTGTGGTTTTTTTTTGTTTTTTTTTGTACAGTATACGATTTAATCCTTGCTTCCTTGTTTCCATAGTAGGATTTATAAAGGTAGCAAGTGATTCTTCACACTTCTGAGTGATTATAAAAGCCACCAGTGGAGGAAATGTGGTGTTTGAGTAAAGATGTAATGGAACGTGATATGAAACGGTGAACAAACAGCATGTTTGCTCAATTCAAAGTAGCTTTACAGAAACATACAAACACAGGATGGAGATTTTAAGTGTGTGAATTTATCCGTATTGAGCGAGACGGTGGGGACGGTGGTGAGGAAAAACTCCCTGAGATGATATGAGGAAGAAACCTTGAGAGGAACCGGACTCAGAAGGGAACCCGTCCTCATCTGGGTAACGACGGATAGTGTGAGAGTAAAGGAAAGTTCATTATATGAAGTCTGTTTTTGTTGAACTGGTCCACTGTTCACTAAAGGAGACCCGAGTGTAAAACTGCATGTTGTAATTGCAGTCCCGATTCCATCGCAGCAACCGTAGTCATAGCAACCACAGCGGGAACGTCCATGTGGAATTGACGTCCAATTGAGGTGCGTTTATTCTTCTTGTACAGCGGACTCTACGCTTGAACAAATTAAAAACAGTTAAAATGGTGAGGTTTTCTGTAAGGACATGTTTGTTTAACATGGACGGAAGGAGTCTCCAGTGTCAGCGCTTCTTCAGGACGGAGGAGTTCATACTCTGCGGTTTCTCCTGTTTTGACTGTTTATAGCTCCTGTACCAAATAAGAACAGGACTTTCATGGACGTTTCACAACACAATGTAACTACAAATGGATAAAAAAAAAAAAAAAAAAAAAAAAAAACGATGTGTCATTCTTCAATAAATAAAACATTGGAATTGCTGGGAAAATGCTGTGCTATAAGAAGAATACGTATGAGATGTAAATGCCGTAAGGTTTATTTCAGACTCTCTCTATCGTGTCATATCATACACATCTCTTTATCTCTCTGATTTTCTTGCTTTGGTTTGTACTTTCGGCTTGTGTTGTGAGTTTTCCTGACTCTGCACAATTCCCTTTCTTGGTAATGGGTTTTTCTTCGCTTGAGGAAACGCTGCAGCATTAGCATGCGACTCAGCGAGTCCTCTGCATTATTAACACTGCGCTATAAATCATAGTTGGGGATTACGCGTTAATGATCCTGGCCCGGTTCCCCCCCCCCCCCTCCTCCTAATCCAGAATGAATGATTCATCAGTCATAGTAAATAAATATTTATTTTTTTTGTACTAATAACGTCGTCATTAGCGTCGTTGCTAATTCAGAGTCAGCGAGGACTCGTTTGGCTCAGGTTTCCACCTCACTAAGAAGTGTTAATGCTACACGTTGTATAACGCACTCTAATTGGCAGAGTTGGACGAGCAGGAGAGCGTCCCCGCAGTCCAAACGGCCCAGCTTCAGCTGGTTACTTCGCTAATTACAAACATTCACTGACCGTCATTAATCTTCAGCTGGCTGGAGTCTGGAGCGCCGCTAACTCCATACGTCTTACAGCGCAGACGCAGGCACAGAGAAATAGGCCACGTATTTAGGAACAAATAAACAACGTGTACCAAGCAGGGATGAGCAGTGTCTGTCTATCTACCCTGTCTGTCTGTCCGTCTATCGATCGATCGAAATATTATGTCTGTCTGTCTATCTATCCTGTCTGTCTGTAATGTCTGTCTGTCCGTCTATCTGTCTGTCTATTGAAATATCATGTCTGTCTGTCTCTCTATCTATCTGTCAATCTATCTATATCTCCTGTCTGTCTGTCTGTCTATCTATTGATCAAAATATTATGTCTGTCTGTCTATCTATATATCCTGTTTGTCTGTCTCTCTATCTATTTATCAATCTATCTATATCTCCTGTCTGTCTGTCTGTCTGTCTATCTATTGATCAAAATATTATGTCTGTCTGTCTATCTATATATCCTGTTTGTCTGTCTCTCTATCTATTTATCAATCTATCTATATCTCCTGTCTGTCTGTCTGTCTATCTATTGATCAAAATATTATGTCTGTCTGTCTATCTATATATCCTGTCTGTCTGTCTCTCTATCTATTTATTAATCTATCTATATCTCCTGTCTGTCTGTCTGTCTGTCTGTCTACCCTGTCTGTCAATCCTGTCGATCACATTTGATCCTTTTTCAATCTGCCTCACTCTCTCCTTGTCCAACTGTCTCTCTCTTTCTGTCTCTCTCATTCTCTCTCTGTGTGTGTTCAGTCTCTCTTTTTATGTTTCTTTCCATCTCTATCTATCTATTCTGTCTGTCCATCCTGTCTGTCTGTCTTTCTATCTATCGATCGATATACCCTGTCTGTCTGTCTATTGAAATATCATGTCTGTCTGTCTGTCTGTCTATCGATCTATCTATCTATATATCCTGTCTGTCTGTCTGTCTATCACATTTGATCCTTTTTCAATCTGCCTCACTCTCTCTTTGTCCAACTGTCTCTCTCGCTCTCTCAGTCTCTCTCATTCTCTCTCTGTCTCTCTAACTGTGTGTTCAGTCTCTCTCTTTACATTTCTCTCCATCTCTATCTCTCTCTTCTTGTCTATTTGTTTCTCTGTCTCACTTGCTCGCCCGGTCTGTCTGTCTCTCTTCGTCTCTCTCTATTCTCCTTTCTCGCTCTCCCTCTCTCTTTCTCTCGCGCTCTCTCTGTCTGTCCCTACAGGTTAAGTAGACAGCAGAAGCAGGAAGTTCTCCTCAGGTGTTTCTCTAAATTGGGTGGTTAGTAAAAGGTGAGAACGCTAAAACTCGTGCCTTTTTTTTCTCCTGAGCTTTCATTCTCCGTCTCATTTCCTGTCAGGTGGCATCGCTAACTGGCGTTACACACTCGCTCACGGTGCGTGGTGCTTTAAAATAAAGGTCCACTCAACCTCATTCTTCTCATGAAAATCACAGGAGGGTCTCTGCTGGATTCTTGTTAATTGGGCCAACTCCGTTCCCTCACTGAAATGGTCTAGGAAACAGTCCTGAGGGCTCAGGTTCTGATTATCCTGTTCACATGGAAGTCACATTTCAATGTTTCCGTTATATAGAAACAGATGTACGGTAGCTGCTCTATAAGGGTGTTTTGAAGTGTGACCTTTGGTGACCGAATGAGCCCAACTATGACCATAAGAACCCTCTCACCAGGTCCCTTAATGTGCCATATTGAGGGAACGTAGAGTTCAGGGTTCATACAGTCTGGGGAACAGCAAGCCTTGGAAACATATTGGGATACCTGGGTCGTGGGAGGATATAGACTTGGAAATGTAAGAATATATACATCATTGTATATACTGTAGGACCTTTAGAATATATAGAACATAGAGCATTTGGAATATGGGACTCATTCAAAGTGGGACCATTCCAAACTGAAACCCTCTGGGACATGTAAACACTGGACCCTGCAGACAAAAGACCCGGAAAACGTACAACCCACAGAATACAGGACAATAAGTACAAACATTCTGAGAAGGTAAGACCTGAAATATAGGACCCTGGGAATTTAGACCCTAACAAATATAGTACCCTTTAAAAACAGAACCCTGGACAAGAGAAGCATTGGGATTGACACCATTGGGAACATCTGCCCTGGAAAACAGAGGACTATGATGAATTTATAACACCAGAATATTGGTACTGGAGATTACAGGGCCCTGGGAGCATAAAGCCTTACAAACATAAGACCCTGGGAATCTAGAATCCTAGAAATATAGGATTGTACTGTCGGAAAATGACTCTGGGAACATAAGACCCATCAAAAATTGGACCCTGCAAATGTAATATAATGGGAATACAGGACCCCGGACCCTGGAATATAGGACTTTTGATGTATTGGACCCAGGGAACTTTTAACCCTGCAAAAATAGGACATCAGAAACATCGAACCCTGGTAGCGTAGGGACCTTAGAACATAGCACCCATTGAAAAAGGACCCTGGAAATACACAACCCTTGAAAGATAGGACTCTGGAACTATAGGACCCTATGAATATATGGGACACCGAGAACATAGGACCCTGGAAATACAGGACCTGAGTACTGGGAATATAGAATCTTTGTCGTCTTTATTGTAAACTGTTTTAGATGTAATCTAATTTCTAAAAGTGATTACTCCCAGTTTCATTCATTTTCAGAACGAGCTGTGCTACGTATACTAGATTATAACAGTGTTTTAAAATCCGCACCCTGGTTTCCACAGGTGTGTGAGCACTCGGTCCACGGTGTCCATTCAGAGAGCATGCAGCTGATGGGACAGTCCACGCGGCAGGTTCCGCTGAGCGTCCAGGGCTGAGAAAGTCCCAACTAAAACAGGAATGCATGTTAATTAAACCCTTATATTCTGTTCTAGTAAAAATAAACCTTTAAATAATCTTTCAAATATTCAAAAGTCTATGAGAGAATGACGTACACATGAAAATCTATTTTTAAAGATCTTGCTGTATTATAATACAGAAGCTCAATTTAAAGCCGAGAAAGTGTGGAATAAAAGTGTTATTAAAATGATCAGTGTCTGGGTTGCCAGGTTGACTGATACTATTCCAAACTCATGTTCCAATACATGTTAAATCGATTAAGAGGTGAATATGCTCAATCTGGCAAATCTGATCAAATCTGATCCATAAAAATGAATGCTATTGCTATTTGGACATAGGGGATAGTGTGTGTGTGTGTGTGTGTGTGTGTGTGTGTTCACCTCCTCACACACACTCAGATCCACCAGTTTGTCGTCACTGCGTATACAGTCAAGCAGACGTGTCTTGGTCCCCTCACCACATACAGCATGCTCACTCAGCATGCAGCTACTCCAGCCTGGAACACACACACACACACACACACACACACACATATCACAGTCCATGTGCATTTATATATGTAATAGACATAAAAAATATGAACACTCACACCTAGAAAAAAATACACATGGTCACACACACAAACTGACTACAGAAATGAGTATAAAGCGCACACACACACACACACACACACAACACACACACACACACAGAGAAACATATGTAGATAAGCTCAATCACAGATGCAAGAATACATGTAAACACACACTTATACAAACTCATAAGTCAATGAGACACACAGATGGCTATACACATGCACAGTTGTGTGCAACTTGGCACACACACACACACACACACACACACACAAATGTGATATAGCACATCTGTCGCTGCCCTGTGTCTGTTTTAGGTCCTGTAATTTCTGCTTCACCCCTCGCTCCACACTGCATTAGCGAGTGCTTTAAACATTAAGATTAAAAGGCCGGTCTGAACTTTACTGCATCAGATCCTCACACACCGGCCGACTCCGTGGCGCTCTAATGGTCTGCAGAATCGATACGAGTGTGGATACGATCTCAGCAGTGCTGCGGGGGGGTTGTATTTATCTCATATCCCCCTTTTACCCTCCACCTGGGGACGGACTTCCTGTACGTGCATGTAGAGCTTCTGGGAAAGCAGACGGCGAGCCGTCGGTCTAGAGCTTCCACACAGTATTTATGGCATGTGGTGTTTCAGAGGAGATTTTTAAGAACCTAATACTAATTTTACAGCACAGTAGATCACTAGCCATTTTTGACTACAGAGGATCACTAGCCCCTTGTGGCTATAGTAGATCACTAGCCAGGAAATAAGGGCACAGGAAATTAGCCATTTTAGGTCACGGTGGATTACAAGATATTTTAAAGTACAGGAGATTATAAACCTTTCTTTTTTTACACTGTGGATTACAAGCTTAACAGAGTACTACAAAATTCAGATTTTGAATTAGCCATTTTAGGATTACCCAGAGTAGATTTTTAGCTACATTAGGACAAAATGGATTACACAATGTATTATGGTATAGTAGATTACTAGCCATTTTAAGTCGCAATAGATTACTAGCCATTTTAGGCCGCAGTAGATTACTAGCCGCTTGAGGTCGCAGTAGATTACTAGCCGCTTTAGGTCGCAGTAGATCACTAGCCGCTTGAGGTCGCAGTAGATCACTAGCCGCTTGAGGTCGCAGTAGATTACTAGCCGCTTTAGGTCGCAGTACATCACTAGCCGCTTGAGGTCGCAGTAGATCACTAGCCGCTTTAGCTCGCAGTAGATCACTAGCCGCTTTAGCTCGCAGTAGATCACTAGCCGCTTTAGGTCGCAGTAGATCACTAGCCACTTTAGGTCGCAGTAGATCACTAGCCACTTTAGGTCGCAGTAGATCACTAGCCGCTTTAGGTCGCAGTAGATCACTAGCCGCTTTAGGTCGCAGTAGATCACTAGCCGCTTTAGGTCGCAGTAGATCACTAGCCGCTTGAGGTCTCAGTAGATCACTAGCCGCTTTAGGTCGCAGTAGATCACTAGCCGCTTTAGGTCGCAGTAGATCACTAGCCGCTTTAGCTCGCAGTAGATCACTAGCCGCTTTAGGCCGCAGTAGATCACTAGCCGCTTGAGGGCGAGGTGAATTGCTAGGTACAGTAGATCAAGGCAGAGCAAATCTCTAACTGTTTTAAGACACAGTAGATTACTAGCTAATTCAGCACACAGGCCATTGCTAGCAATTTTTGGGGCACATTATTACCTGTAGCAAATAAGCCCACACGTTGTGCTTACTAAAGTCCAGTTCAGTCCAAAAGCTTTTATTCATGCACAAGCTTCTATTTTAAATGGTGTTTAAATCCACACCAGCTGTGAGCTGGACTGTAAAAATGCTCAGTCTGTCCTGCTGCATTATGACGTGCACTTAACTCTGGAGAAATCCATTAACACGTAACATCACTCTCTATTTAAAAAAAAAAACCCCACACACACACACACACACACACACACACTTTACTTGCATGATGGTCGGTAATATCAATGCTATTAAAGATATCAAATCCGAGGCATTCTCAGTCATTTTATCTTTTTGTTGCTTACAGATTTACACTATCACCGCCCTCTCTTGCTGATTTGTTGATTTACGTTTATTCTCTCTCGCTCATCGAAACAACCGGCAGCTCATAAAACTGTCAACGTTTGCGCGTGAAAGTGTTTTGGAAGCGGTGTGAGGCTGATTATGTAGATTAAACCATTAGAAGCAAGGCTTCAGTTCTCCCATGATGTATAGTTATCGGTCTAATTAGAATATCACAAACGCTTCTTTTATTTATTTATTTATTTATTTATTTTTAAAATGACAATAAGCTTTGTGTCAAAGAGGGCTTGTTTTACCAGAGACGTTGTACCGGTAGGTGAAACAGTTGGCGTTAACGACGCACGGCTCCGTCTCATTTCTCTCGGGACAGGTGGCGTGCGCGGTGGGGGGGCGGAGCATCTGTCTTGTCCTCGTCCTCACAGAGTTCACATCACACGACTGCACAAAGAGCATACATCAACTCTTCTCATCTGTTAGGTATAATTCTTCACATTACTGTGAAAAGTGTCCATTAGAGGTGAGAAAACGTGTCGTTTTGAACAAGCTAGTAAAGTGAAACTCTCGTTGTTCTCGTTTCGCAATCATTCAGTCACAGGATTCACTTTTGTTTGCGTAAATACTTTATTCATTGGATGTAGATGGTATCCAGGTTGCTCAGAAGAGATCACTGAAGCACCGATAGCAGAACACCACCCCCCCACACCCCACTCCAACTGGACCAGTCAATCCAATCTTCAGTGACAGGAAGTTGAATTGCAAAGCCCCGCCCCAATCCTTACCAAAGGCAACTCCTGAAGCCTATGTAGTTTAATGAGGCGGGACAATGTTTTGCTATTGTATATAATAAACATCAAAACACCCCCCAGCTCTGTATTAGTTATTCATACCAGACTATATGTATCTCTCTTCTTATTCTTATTATTATTTCTGAGAAGGTTCTAGTTCGCCTCTATTTGAATATTTCACATTATCTCTGACAAAGAAGTGTAATCAGAGATGCACTTTTTTCTTTATTTCCCCAGCAGCTATTTTCAAATGCGAGACAAACCGAAATCAAAATTCAAATGAATCTCCGGCAGCAATGAAGCATTTGTAATTCTAATTAACAACGTTGCGCTTTGAGAAAGTTGCATGCGGTGAGGACAAAATGCAAATGGATGCTGATGAGACACAAACGGAGGACGAGCTTCACCGTGTCCCAGCTGCTCAGAGTCAATTCACAGTGAAGTGTCAGTGTGTTCGAGAAAGGCTAATTAGCAGTTCGGCTATGTAAAAATACTACTTCTGTGCATGAAAAAAAAAAAAAAGAAAAATACAGTCTGGTGTGGGGAAATAATACAGAGCAGATAGATGTCTTATTGGTCAATATATAACTGTTGAATTTTATAGAAACAGTAAAAACTCCTCTGTCACAAACCTTAGAATCTATCTCCAGTGTGAAAGAATGAAAACTTTGAACTAGAACTGCGAGCCCAAGCTCTTTTCCCAACCTATCACCCAAAGGTTCTGCCTCCACCATCCCCATGTGCCTCCGTAACCATGCCATCCCTATCGGTTACCACACGGCTCCACAGGTCCTGCCTCTGTACCCATCTCATTCTTTGTGGTTCCCATTGGCCACGTCTCCATCCCCGAGTGACTCTGTCCTCGTGCTATATATATGTAAGTTCCCCCAGGTCCCATTTCCATCGCCACCCCATTCCCATTGTTTTCTCTACATTTTGCCTCCAACCCCACCCAGTGCCTGCAGGCCTTGTCTCCGTCCTCATGCGTCTCCATCCCGACCTCATTCTCATTGCTCTTGACTCAGTTCCACCTCATCTTGTCTCCAGGTTTTATCTCTGTCTCCACCTCATTTCCATAGGTCATGTCTCCACCCCATGTATCTCCATCCCCACTCAATTCTCATAGGTTTCTGTAGGTCCTGTCTCTGCCCCCACATCATCTGTCATCTCCATAGGTCCAGTCTTCATCCCTACTTCATTCTTATAGGTCCTGTCTAGATCGCACCACATTCCCATAGGTCCTGTCTCCCTCCTACTTTATTCCCACGTATCCTTCATCCCCTTCCCAACATTTCAGGTCCAATCTTCATCCCTACCCCATCTTCTACACCATCCCTACCTTGTAGGTCCTGTTTCTAACTTCAACCTATCCTCATAGTTCTAGTCTCCATCTCCACCTCATTTCCACAGATCCCTATCTGACTCTGCTCAAATCCTACACGTTCTGTTTCCCGCTCCTCCAATAGTTCCTCTCTCCATCCTCACCTCATTCCCATAGCTCCTGTCTTGTAGCCCACTCAACTCCATCCCTGCAGGTCCTGTCTTCATGCCCAACCCAGCCCTGTAAGTCCTGTTTCTGTCCTCATCTCTTCACCATATACCCCATTTCCATCGTCATGGTGACCTGAGAGGTCTGAGGTTGTTACCATGGGACATGAGCTCCACTGACTCCAGGGTGACATCACACAGTCACCAGGACATGGCAGGGTGCAGGTGCGAGCCTGGGCAGGAACATCGTCCTGATCACAGAGAGATTCATTAACACTGCGACTCTCATTAACACCGTCACCACGTAGTACACACCTAGTGAGAGAGAGAGAGACAGAGAGACAGAGAGAGAGAGAGAGAGACAGAGGTGGTGTTAGTGTGTGTGTGTATTTTGTCCAAGTCAGCACTAAATGAAGAGAGGAAAAGAAGAAACAGACAGAACTAAAGCTATTGAGGAGAGGAATTGGAGTTTGGTGTATGTGTGTGTGTGTGTGTGTGTGTGTTCATATTTCACCGACTTCCTGTGTTACACGTCTGCATTAATGCACTGTGCTGTAACAGATTCCGTTACAGTAACAATAAAATATTAATTTGTATTTGTTTACCTCTGTCTGTTTATTCCTCCTGTTTATTCTTGTCTGTCTGTCTGTCTGTCTGTCTGTCTGTCTGTGTACTCCACTTATAGAGAAAGGTTCATTTAAGCCACCTGAACCCTAAATGTTGGCGCGGTTATGGTGCAAAGGTAAAGAGAGAGAAAAGCCACACACACACACACACACACACACACACACACACACACACACACACTGACAGACAGTGATATATACAGACGGACAGAAACACAAAGAGACAGACACGTAGAGAGGCAGCTATATACTACAGACAGACAGGCAGTCAGACAGACAGATGGATATACAGACAAACCAGCCAACAGACAGACTTACAGATAATTACGAACATTTATCTTACCATCCTAACACACACAGAGGGAAAGATGCTAAAACATCATTTAGCTAACTCCTAGCTACCGAAGCGGTTATTCTTCCTGTTTCGGCTTTATTCGTGTTGCCATAGAAACAGCTCCTCGGAGACGAGCCGCTCTCAGGGATGTCGTGTTTAATTACAGTAATTCTGTCATGGCGTGAAGACGTTTTTAACTGTAATTACAGAGGACGTGACGGCATGACTCAATGTAATAACGGTGTGTTTACACTACTCCGAGTGTGTGTGTGTGTATTTGTGTGTGTGTGTGTGTGTGTGTGTGTAATACCTTGTGTAATTTGTGTGTAACTTTGAGTATAACTTTGAGTGTGTGTATGTGTGAATCTACACACTGTGTATGTGTGTGTGTGTGTGTAAAAACTTGGGTAATGTATGTGTGTGTAACTCTGAACTTGAGTGTGTCTGTATTTATGCAGTGTGTGTGTATCTATCCGTGTGTAAAAATTT
The DNA here is from genome assembly GCF_001660625.3 of Ictalurus punctatus. Classification (NCBI taxonomy): domain Eukaryota; kingdom Metazoa; phylum Chordata; class Actinopteri; order Siluriformes; family Ictaluridae; genus Ictalurus; species Ictalurus punctatus. The sequence continues at coordinate 4,553,362 of NC_030421.2, read as the reverse complement.
GTAATGTGTGTGTGTAACTTTGAGTATGTGTGCATGTATGTGAATCTGCACTGTGTGTGTGTGTGTGTGTGTGTGTGTGTGTGTGTGTGTTTGTACCGAATCTTGCGGCTCTGCACTCCCTCTCCACATGCGCTCCCTTCATCCACCGTGTTGATGGAGCAGAAGGACCAAGACTCTGTTACCCACTGATACACTGCACACACACCCCGACACGGCACGACCTCAGACACCTACACACACACACACACACACACACACACACACACACACACATTAACCCATGGTATGTAACCATCTTTATATAAGAGATTATCTTCATAACATTAATAACATTATATAATGAATGATCTGCATAAATCTGCATAGATATGACATGTTAATGAAGTGGGCGTGGCTACACTAACAGTAAAGGCGAGGGAGAAACGAATAAAAATCCTACTTTTTCTCTCTCCTCCTTATTCTCATTTCTTTCTTCATTTCTTTCCATCATCTCCATTTGTGTTCGAATTCTCTCTCATTTCTTCCTCGCCGTTTCTATTTCTCCTTCTTTTCTCACCTCTCCTTTTTGTTTTGTTCTTTATTTACTTTTACACCTCCCTTCTCTAACTCTCTCTCTCTCTACAGACGCGGCTCTCGGCTGTGAACATCTCCGGGTCCTAATAATCTTTTAAAGACGACGTTTATGAGCCGAGCGAGTGATGAGCGAACGAGTGGAAACGAGCGATAAACACAGTAAAGATTCTGGAGGGGCAGATTTAAACACGGTGATCACACGCTACGTTAAAGAACCACTCATCTTCTCCATCAGAGCAGAAGAACGACAGAACAAACGAGCAGCAGACAAAGAAAGACGAGGTCCCTCAATCACTCAACTTTAAATAAAGCGTCTGCTCTCTCGCTCTCTCTCTCCATGTTTCAATCCATCTTGTCCTATGTGTCCCTCCAAGTTTTGCCTTCATCTCTCTCCCACATTGTTCTCTCCTTTCCTTTTCTCTCACTCCGTCTCCCTTTCCATCTTATCCATTCATCTTTCTGTCTCTGTTCTCCCACTGTGCTCTGTCCTTCTCTTTCACTCTCGTCTGCTTTTTCCTCAAACCATATCTTCCTTCTTCCCTCTTTCCGATTTCCCCCCATTCCTCTACTTCTCTACTTCCTGTTCTCAAATCTTCCTTTTAACTTTCTCTATCCCTCCATCTGTCTTTGCCTCCTCGCTGTCTTTCTCTATCCCTCTTTCACCTGACTTTTTCCCCATTTGTCTCACTTCCGGTTTCCATTCACGTGTGTTCAGTCCACTTCAGAGATGGTTCTGGGATGAAGGAGCGACGACATCAACACAATGCCGGAGGGATGGAGAGGATGAAGGAGGAGAGAAGGGCAGAAAGAGAACGAGTGTTACTAACCTGAGCCTTCGTCCACGTCCGTATCAGCAGTGCGATGAGCAGATGGAGGGAAAGAGAGAAACCATAAAGCCATTAATTTATCAGCGTTCACTTCCCAGTGCAGTGTCTGAAGCTCACGAGTACCCTGAGTGCCCCCGAGTACCCCGATTACCCCGAGTATCCTAAATATCCTGAGTACCCCGAGTATCCTTAGTGCGCCAAGTAACCCGAGTGCACCAAGTACCCTGAGTGCCCCCGGATACCCTGATTACCCCGAGTATCCTGAATATCCTGAGTACCCTGATTACCCCCAATATCCTGAATATCCTGAGTACCCTGATTACCCCCAATATCCTGAATATCCTGAGTACGTCGAGCATCCTTAGTGCCCCAAGTAACCTGAGTGCCCCCGAGTATCCTGAGTGCCCCCCAAGCACCCCGATTACCCCGAGTACCCTGATTACCCCCAGTATCCTTAGTGCCCCAAGTAACCCGAGTGCACCAAGTACCCTGAGTGCCCCGAGTACCCAGAGTATCTCGAGTACCCCAAGTATCCTGAGTACCCTACTTGGGGTACTGGGGATACTCGGTGCAGTATCCCCAGTGGTATACTCAAGGTGAGTACCCAGAGTATCCCGAGTACCGTATTTACTGTACTATAAGCCACTCTTTAATCCTTTAAATTGAATATACATTTATCTTTCTAACAATGTAGAAGCCTTTTATCTTTATTTTACGTTAATGTTGACTAACATAGCACTTCAGCTCCCCCTACTGGTGTAGTCTAGTTTAGTGTTTGTCCTGTTACTGTTGCCGCAGATCAGATATATATATATATATATATATATATATATATATATATATATATATATATATATATATATATATATATATATATATATATATTTATATATATTAAACGCTGTTGTAAGGTTTATAATACATCTTTGTACATGTGAACAGGTCCTAAATCAAGTTGGTTTACAAATGACATCAGACATGCTGTAGTTTGTGGGCGGAGCTAGTTTGTCCAGTCGCTGCTGCTGCTACAATAATAAAACTTCTGCTAGCAAGAATGAATGTTATATTACCACCAGGCTAGCAACAGTGCTAACGCCCCACAGTAAAATACCGGTGGTTTTCTATTCGCTCAAAGTGTCAATAAAATAAAACTTAACACCGTTAAATTAGCCCTAATGTAGATAAACAAACAAATTCCCGTCACGCTAATAGACAAATTCTAACCTATATACCCTCACTCGCTAGTCCAGGAATACAGTAAACATTACTGACGTAGCTTTTAAAAATCAAACCTCACGCAGCTACAGGCTCGTCCTCTCAAGATGGATGTTATTGGTGTTAAAATCAATGAAACGGACTCTTACGCTCATCTGCCAATGGTTTATTAAGAAATGAAACCCATTATGGTAATGCAGTACTTCTGGGACTGTTACACAGACCTCACACTAGTCACATATAACGACTATAATATAATAATTCCATTAGATTCTGTACAAAGTGACATTATTAGCAGACCCGAGATGGACGAGGGAACATTGAGTAATTAATGAAATGAGACAATTCATTTAGTTATTATTATTAAAACGTTAAATGATGTGAAACTTGTTTTACGTGTGTTTTTTTTTTTTTTTTTTTTGGACAGTCGGACCGGCTGTTATTATTAAGCAGTGTTTTAATTAATAAATAGGTGTTAATTTAGTCATTTATTTATCTTTTTTTTGCCTTAGAGCAGAAAGGTGGTTCCGGAGTACTACATGTTTTAGCGCTCGAAGGAACATTGGCAAAAATAATAATAATAATCATGGATATAACCCTTTTAAATAAATTACTGATGAAAACAATCCAATAGATTGGATCAAATGCAATCTAAATGAATGGATGCCATCTTCGATTTGTTTATTTCAATCCTATATATATGGCCTAAACCGGACTAAATAATAATGTTAGAAATGACAAATTAATAATAAATCTCGCTCAGGGACTCGTGGAACTGCAGGAATCTACAACGATCTAGAAAAAGCCAACGGTAATCAGAATAATAGTGTTATAACGTCTCTGACACTCAGGTTCGCTTGAAAATTCAACAAAACAGAACAAGACACAGATTGTCTGAAGTTTCGTTCTCAAATTCAGCTCCTGCTAGCTTTCGATTCCTCTTCAGTGGGATTTCTGCAGTCTAAAAATATCAAAAAACAAAACAAACACCTCTAGCGAATAACACGGCGACGCTTAAGAACAGGAATACGAATAAAATACTTAATAATACGATTTCGATTTTTACACCTGTACAGAAAAAAAATGACCAAAAAAACAAAACAAAAGGCAATTTAAATTCCATTTATTTATTTAGTTTTTGGGAGGCGCTGTACTACGGAAATTGCACTTCCTTCTTGAAGACTGCAGTTTGATGGACTTGGCAACCCTAATCAATGTGTTATTTGTGTAGTAGTGTCCGTTAGTGTTTAATAGTGGAGTTTACCACGACACACCTCAACACACAGAAACTGGACCGCAGTAAAGCAGTAACACACACACACACACACACACACACACACACACACACACACACACAGAGAAGTCTCAGTGTGATGTCTTGGCACTTATAAATCTCTTCAGTTACACACTGAGTGATCGTGCTGCAGAAAGTGTTACAGAGACGAGCACCGCTCTCACATTCACACTGCACGCTGTGCAGCACCTAAACCATCGTCCTGACATCACACTCACACTCACACACACACACACACACTTAGTTTTAGATAAGAGCCCCATTGGGACTCAATCCTCTCCTGCACTGAGACTTCCACACACTGAAATGTAAAGCGTGAGCACTGAACCGCATCTCTGCGTTCTTCCCTGAACCATACTCGGACTATCTGATGCTTCTGTGCTCTCTATTTAGACTTTTACATTCTATTCAGTCTTCTAATCTTCTGCTGCGGTGAGATCCTGCTCCGGCCCTGAAGGTCTTACATGAGCCACATATCACGTCTCATCAGTTTCGTGGAACCCTGGAAGTCCCTTTGGGAAATGAATACATCTTGAGAACTTTCGCATTCACAAACCCTCATTTCGACAAGTTAACGCCGAAATCTGACAATTAACACAGCAAGTATTATCAGCGAGAAAGAAATGATAATTATAGCGATCAGAATGTTTCTCTAAATGAAAAGTCGAGGTTGTTATTTAGCACGCGATCGAACGTCTGATGCCAAGCGCTGAGCCGTTTAACCGAGCCTTTCAAGAGGTCTTCATTTACCTCATTAACATAACACACACTCGTGTCTACATACTTTTATTTGTTTATTCGTACCGCACTTTGATGCTTTTGTACCCGGATTATCGCGTTTATCCGGCGATAATCTTCATCAGTGAGAAGCTTTTCTGAAGTCTGAGCTATCAGGAACTATTCACAAAAAAATTATTTAAAAAAAAAAAAAAAACACAAGAAACTCACATTTATTATTATTATTATAATTACTTTTTAGTAAATCATCAGCACCAGCAATCCACTAACTTCACACACAATTTATGAGCTTACACAATGTTTTGGATCTTATTAAATCAAGGCCTTGGGCTTCTGCACCCTATTATAGTCAGATTTTCTGTCTCTAATATGTTTTTTTTTTTTTTTTACCCTTCTTATTCTTCTAATTATTATTATTATTATTATTATTATTATTATGGACTCCATGCAGACTTCTAGGCTTTACTATGTACTTCAGGGATGTCTGAAGTCCAGCCCCAGGGCCAAGTGGTACAGATGGTAATGTGGCTTCTCCACCGGCCAGCGCACTGCAATTTTTCCTTTCACCTGACGGTGGCAGCAGTCTATGTAAACACAGCTAACTAAACTAGCCTCCCCCCCCCCCCCCCCCCTCTCTGACTACACCAGCAAATTCATTTACAGAATAAACCTGATTTCAGAAGTCGATTCTTGTAAATGCTCCTGCAAACAATTGACAAATGAATTTGTTTGCGTACAGTTTGATAAATGAAGCCTTTGGACCGTACTTCCGACCCTACTCAGACTCTCAGAACCTACTCGGGTCCGTACTCGGATAACGGGACCTTTCCACGCGGATGTTCGAACTCTATTATATAATCTGTTGGGATTTATTCATTTTTGACTAGTCCAGATGTCCAGACTAGTCCCTTTTATGGTCTTTACTTAGATTCATAAAAGCTAATATAAACTTTGAACCCCCTCACACACACACACACACACACACACACACACACATACTGACTCTAAAACTTTATATATTTAAACAGACTGATTTAACAAACTGCAATTAATTCGGTATAATAGAAACAGCTCTAATGGAAAGGTCAGTATCCGTATAGAAAATTAGCTGAGCAGGAGATAAATGAATATTTTAACTTGCTCTGTCTCACGCACACAAACACACACACAAACACACACACACACACACACACACACACACACACACACACACACACACACAGACACACACACATACACATATACTTGCTATAAGTGATGATTAATTTCACAAATTCTGCTCGCTGACCTCAGATGAAGGTGCAGAAGCAAACACCATTTCTCTCCATTAGCCCTTAATTAATTACAATATCAGAAAGTAAATCATGATTAGAGAGTGGCTGATAATTACGCTCCGCAGCGCCACTGACCTTTTCATCAAAGAAGAGGATCCCATCGCGAGGGGCTGTTTAATATTCACAATTTTCACACAGTTGTGCTTCTGTTACTCTAATTAGTTGATAAAGGTGTTTTGTGTGTGTGTGTGTGTGTGTGTGTGTTTGTGTAGCCACTGTAACACTGCAGAGAACAGATAAACATCTGCACATTGGAGCAGCTCCAACAGAAAATGAAGCTCCAAGGGGCGACTGAAATATAGACTGGAAATGCAAAGGGACGTGTCAGTCTGGCCGGTCAGTGTGTGTGTGTGTGTGTGTGTAAAGCCTTGGTAGCCACTTCAGTGTTTTACTGTATCTTACACAGGGAGAATATTATTCCTGATATCCATCCATTTTCTGTACCTCTTATCCTACACAGCGTTGCGGGGAGCCTGGAGCCTCTCTCAGGGGACCCTGGACAGGGTGCCAACCCATCTCACAGACCATTCACACATTACGGACAATTTGTAAATGCCAAATCAGCCAACGATGTCTTGGGGGAGGAAACCGGAGTACTTGCAGGAAACCCCCTCAGCATCTGGAGAACATACAAACTCTGAGCACACAGGGCGGAGACGAGACTCGAACAGCCAACCCTGCAGGTACAAGGCAAACTTGCTAACCACTAAGCCACCGTGCCGCCTGCCATGATGACACATCCCAATAAAAGCATTAAGATTTATTTATTTATTGATTATAGTATTCGTCAAGGTCCTATACTCCCAGGATCCTGTATATTCCCAAAGTTATATATTTTCATGATACTGTGTTCCCAGAATCCTATATTCCCTACATCCCAATATATTCTTGGGTTTTTTTTATTCCCAGGGTACTAAAATTCCGAGGTCCTATTTACCCAGACCCAATGTTCCCAGAGTTTTGTACTCCCAGTGCCCTATGTACCTAAGGGCCTACTGTTTAAGGTAATTTGTTCCAGGTTCCTATTTCTAAATGCTACTACATTCCAGGTGTAAAACTGTATGTTCCCAGGTCCTGTATTCTTAGGGACACATATTTCGAGAGCAGTGTAACAGACAAAGGGGCGGCCATGGCTCAAGTGGTAGAGCGGGTTGTCCACTAATCGTAGGGTTGGCGGTTCGATTCCCGGCCCATGTGACTCCACATGCCGAAGTGTCCTTGGGCAAGACACTGAACCCTGAGTTGCTCCCGATGGCAAGTTAGCGCCGTGCATGGCAGCTCTGCTACCATTGGTGTGTGTGTGAATGGGTGAATGAGACACAGTGTAAAGTGCTTTGGATAAAAGCGCTATATAAATGCGCCATTTACAAAATCATTAAGGTTTCAGACATGAATAAGTATTCAGGACAGAGGAGTATGCTATTTTTTTTTTGTCTTAACTTCAAGAAAGAGAATAAAGAGAGGGCTGGTGAGGGAATAATATGACTGTTACAATAGATGTGTTATAATAGCTGCAATAACGTCAGTGAGAACAGGAACCGGCTCGTTTCACAGAACGTGTAACTACAGACAGATCCAAATACAAAAGCCTCAGGACGACTTTCCTATAAGAGCACATCGTATGTCCTCTACATGGCTCTTTCAGTCTCAGGCCCGTCAGGTAATTTACCGACGATCTCCGGGTCATTTAATAAAAATAAATAGGCTTTGTTTTTCATCAGTCTTGGCCTTATCCGCTCACCTCCGTCCCAGACAAACGACTGAGAGGGCAATCCGACAGAGAGAATCCGTGTTAATACACTCCTCAGCCCACATGTAGGAGCGCCGATCACATTGTAAATGGAAAACATATTGATTTAGTTGTAAAGTGTGCGAGGATGCACTTAAAAGACCACTCCCCGTCTCATCACGCCTAAAAGGATCCGCGCTATTAAGGATTACGACATAAAACATAAAGCATGCAGAGAGGACCGTGCTCGCTCTTAGCTCACTACACAACCATGTGAGCTTCATATAATAAATAAATAAATAAATAACACTAATAATGTTGCTGGGCCTTCAGCGAGACATCTAAAATTACAGAATTATGTTCCAACAAAGAAAAAAATGTCAAGCTGGCAGGAATGAAAGGGGGGGAAAAATGGAGGGTTTGTCGCATTTACTATGATGAACGTTCTCCATAAAACACAAACCCCGAAAAACAGCAGCAACATTTAATCAACAACACGAACACTAACATTCTCCATAAAACACCCGGTACATCCTGACCATGGAAAATACTCTCTTCTGATTGGTTGGTTGGTGATTTCAATCAGTTCAGAATCAATGCTCCTCAATAACGTGTTTGAATCTAAACCGTGAAAGCATTCAATTATGAGCAAGCCAAAAAGCCACACTGATTAGTAGTAGGCGTGGCTGTCGTGAGGTAGCGCTCACATCATAGACTGTAATGTACGTACACGACCAGAAGGTTTCCTTCATTTCATTGAGAGATTTTGCAAATAATTTCAGGGGATGCTACAGAGGAGCTACAGTAAGAACATTTCCGCGGGTTTGCCATCATGCAGCCCCTAGGCGCACTTTATTGTCAGGGTTATGCTGCACTGCATGAAGAAGTAGTTTCCCGTCTTGAAAGTGCGGCACTAGCATGCTAGTCACAATCTCGCCGCTGCTTCAAGTGCTTCAGGAATGTAAAGTCGGTGAATTAATTATTCTTGGCTAAAAGTTGCATGTCTGCTCACTTCCTCCCTCCATTATATTCTGCTCTGAGCTGATTGTTTCTGAGCGCACATTTGCAAGCCTTGTTAAATTATTCAGGCTGAATGAACACTCTGGTGTTCCTGATGGTGGCCATATGGCATCCGGATTGCAAAGTGGGCAATGAGAATGCTCCAAGTCATATAAAACCTGAAGCAGAACACGAATCCGAGCCTCGGGAGAAAGAAAACGCTGAAGCATGGGAGTGGAACAGTGAATTTGCCATGGAGGCACTAGGGGGTGCTGTAGCAGATGCTGAAATGTAGTGCGAACAAAAAACGCAGGTAAACACAGCAGGCATGTTACAAAACTCGAGTATAAAAATAAATCCATTCCCCCGGTATCATTCTGCACCTAAAACCTGAACCAGTGATCAATCAGTAATCTCAAAGAACAGTACAACAGATATTCATATCTCCTACACTACAATCACTCGCCTTCTGTCCTGATTATTCCTCCATCCGTTGCTATGATTGCTCCCACTTCTTGCAAAACCCTTACCCCCCCATGTACTAGTTATTATACCATCCCTACAGCACAATTATTCCTGTCTCTTGTGCTGACTGCCTAGATCTCTCCCCCTCCTGTACCTCTATCATTCCCACCTCCTACACCACGACCATTCCCACTGCCTAATCCACTAACTCAATTCATTCCCACCTCCTACACCTACACTATGACTATTCCCACCTCGTGTTGTACAATTAATCCCGACTTCTGCAGTATAATTTTTCCTGAATCTTGCATTATGATTATTCCCACCCTTTTATACTATAAATATTCCTGTCCCCCTCCTTGACTATGATTATTCCCACCTCCTATTCTACACTTATTCCTGCCTCTTGTTCTGGAATATTTTGTACTTCCTGAGTTATAAACAATTATTCCTACCTTCTCCTCGACATTTCCAATCTCCTGAGCAATATTTTCTTGCCTTCTATCCTATTTTAACTTTAATCAGTTTTGGGATGAATATTCCTGCCTCCTGTGTCATGGAAAAGACACTCTACATTGTTGTGGGCACGTTTGGTTCTTGGCTAACAGCCCTGATGTGCCTCTCCATTCAGCAGAGGACGGCATGGCGAGATAAGAATATCAATCTGCTCTTCTCTGCCTGAGTCACTGTGGAAAGTGAAGCAGCGAGAACCATCTAGCAATCACCCGAGCTCCATCAGCTAGGTGTTACAGATGTGTGGGCAAAAAAGATGTAATTATAGCATGAAGAGACAGAATGTTCTGGATACTAGAAAAATTCTCCATATCAGAAATCTGATCAGAAAATGGCTTCTTTGACAACTTTCCTAGTCTCTCATTGCTTCAGTACTGTGACTTCACCACAAACATCACCATACTTCATTATTATCAGTAATAATACATGTGAATTACAGTTTATCATCTAAGACTCATTTGGTGTGTGAAATTAGCATATCTAGATTTGAACCGATGCTACAAGGTTAGAGAAGCTAACCTGTAGGCTAAATTAGTGGTGTACAACCATGCCTGTGCAAATCATCCTAGTTTTCCCCTCATGAATCATTTATTTTCTCATCTGATTTATTTATTTTTTATTATAAATTATTCACTTTTTAATGATTTTTTTTTTTTTTTTTTACAAATGATTCACTTATTTTCACGTGATATTTACAAATGATTCACTTATTTTCACGTGATATTTACAAATGATTCACTTAGTCACGTGATATTTACAAATGATTCATTAATTTTTATGTAATATTTACAAATGATTCACTTATTTTCACGTGATATTTACAAATGATTCATTTATTGTCAACTGTACTTTTTCAAATGATTCACTTATTTTCACATAATATTTACAAATGATTCACTTATTTTCACGTGATATTTACAAATGATTCATTTATTGTCAACTGTACTTTTTCAAATGATTCACTTATTTTCACATAATATTTACAAATGATTCACTTATTTTCACGTGATATTTACAAATGATTAATTTATTTTCATGTAATATTTACAAATGATTCACTGATTTTCACGTGATATTTACAAATGATTCATTTTCACATGATATTTGCAAACGGTTCACTTTGTTTCATGTGAATTTTTTTTTTGCAAAAGATTCACTCATTTTCTTGTGATATTTACAAACGATTCACTTATTTTCATTATTTTCCAATCGCCTGAGCAATATTATATATATATATATATATAAATTCAATAAAATTCATGTCACATGTATGGGGGGAAAAAAAAAAAAATATATATATATATATATATATATATATATATATATATATATATATATATATATATATATATATATATATATATATATATATATATATATATTATTTTTTTTTTCCCCCCATACATGTGACATGAATTTATTGATTTATTGTGTGTTATTTTTCGGGAAAAGGAGAAAAACACTGACAACATTTGCAGTAAGAGGAACACGTTTCATATTTGCTTGAACTTTTACTTTAAAATGCTGCTTTTAGTCATGTACCAAACTCCAAGCCCAAAGGTGTAAGAAGGATTTGACAGGTTAGAACCTTGTTTTTGTCATGGGAACCCGCAGAGCATAAAGAACATGACTGCAGAGGTAAAGATAAAAGAGGGTAAAAGAGAAAGGAGCGGCACAGAGGGAGATAAAGAACAGAAGATGGAAGGGGAAAACTGACAAGGAGATAAAAAGACAGAAGAAGGAAAGGGAGATACAGAGAGAAATACACTCCAATTTAGACCTGTTTTATATCACAGCTACATAAATATCACAGAGCTTTGATTTCTATCCCTGCTTCCTTTAATGTCCTGAAGTAAAGCTTCGGCCAAAACCCAGACGTGACTTAATGTTCCGTGATTCTGACTTTGAGATGAAGTCCATTATTCATGTAAGGAATAACACACGATAGACCGTGCTGATATATAAACATAATACACGCCATGGTGCTCTTGTAATGTTTTATTTATTAACGAAAAGACACATCACACGTTTTAATTGGCTATAGTTAGATGTAATGTTGTGGAACGTCCATGAGACAAGCTCATTTCCTCACCCGCATCTTCTCTCTCTCTCTCTCTCTCTCAGATTGCCATTTTATAGAGAAACTAGAAAGCAAAAACTCCTCTGTCCTAAGTCTCTCACATGCTGTGAAACTTTATAAAGCGCCACAACAGGTACAAAGTGCTGACACTGGAGACTCCTTCCATAAATTTTACATAAACATAATCTCTCCTTGTTAACCAACAAGTTACGTTTATTATCAGTCTTCGATCATGTGGAGCATCCTCCGTACACGTCCAAGTGAGTGAGCGGTCACTATAGAAACGATAAGGTGTCATCGTATCGTGCGCATTAATATAAACCTGCACTACTGTCAGAGCTGCTGTTATGGGAAATCAACAATCAGTCTCGAATGACACATAAAGACAAGTACTTGATTTAAACCATGTCTAGACCACTGGTTCTCAAACAGTCATGAAGGCCCACCTGATGGTCCACCGTTCCTGTGTTGTGCGAGAAGATTGAGCGCCCGATGGCTGGTTTGAGAACCCCTGGTCTAGACAGTACAAATAAACTACCCGAGGGAAAAAAAAAAACAACAAAACAAAACAGGCGTGAACTATGCGTAGGTAATTCCGTCTGAATCGTCTTCACCTGCGCAAACTGCCCCGGCACAACATCATCACATTTAATAAAACTCTCTCACTTGGTTAGCTCAATGGATGTTGCCATATTAATTAGGCAGGTGGTGTATCAGCGGCCGATTCACTTCGTACGCATCACCTTAAGCGTGATTGTGAACTTCCTTCAAACCCGATGAATTATTTCACCGTCATCGCTTCCTGCACGCGTATCTAATGAGCGGCCCACCGACAGAGTTATGAAAATGGCGTCCGTACAGCAGGGCCCAAATGTCTCATCGCATTACCAAGAACTAATTTTATTTCACCATCCTGAAATACAATTACCATTTCCAGAATAACATTCCATCCCGTTGTTATTAATATAATACATCAGCATTTCGTAATTTGCTGGAGGAAAGTGCGGGGCCAAGCACTGAGCGTCCATAGAGTATCTGAGCGATCTCTGAGGTGTGAATCGTGACCATGTTTTTCTATCACATACGATAATAATTCTTTATCTTATACCATTTTTTTTCTCAGATATATTATAAATGACTTAAATCTTAGACATATTATGGATTATATGTTAATTATGTAAATGCTGAGACAGCAGTCACGATGCAACATGACTGAAGGTTTGTCTTCATGAATATTTCAAAGGTCGTGCATAATAACAGTAATAATATTATCATAAGAGTTCAAAGTCAGAGATCGCGACTTTAAGTTCAAAAGTGATGCGACGTTGAGTTCGTTAAAAAAAATCACCTGCGTCTCGTTCAGGTTGCCAGATTTTTATTTTTTTCTTGAGTGTAAACGTACGAGACGGGATGTATGGGATGAACGACAAAAGCAAGAGAATTTATAAATGAGATAAACAAACAGATAAATAAAAAAGACTAATACAACGATATATGAACGAGATGGCGGCGAGTGTGAAAAGTCCTAGCTGTAACGATCAGATTAATCGCCGGTTTAATTTACCAAGCCGACTTCCACACTCATTCAGCAGCACGTAGAATAGCACTGGATCCAGCACGGGTTGTTAGGCTTTATTTTTATTGTGCTCCGACACAACTTGTACGCAGGATACATTTATACATGTAGTGTATTTATAGCCCAAAACGTACAGTAAATTCCAACATGACGTAGATCATGTGGAAATAATCAGCCATTAAGCACTCTTCTACACTTACAGCTTACTTTAAACCTTATTTATCATCTTATCCTTAAAATATTTAAGCCTAGAGATAATAATGTCTACACTGATGTCCTCTGTGAGAAAAAAACAAACAAACATTGATATAGCATTAACAGTGTCGTATTTACGTATAAATATCGGTGTGGCATCGAACTATCAGACAGTGGTGCTGACTTAATACTGCTCCTCACTCAAGCTATCACGCAACGAACATAACCGAGACCCGCCTCTGTGTTAGATAAGCCCCACCCCCATGTCTGTAACTCTCACGTAACTACTGGTTAGCGCTCAAGTCCGAACTTTAATCACGTCTGAATTCTACATAAGATATTATATGTGAATAAGATATTAACATGAACAGATAAATTCGAGAAAAGTGTTCGACTTAGTGTTAACGATGGAGTGTGTGTGTGTGTGTGGTACTGCGTTACACATAAAACGTTGTGAGTGCTGAGATTATGAACCCTATATGGAAGGATTATAAACAAGGCGCAAGAGGAATATATGAGTGCACAGGGATTAGTAGAGAATGAGAGTAGAGAGCCGTATTATTAAGCGTAATACAGTATTTTTATTTATTTTTTTGGTGGTGGTGGTGGTCGGGGGGAGGGGTTTAGATGTTGCTAAGAAGCAGCACAGCTGGAGTTGATAAAGGAATTGCAATAATCCACACAGCCTGAATAACAGATTTAAAGAATAATGCATGAGTATATATGAGCAGCTTATGTCAGTATTCATAAGATGAGATACGAGGTCTGTTCATAAAGCTTCGCCTCACCAGCCATCCCACATACCGAGATATGAAGGAAGAATTCAAGGAAATTCTTTTTAGAGCTGCTCCCAATTCTTTACTCCCAAAAGGACACGCAGAGGAAGGTGAATCTTTTATCATGATGAAAAATCTTTCTTTTGTTTGGTTTTCTCTTTGCTTGGTATTCTCTTTTTTGCTGTTGTTTGGTTTTCTCTGGCAGGACGTGGTGTGTGAAGGTTGGAAGAAAGTAGAAGAACTCGAGTGTCCTGCACAGATCCCTGACCTCAACCCCACTGAACACCTTTGGGATGAACTGGAGCCTCTTCACCATCACATCACTGTCTGACCTCAACCTCACAAACGCTCTTGTAGCAGAAGGAACACAAATCCCCACGGCCACGCCCCAAAATCTAGTGGAAAGCCTTCGCTGAAGAGTGGAGCGCATTATTATAACAACAAGCGCAGGGGGAATGAATCTGGAACACGATGTTCAACAAGTGCACATGGGACATGTGATGGTCAGGGGTGCACATACTTTTTTCCCACCGTAACATCTTTAAATCACACAGCTGCTCTAAACTCACGAACATATTAAACTACCGTAACTACAGGTATGATTTAATACATACATTTGTGCCAATTAAAAAAATGGCCATCATTTTTAACCATAATGTGAAACATAGTACACAGCCAGCATTACAAATACAGTAGGTCAGTTTATAACATTCCTATTGTGGTTTTATCTCTCTCTCTCTCTCTCTCTCTCTCTCTCTCTCTCACACACACACACACACTTACATTTATGCCTTTTAGTAGAACTCAGCTTCATGACCTTCCACTTCACCTGAATGGCATTTACCCAGCTTGCCTCCCAGATACACATAATACACACGCTCACATTTATGCGTACGGCTCGGCTGATAACCTCCCACGGCGTCCACACACACACACACACACACAGCACTCTCATTTGCAAACTGTAACCAATAAGCATTCATCTCACCCTCGTCGAGAGCAGACGAGACATTATCCAGGCCAAACTCGATCCAGAGGCCACATAAAGACCGTTAGCGTCCATTTTGCCATCTGTGCTAATCACACCAGAGGAACGCGGCTATATCTGTTTGCACGCTCTCCGGCGTCATCTGCATGCTGACCTCTACACACCTTTACAGACTAGTCGTGCGTACAGAGCTCCTGACTACAACTTCCCTGACTCATTTATGACCCGGACCCAAGCTTGCTGTAATAATATTCTCACAAACAAACAAAAGGATCAAAGGCTTTCTGGTCATCAAAACATTCTACATTATGCATCAACATTAACCTCCACCGTGGATTCCCTGTAGCGATGAGAAGGAAGGCTAGATTACTCCAGATAATGATACTCCCACCACCATGCTTCACAGCTGGGATATGGTTTTGGTGTAGGTGTGCAGTGTTTTCTCTCTAAACACAGTGCTATGGATTTCGGCCAAAGTGTTTGGATCGGAACACGGTCATCATCAGCTTGCAATCACACTGTAGGAAAAACTTTTACAGGAAGCTCTTTTACAGAGTACCGAGGCAGCGATCCTTCACATGATGCGACACCACCATGGCTCGAACGCTAACAAGAAAATAAACAAGAGACGTTGCTGTACACACACTAGAGCGCCCGAGTGTCGCTTGTGGAGGTGTAGCGACTGCTACGGTCGTCACTTGTGGGCGTAGCCTCTCCAGCTTATAGATTAGATTAGCATTGCAAGCTAGCTGCACTAGCTACGCACACTGACCAAAACATGACAACTCTCACCTACTGTAACCTTCTGTCTGTGGAAATGTCAGGAATAAAAAGCATTATAGATCTCATTAATAAACAGAACGTTCTTGTTCTTGGGTCCCTGGTTGCAAAATGTCTGAAAATCCCCAATTTAAGAAAGTCTTGTTGATCCGTGTATCTCGGAATACACATACTATTTTTGTGAATTTGAGGAGCTTGATCGAGGAGCTTGAACATCTGGGCAGCTAGTAAAAAGACGTTCACTTTTGCTCGGTCCTGGTTTGCTTGGTTTGGCCGCAGATATACATCATATTACACAGCAGGTATACTAACTAATAAACCGAGGCAGAGAGTCATCAGTGACTGGACAGAGGGAGGAAAAAAAAGAAAGAAGAGAAACATTCCTTTCATCAGCCCAAATGCTCGTAATGACCTTTTCAGGACAGAAAATGACCAACTACAGAAAAACACTAACGGCCTCGTTATGCTCTTATTCCGAGGGCCGGTTTGTTTTTCTACGTTCCTGTAGCAGCTTCAGTAAACTGGGGATAAAAAAACACATCTCCATTAAAGTAATAGTGCTGATGCTTGTTTAGGTCCAGAGTAATAATGAAAGCGCGTGCTTCAGCGTGCTGCGCTAAATGAAAGTGCATTATCCATTAGTATGAGAATGAACAAGGAGCCAGAGACAACAAGCTGATTAAAGAATAAATAAATAAATAAATAATGGATGAAAAAAACCTCAAGTTCAGGTTTAAGGATGTTCCAGAGAGAAAATATCAGTACGGGTTTCCGCATCGCTCACAGCAACGTATTTACCCGGATTTTAAAACATGGAGATGCGGTGATTTTGGATGAGTTTGGTATTATCCGGCCATCCTTCCATCCATTTTCTGCACTGCTTATCTTACACAGCGTCGTGGGGAGCCTGGAGCCTTTCCCAGGGAACCCTGGATGGGGTTCCAACCACTCACATGCCCACACACCCATTCACACACCACAGGCAATTTGGAAACGCCAATCAGTCGATGACGCACGTCTTTGGACTTTCCTCTTTTATAGTGAGGAAACTGGACTATCCAGAGGAAACCCCCGAAGCACAGGTAGAGCATGCAAGCTAAGCCACCACGCCCTCATATTCCTGATATAAGGATAGAAAGAATGTCTACACTTTCTTGGTAAGACCTGACTTAGGCCATCTACAACGGCAAAGCCACTTAAGTTTCCTTAAGTAAAGAGAAGCGCAGCTTGGATTTGACATCTTAGCACTACGTTCAGTCGAATTCACTTTCCACCAACAATCTGACAGCGCAACCAATCAGAGCCCTCATCTGTGACGGAGCACAGACTCTCACTAGTCGCTCACTGGCTAATTATTTGTAGCATGACAAAATGTCACATTTCCAAAGGACAAAAAGACAGACAGAACTACAAAATGATCTATGCATTCAAACACGTCTTTATGGCGTAGCGTCACGGTAAAAAAAAAAAAACACGCTAATCGCTCGGATGGCGTTCCATCGACATGAGCTTCGTGATGGATGAATGCAAACGCTGATCCAGTGTAGGTGCGCTTACTGACGGAGAGAGCTCTCAGGCCTGACAGAGGTGTGTAGTAAAATCAGGTGTGTAGTAAAAACATTACACCGCTAATCCTACATCAATTCGAATGTAGTCTCCGAACTCAACATTGCAGCTTAATTACGTAACACCCTCAGCGTGGAGGAGAAAATAAATCAGCTTTAATAGTGGCAATCATCGCCTCTACAGATTCCCATGAGCGTTCTCTTCTCTTGCCAAGCAGACTCATGGGAATTTTAATAAGTCTGGAATGACACCAGTTCTGTCCTTCATACTGTTAGAATTGTTAATTAAAAAAAACAAAAACAACAAAAAAAAAACCTCAACAACAACAACACAGACTCGACTCACCGCAATTACTTACTAAAACACTTACCGTTTAATCAGTTTAAAACGTTTTTCTTAACTATGTAAGAATTTCACACGATTAATTACTAAAAAAAAAACAAAACGGGCAATGTAGGTGTTGGATAAAATCTTGTACATTATTATTTTTAAACTAATAGCCTGGTAAGCAACACTATAGTGTCATGCATATACAGTACGTACTGTATGGTGATCGCTGTTCAGCTCAGTTTCCGTGGTTACAGTGAGGTCTAAACGCTGGAACCGTATTTAGTATAAAAATGAAAAAAAAACTGCTATCAGACTTACTTTACGCCTTCGTTTAATACAAAACATACAACTCGGGATAAGACAGATTTTTTTTCATTATTGTTATTAATCAGATTCGGCTAAGGCTAATCAGGAATGACATTTATACTTCACGAACCCTCGCTGTGCTTCTCTAATCAAACTTTTTTTTTTTCTTCTTAAATCTCATTAAATCTGACTGTTATTTAAAGATGACCGAGTGCACAACGTCGGTCATGTTTCAATTTACAAAGAGAAACCTGCTTGCAATTCTTGCTTTCTTAAAAAAATTTTTTATAAATGAAAGACATTTCTAGACAGGTAATGCGTGAATTTCTTAAGCCATCGAGTGCGCTGGCTTGATACAGAAGTTGGCTGCTGGTTGCTTTAACATTAGCTAGCCTGATTTTAATGACATCAGACTTTAACTTCCTAATGTCAGTTCGCGTATTATTGGCTAGCTATTAAAAGGTCATATAGCTAGTACTACAGAGGCAGTGTTATCATTAGCCATCTATCTGGTTGTAGCTTGCTAGAAAATATGGCCGCTGGTTTTATTTTAAATTCACAGTTTAGCAAACTTTAGCCAGTTTGCTGCTTAGCAAGATAATGCCAGATTGGTACTGCTATTGAGGGAAAGTGCGGTAATGCTTGGATTACGGATTAACTAGTATAAACTGGATAAAATGAGTACAATACTGCTTTTATGTAGCTTATGTTGCTGAACAATTACACTGTGTAACGTAAAGCGGTATGTTATGCTTAGCAGTATGTAAAGCATACAAAGTGAAAATAACTGAAAGTGGTAATCAAATCTGTTGTCAGTTGTGATTAAAGCTACCGTACGAGCGTTAACTCCACCCCTAGTCCTAACCTCTACCAATCAGAACTTTGCGCACTATGCGGTTTATCTATCTTATAATTGTGCAATTGTCAGACTGGGTTTGTTCGCTAGGGACTGTGTCCTGTCTCCCTCACACCTCACCTGATTCTTCAGGTCAAGTTTGGGACAGGGCCGTCCCCCGTTAAACGGTTTCTCCCGCAGCCATCTGGAGCGAACCCTCAGTCCGCTGCCACAGGACACAGTGCAGGGGGACCAGGTCGACCAGGAGCTAAGACGACAGTCCAGGGGACAGGGGACGGAGCATGCTTCCTCCTGTAACTCTGGAGGAGAGAGGAAAAGAAGAGTCCGGGAAAGAGACAGAGGGATGTGGAAGGAAATAAGAAGACTTGCTTGGTGCTGGAAGAGGGTATAGAACAGTGGGAAAAGGTCAATATTTATTGAACGAAGATGGCTGTGTGTATCCTGTCCCTCAGAGAGAAAAGAAAGCAAGGATGAGAAAAATGGCAAAAAGGAGGAATACATTGTGAGACATAGAGAAAGGGAAGAGAGAGAGGAAGGGGAAAAAAAGAGGTCGTGTGGAAAGAAAAGGGGAAAGTGAAGGAATGGAGGTGGTTTTCTGCTGAATCCTTAACACTGGATACAGGTCTTCCGTACTGAACACAGAGTCCTGAGTAAGAGTCTAATATGGTGAAGTGGGAGTGTGAGGGATTGGTCAGGCTTTCTGCAGAAGTGGTAGGGATTAGTCAGAGTTTCTGTGGAGGTGATATGGATTGGTCAGATGTTCTGTGGGAGCAGGAAGGGACTGGTCATATGGAGAGAGGGTGGGATTCGTTAGACTTTGAGTGAGTAGTCAGGATCGGTCAGACTTTCTGTGTGAGTAAATGGAATTCCGGCAGAATTCTCGGGACTTTGTTTGAGGGACAGTGGGATTAGTCTGACATCTCTGGAAGCAGGTGGGGTCGGTTAGTCTTTCACAGAGAGAGGGTGGAATTGGTCAGACTTTTGGTGGAAATTGGTAGCATTGATCTGAATTGGTGTGGGAGCAGGTAGGGCTCGTCAGACATTCTGCAAAGGCAAGCAATACTGGTCAGACTGTTTTTTCTAATTTTTTATTTTTTTTACAGGAACAGTTAAGTGCAATTAAAAAACAAGTTTAAGTGTAACAGAGGTAAGCACATGGGTCATTTCAGCCAGGGGAGCAGTATCTATGACCGTTGGGATAGTATCTTTGAAGGGGTGCAGGTCATTCTCCAGCTCGGAGTGGAATGAGAATAACACCCTGGGGTGATATGAGCGGTTAGACTGACCTGTCTCTGCACATTGAGATGGGTCAAGAAGGCGTCCCTTCTGGTCGAGGCAGGCCATTGCATGGTAGCGTTTTCCCTCCCCACACTCACGTACTTCTTTTTCCCCCCGCCATCCATAAGGCAAAAGAGGGGACGGGGCATTAGGCAGGATACACACCGACCAGTTCCCCCACGGCTCTGAGATCAACTCATCACACACACACGGCTCAGATTCCACCAGCGGATACAAATCCTCCTTCAGACAGCGCTCTCGCTTCCTGCTCCGCCCTGAGAAGGAGAGAAAATAGAAATAGTTTTATCTTCATAAACTCCTGACGACTTAAAGTTCCAGTTTTACCTCTGACGGTTTCAACGCCCTGGCACGGGAATCTCCTTTGATGAATGTCACAGAAACATTTATCAATAATTGTTACTATAGAAATGATTCATATGAACGCGAGTGCATTCGTATAAAGTTGTGACTTGCAGCTGGACTTTCTCACAGCTGCTGTAAACCGATCTGGAAAATTAGAACCCAGAATTCAGCATTACTGTGGAATAATCCAATAACATGGTCACTGTGTACGACAGAAAGATCTTGGTTGAAACCAGATAGAAGCTCACAATGCGATCACTCCTAGCCATCATAAGCCAGCGATTTTATTGTTATACGGACATCACTCTGAGAAACGAATGTCATCTAAGCTAGGCTAAAACGTCAGGTTAGTGCTGGGACCTCAGTGGAATATCAGGTACGCTGTCTGAAAGCAAGGATCAGGATGCATAAAGGAGGAAAATCTCAGCCACAAATAAACTATAATTCATCCCCCCGTCCCCGCCCAAGACATTTCTATAGCACTAGTTTAACTGGAACAGCTCCGTACTTTTAAATCAATACTGCCAACACTTGGTCTTTCGCCGTGGATAACGTATTAGCATGCACACCATCACCAACGCACCACTTCATTTATAGCATAAAACGCGGGAGTCACTTCACACAGCTGAGAAATCACAGCTGAATTTAGCCTTCAGGCACGTGAGAGCCTCATACTGCGCTTTAATCGAGCCGTAATCGGTCAACTTCACCACCTGCGTCACTCAGCACGCTCATCTCATCCCAGATCAAATACCAAGAGAACGTTCTGTAAGACTATAAGACTTTACACCACATTAAAGCAAATTACACCACAGCGCTGTTCAATCCTGGATTGTGATTGGTCAGAAGGTGTTGATTGTTCCTCTAGAACAGCAGCTCTGACCGTAGCGCCGCTGCAAATCACAGGTTTATATCAATGCACCCGATCTAATATCGTACCTTATCGTCTCTATAGTAACAGCTCATTCACGCGGACGTGTACGTGTACGGCGGACGCTCGACGCAAATGAATAAAAAAAGCGCGTGTAATCGTTGATACAGGAGAAAGGTGTTTATGTAGCGTGTACGGAAGGAGTCTCCAGTCTCGGCGCTTCGTAACACTCAGTGACGCTGTCACTTTACGTTTGCAAACGTCTTACAACCGTAGTGAGCAGAAAAACATCTCAGAATGCACAACACACCACCGAACCCTGAGCTGGATGAGCTACGACAGCAGAAGACCACATCAGGTTCCACTCCTGTCAGTCAAGGACGGGAACCTGAGGCTGCAGTCGGCACAGGCTCACCCACACTGGAGCGAGGAAGGCTGGGAAGCGACTGACAGCAGCAGAAATTCCTGAAGAGCCTTAGGAACATACACTCTTATGGTGTGTTTAGAGTTCACTCGATCATTAAAGGGTTGTAGCTTTCAAAAAAAAAAAAATGGTTTGACTTGGAACCCATTCCGACAGGAAATTACTCTGTTGTAGGGTTCTACATAGAACCTTTAAGGCACAGGTTCCTAACTCATCTGTCTTTCACACAGTAGTGTTTTCCCTGCTCTAACGCACCTGAGTCAGTGAACGAGCTAAATAACAACCCATTCTGAGCAGGGTTAGCACTCGTATACGCGGGGCAGGGGGTTCTCTGGGAAGCTGTGCTTTAGAACTCTTAAGGAAGTGTACAGTAGTAACACGGCTGAAATTACACTCCAATGCCAAAGGACACAGTACATAGTACACTAGGATTATAGGGCTCTGAATTAGCACCCTACATGCGATCGACTAAAGTCTACTGAACACACCCTTCAGCGGTATTTTAAATACAACACAGATAACGTTCAACTTTATTTCTGCAAGTTGCATTCGTTACTGAGACTACATCGTACGAAGACGAGTCGAGAAACGTTCTTAGAAGCGTTTTTAGAACGGCTGACGTTATATTAAGGCCACTAACTAAACTAGTAGACATGGCTTCCTGCATTTGGGACACAGTCACAGAGGTTAAAATGGTGTCTAAGCGCTCCAAAGGGACAACTACTCTCCATGCTGCAAACACGAGAGCGTAAAAGAAAAGAAAAGAAAAGAAAAAAAGAAGTTTCTTCCTCCTCTTTCCAAACCTCATCACCGTCTGTCGCCCCTCTGCCTCCTCCCGAGCGACTGTGGAGTCATTTTCTGGTTTTGACACTCATTTTCCATACTCAAAGATCACCTACTGTGAACAGTTCCAGCGGGAGATTAGAGCCGTCTCGGCTCTCGGGCTTCACGACGTTTGTTTTTCGAAGAATGAGAAGAAGAAAAAAATAAATTCACGATTGGGTGTCATTAAGACCCAAAGATGCTTAAGTCATGTGTGTCTTCTCAGAGAAGATGAGACACTGCAGGATTCGTCTAATCTCAGCCGCAAAACAAAACAATCACAGCTTCTGAAGCAGAAAACAAATAAGCAGGATGGCAATAAGGACAGTTTACTATATTTTCCAGAGTATACGTATCCTCAATTTCTAATGTTCATGTTACTTTAGTTCAGCGTTCACGCTAAAAGGACCTGGCTACAGGCGTCAGGATAGCAATATGCTAACAGTAGTGCCGGGTCTTGAGGA
>NC_030421.2:4280000-4522500 GCF_001660625.3 Ictalurus punctatus | reverse complement strand
TTCATACTTATAATTTCTAATGAATCAGCTCATTAATTTTAATGAAGCCGCTCAGTATCTGACCTCCGACAAGTCCACTGTATTGACTGGGGGAAGGTCGGCGAAAATGTCAACCCTATTAGGCAAAGGTGGTACTAACGTTTCATGATGCGGTTCCTGCGCCATATGGCCAAAGTGGGGGGAAATCATTTCTCACACTTTGAGTGAGATGAAATATCGTACAGGAGAAAACTCGGACTAAAGAAGAATCCAGAAAAAAGAAAAAAACCCTCATGTCAGACTTTATTACTGCGTCCACAAGCACAGTGTGGAGGAGAAGAGGCCGTCAGCTCCCACTGACTTACTCCATTCCAGTTAGGCTATGTTAGCTTACGTTTGTTTACTTTACATGACATTTCATTATGTTACATTTTATGACATTTTTGTTACGCTCTATTACATTTTGTCATGCTATGCCATTTTGTTATGTTGTGTTACATTCTGTAACTACATCTAATGTCACGTTACAGTTTGTGACGCTATGTTACGTTTTGTTCGGTCATGATACATTTGATGACATTCTGTTGTCATGTTACATTTTGTTATGTTGTGTTAGATTTTGTTGTTACATTTTGTGACGCTATGTTACATTTTGTTACGCTACGTAATGTCGCGTTATATTACGTTATGTTTCGTATTAGTAACCGGAAAGAAGGTAAAAAATAAATTCCAGAGAACGTGAAAGGTTAGTCATAGACGGTGTGCACAAAATGAAAGCTTGAAAAATAAATCAAATCAAGTGTTAACACAGTTACAACAGAGGAAAGCACAGTCCAACGTTTGCCTTTTATTTTTACTGAGAGTAAAAATGCTTTCTGTGTCTTTATTCTATTCATTTATTTTAAGAAAAATCAAGTAGAAAACTGGCCCACTATCCAGCGCCACCTGCAGGTAGACACGTGAGCTCTATTTACACTTAATAGTTGATCTGGTGATCGTATTCATTTAAATTTTTCTCTGTTTAAAAAATTATTATTCTTTTTTTTTTTTACACAAAAGCCAGTGTGTGTATCACCCGTCAACCCTCATATATGTACATGTATAAATGTATGTTACCTCTCTTCTCCAGGCCTCTTCCACATGCTTCCCCCGCTCCCCTCGCTCCCTGTCGGACCGAATCCGGGACCAGCGTACACGCCTGCCATTTGTGTGTGCTCCACCTGTGAGGGGTAAACAGTCAGTCAGTCAGTCAGCCTCACCATGCTGCTTCACTCACTTAAACACCTCAACTGTTGCCAAAAGCTAAAATCGCTAATACTTTTTCATTTAACATGCAAATGAGGCGAGTCAAACTGTTTCACACGATTTGTGAAAGCATAAATATTCGCACAAAGACAAACATGCTCATACAGATCATACAGTGTAAATAGTCTGTGTTTGTAATTACAGCCGTGGCAGAGTTAAAAAGCTGGAAGCTGGGATTAACTGTGAAGCTGAGCAGGGCTAACGGTGATTAGCATTTGTTTCCTGGATTGCAAAAATGCAAGTCATGTAGAAATTTTTGGTTCTGAAGATTTTTGGTTCTAGTGTGGTTAATAGGGTTTAAATATAAATTGAAATACATGTATATAATGTCATTACACAGGAAACAAGCTTTTCAGGGATATACGACATGACATGATTGTGAAGTGGGCGGAGCTTAAAGCCTTCTTCAGCGTCGCCTAGATTCAGATAATGGGTGGAAAGAAACAGTGAAAAACATTTATTTTTTTTTAATCTTCTGTTGTGTATTGACTTTTTAAAATCACTACAGTTTAGGAGGCGGTATCTATAGATGCAATTTCCATGCATGGATGATCATCTTGTCTCTCTGTAGTGTCCAAGTTGTATTATTTCAACATGTCCATCTGTAGAAGAGCGATGAGAAAACTTTGTTAGCTAATTAGCGAACAAGTGATGGACAAGGGATGGTTCTCAGCAGTGAGAGGAAGTGAACAAGGGAGTGTTGAAGACGCCATGAAACTGGACCGTGATTGTTTGATATGCAGTGAAAGATTGATGGCACTCACATTGTTTAAGACACAACAAAAACATGGAAACTTAAGGAATTTCTTGAACTGGTAAACATCCAAAAGAACCCTCATTGAACTTTTCTTTAAAAGTGCACAATGACAGAACAAACAGCGTTGCCAAATGCTCTCAAGAGAAATAAGCTAATTCCTCCTCAAAAGGCTACAAGAAGCCACTAGATCAGTGGTCGCCAACCCTATTCCTGGAGATCCACAGTACTTTCCTGAAGACTTTAGCTCTAACCATAATCGTGCCCACCTGACCATCTAATCATTCCCTTAAGACTTACGACAATGAGGTCAGAGACTAATCTGCATATTATTTGGTTTGTCATGATCATTTGGAAATCAAAACATTTACATAAGGAATGTTCTGGAAACACAGATGGAATAACTTGCACTTATTAATGTCAATGTCTAAAACCAAGTGGACAAAAAAGTGGTCAGTGGTCACTGGTATCAGTGGTGGTCAGTGCATGGTCTTTGGGAATAATGGTGGCCAGTGCTTGGTCACTGGGAACAATGGTGGTCAGTGCTTGGTCACTGGGAACAATGGTGGTCAGTGCTTGGTCTTTGGGAACAATGGTGTTCAGTGCTTGGTCTTTGGGAACAATGGTGTTCAGTGCTTGGTCTTTGGGAACAATGGTGGTCAGTGCTTGGTCTTTGGGAACAATGGTGGTCAGTGCTTGGTCTTTGGGAACAATGGTGGTCAGTGCTTGGTCTTTGGGAACAATGGTGGTCAGTGCTTGGTCTTTGGGAACAATGGTGTTCAGTGCTTGGTCTTTGGGAACAATGGTGGTCAGTGCTTGGTCTTTGGGAACAATGGTGTTCAGTGCTTGGTCTTTGGGAACAATGGTGTTCAGTGCTTGGTCTTTGGGAACAATGGTCGTCAGTGCTTGGTCTTTGGGAACAATGGTGTTCAGTGCTTGGTCTTTGGGAACAATGGTGTTCAGTGCTTGGTCTTTGGGAACAATGGTCGTCAGTGCTTGGTCTTTGGGAACAATGGTGGTCAGTGCTTGGTCTTTGGGAACAATGGTGTTCAGTGCTTGGTCTTTGGGAACAATGGTGTTCAGTGCTTGGTCACTGGGAACAATGGTGATCCATCAGGATTTATGCACTGGTGATGAGTGGAGCGAATCTGCCCTCTGAACTCGTATAACCAGCAGCTGGTATGTGACCCGGAGATCCGTATCGAGTGCAGGACAGTCACTGATGTCTGCTAACATCTACACTTTTTCAGTCACTGGGATCTTTTTTTTTTATAGAAAGTCACTAATAAGGTCTAAAAAGTCGAGCAACAAACTCGCTATGTTGTCAACACTGAATAAAAACGTGTAATGTAGGTGATAGACACTCGTCAGAGGTGAGGGGAAGGTGACGTGGGAGGTGTTGGAGCCTGTAATGAAGCTGGACTCCAACTCTGTTCTGCAGAGTGTTTTTTTTCTGGTCTTCTCTATTGCTGTTATCAAACCAGCACTTATTGGGTGAATTTAGCTACCACCAGTCTGGCTCTGATCCATAGTTTAGTGTCAAAAATGTGTTTAGCCCATGAAAATCCAGGCCAAAACAGAAGGTGATGTATACAGATGTATAACTATGGTTCTGCGACTGAGGCAGGCCACCAGGGTCACTCAGGCTGATGAACATGGCCAGAGAATGAATGAGACGTAGCAGGGACATTTATTAGGCCACGCCTGTAGGGTCATGACTATGAGGTGATGACTTTGCAGCAATGAAAAAAGCAAATGGGAATACTTCACTAGGCCTGAAAGAAAACACAAAAGAATGAAAGGAAGTAGAACCGTGTAGTGTGTTACACTGCAGAGGTGTTGAAACCTGACCTGTAGGTGGGACACACAGGAAGTGGCTCACACTCCCTCTCCTCAAACATTGTATCGGGACACTCCTGACCCCCGTTGGCTGCTCGCTGGACCACCATCCTGTAGCGTGACTGGGTGGGCGTGGTCGCGTTAGCTAGGATGAGGGGAAAAACAAACATGGTAACCAAATTAGACATGGGTAGGAAAACGGCACGTGCTAATCATCTAAACTCCTAGGGGAAAAATGGGTTCCTCAAAGGGATCTTCAGATGGGTTTCTAAACTTTCTAAAAGGGTTCTACATGGAATCATCTCAGAAAGGGACAAGAGAAAGGTTGCTTTAGGGGGCTAGATGGAACATTTTTCCCTAAGGCAGCTAAAAGAACTTAATGAAGTATACTAAATAAACTTCAAGGTCTGTGTTCCTCTAGTAGAACTTTTAAAGGTTCTATGCAGAGCCCTGCAACAGAGAGGGTCCCAGGTTGAACACTTCAAGGGAGCTAAGATCCATTAATTATCCAATGAACCCTTAAAGAACCTTTCAAGGGTTCAGCAAATACAAAAAAAGTTTGATGTTTGACAGGTTCCAGGTATTGAGAAGAAAATAATGAGCAATAATTGGACTGTGTACAGTATCAGCACCCAGTTAGGGGCGTGTACAGTATCAGCACCCAGTTAGGGGCGTGTACCGTATCAACGGCCAGTTAGGGGCGTGTACCGTATCAGAGCCCAGTTAGGGGCGTGTACCGTATCAGCGCCCAGTTGGGGGCGTGTACCGTATCAGCGCCCAGTTGGGGGCGTGTACCGTATCAGAGCCCAGTTAGGGGCGTGTACCGTATCAGAGCCCAGTTGGGGGCGTGTACCGTATCAGCGCCCAGTTAGGGGCGTGTACCGTATCAACGCCCAGTTAGGGGCGTGTACCGTATCAACGCCCAGTTAGGGGCGTGTACCGTATCAACGCCCAGTTAGGGGCGTGTACCGTATCAACGCCCAGTTGGGGGCGTGTACCGTATCAGAGCCCAGTTGGGGGCGTGTACCGTATCAGCGCCCAGTTAGGGGCGTGTACCGTATCAGCGCCCAGTTAGGGGCGTGTACCGTATCAGCGCCCAGTTGGGGGCGTGTACCGTATCAGAGCCCAGTAAGGGCCGTGTACCCTATCAGCGCCCAGTTAGGGGCGTGTACCGTATCAGTGCCCAGTTAGAGGCATGTACCGTATCAGCGCCCAGTTAATACACACTTTTAGAAAAGAAAAACAAAAAGAAAAAGTTCTTTAAGAGTTCTACTGCGAGTAGTAACCGATGTTGCTTGTTTTTTTTCTGCATCCTAAACAGAATAATGGCTTCATTCAGCTTTCGTTACTCGCTGCTTTATTAATCAAAGGTTTGCAAAGATGAGACATCGATTCAACATGACTGAAGACACAGATAGCAATGCCATCTGATGCAAAAAACAACTTTTTTTCCCTGTGTGCTGTGTCAGATTCTGAGTTTCACATCCTAAACCATGATAATGGCCTCATTTGGTAACGACGGTGAGCCTCATTACACCGTTGTAATTACTAAAGAATGTAAACAGTGCAATTAGGAGTGTGATCATGCCATCCAGGGAACCGGCAGACTCGAGCAGAGATGCTATTTACAGACATGCCGTCTGCTCTTCTGAAACAATTACATCTGCAGTCTGATTCCCAGACGCTTGACTGTTCGGTTCACGTCCCATTAAAAATCCATTTAACTTCTCAACTTTCTCCTCACAGCCTCGAATCAGACTGTTTATGGATTTTACCACGTTAACGTTCACGTAGTGTTCGGTACTTAGCAGTGCTCTGTCGCATAAATGTCTCAGGACATTTATTTCAGTTCCACAGCAATACGGCCGTAACGTTTATCCACGTTTTAATTCCAGACGTATCAAATATTTTATGGGAATATTAACAGCACGCATGGAGCAGCAGAGCGAGAGTGGAAACAAGATGCAGGTCCTGATTTACAAACAGGACGGCTGCGATCCAGATTTACATACATGTAGCTACGTTGCAATCTGGATTCTGATTGGCCAAAAGGTCTTGACTAATTTTCTATCATTGAAAAGAGTTTTTTCTGTAAACATTGCAGGACGTTTATTCAACATCCATGGAAGGAGTCTCCAGTGTCAGAGCTTTGAAACACTAAAGCTGTAACTTCAGGAAAGAGATTTAAATTTATTTATTTATTTTTTTTTTTACACCAGGCTGGTGTAACTTGATAAATCCCATTCAGTGCATAGAAACGTGCGTACACACAATTTACACACATGTAAATGAAGCCCCTGGTCTTGTTTGAGTGAAAATGAGTGCACAGGAGCCAAGATGGCCGCCGAGTGAACAGACTTTAATAAAAAAGACTTTATAAGCTAATTTCAGTCAGGCAGCCAGGAATGGACAATCAGTGCTCAGCCAAAATGCACTGTAGTGGATTTATATGAGTGAGAGATGTGTGTGTGTGTGTGTGTGTGTGTGTGTGTGTGTGTGTGTGTATACCAGGTAGGCAGGTGTTAGGGCAGGCTGTCCATTCACTGAACAGAGTCACCACACAGTCCCTCTTACACGGTAACGCACACGACTGCACGGAGTCCGGTCTCGCTGAGTCAGGACACCTGCAAAACACACACACACACACACACACACACACACACACACACACACACACACACAGAGAGAGAGAGAAAAGGGAAATGTTAAACATTTGTTGGAGATAAGTATATGTAAATAATTATTATTTCACCTTTGACCATACTTTATTTTAATGAATGACTTAGACAGGTTTTACATTCGATTACAACGAGAGAGAGAGAGAGAGAGAGAGAGTGAGAGAGAGAGAGTGAGAGTGAAAGAGATACAGAAAGAGACAACGGGATAAGAGATAGATAGACAGAGAATGATAGAGTGCTAAATGCGGCATTATTGGGAATACGATGGACAGATGTATGGGTGGATGGACAGAAGGATGAAAGTCAATAAGATGTTTCTTCCCCCTTATAAACAGAGAGAAAGGGCGCACGGCTCAGCCTCTCAATCTCTGATCCACATCCTGAAGAAGATGGAGATGAAATGGCGCACCTCTCCCTCAGGAACGAGGGAAGAAAGCGAGTGAGGGAGGAGGAGAAAGAGTTTTGACAGAAGCTGATGTGAAGCGCTGCAGTCAGCCGCTACGCTGAGATCCTGACGCTCACGCCTGCAGCTGCTGTGTGCCAATAACACACAAACACTTTGATTTGAGTGTGTGTGTGTGTGTGTGTGTGTGTGTGTGTGTCTGTGTGTCCTCGGGGAGACGGGAGTGATACAGCAGGAAAGAAATTGCCAGAGGCTTTATTAAGCTGTGTGGGGAGTCTCTGAGGGGCCACGAGGCCTTCATGGATCATTTCACACTTATACACACACACGAGCACACACACAGACACACACATACAAGCGCACACACGAGCACACACAGAATGTGTGTACTGTTCCAGCAGGAGCTCATCACTGCCAAACTGACAGGTGTTATTTTCCCTGCAAATTTGCAGCTTCGCCTCTAAACTCCGCACTTTCTCGCATTTGCAGCTTTGTGTAAAGTTACCGAGACTGAAAAGAACTTCTAAACCCGCTTTCTCACGAAGAACCGGCGCCACACGACCATCGACTCGTTTCAAACACACATCCAGGAAGGATTTTCTTCACCTGTGCGAAGGGAAATAATAAATAAATAAATAAATAAATACATAAATAACTCCGCACCTGCAGGGGGCAGTAGAGATTTCTGGATCCCTTACAGTTCCTTATCGTTTCTATAGTAACAGCTCAATCACAGGGACGCGGATTAAACGAACATATCGTGTGTGATTGTTGATCTGTAAGGGGATGTTTATTTACTATTCATGGAAGGAGTCTCCAGTGTCAGTGCTTTGTAACAGCAAATCGCATGGTGTTCACTTTAAAAACTGTAATCAGTGGCAAACCTCTGTGGTGTAAGAGGAATAAAACACTTAGGGACATGTGCTAAATACGTATCTAAATAAATGACTAATTATACACGTACGCATATATATTTTAGTGTATTGCTGTTTTTACTCATCCGATATTATGTCAAATTAAAATAGCAGCCTAAATGACCTGCTATTAGATTTTGTGTGAATAAAGTTGTTAAAAAATAAATATAAAGAGCCCGACAGAGCCCAGAGGAAGTGTGAGCGGCGTGTGAGCGGCGATGGACAGAGCGGGGAGAAGAGTCAGAAGGTCTCTGGATGAATTCCACCTGCTCGTAAAGCCACCTCATGAGCGCGTCAGTAATATATTAAAGCGAGAGCGGATTAGAAACAGATCAGACTGCTGCATTATTTATGAGTCTAATTCCTCGACGCCCGACACGATGTATTATCTCCATAATTCAGCAGGATTTCATTTTACACAAAGCACCCAGTCCAATATGGAGGACAGGGACGTGACGGGACGAGACAGCTGTGCAGTCAGAACATCATTCTCACTTACACTCACTTCCTCCAGCTGTTTTACTTCATTCATATTAATCAGAACTTCATGATAAATCTAATTAATTACAAGTCTAATTAACAACAACAATGATAATAATAATAATGAGAAGAAAAAGAACAGAGGAAGATGAAAAATTAGAAGAAAGATAATAAAGAAGAAGAAGAAGAGAAAGGTAAGTAGAAGAAAATAAGAACCAAGAAGATGAAGAAAGAGAAGAAGAATATGATAAAGAGCAGAGAAGAAGAACAGCAAAGATACGAAGAAGAAGAACAAGAAGTGTGAAGAGAAGAAGAAAGATAAAAAGAAGAAGAAGAAGTACGCGCTGCTGTTTACGATCAAAAGATTGAGAGTTTTTAATCTTAGAAATTTTACATTCAGGAATTTATAGCCGCATCATATACATTTAATACACATCTTAAAATTTTTGGTTCCTCTTCCTTCCATCCTTCCGGTCTTTCTTTCTTCAATGCATTTCTATTAATTTATTTATTCATGTCGTATTCTTTTTTCCCTCATTCTCATTAAAGGGAGTTTATCTTTATACACTTTTGTTTGTTTATTTAAAATACAACTTACAAATAATTCGATTTCGGTTGTGCAGTCCAATCAGTCAGATGAAACACTGGAACTGGAGGAAACACTATCTACCTGGCAACCCTGACTAGTGTTTATAAATATGGAGCAAAAGCGCGGCACTAGTGGCGTGGCGTTTCTCTTAATTAATTGTCCCCGAGCATGAGCACGGGGTTTCATGGTGTTTAATTCGATCGGTCTGAGTAATGTTGTAATAAACATGCCAGTCGTGTCGCAGTGAAACACACACTCGGCAGGGGACGGAGGACAGGAGGGTTAAATGCACCCCACAGTGATGACGGAGGACATGGGTACCGTTTTGCGGTGACGGCTCCTCCATTCATCTTCATGCAGGTGACTTTGCGTGTCTGAAGCCCCGCTGAGCAGCTCCACGTGTCATTGCTAACGTCGCTCCTGTTCAGAGAGGCGGAGGGATCGGGGACGCACGGACCCCACGGAGACGCTCCCCAATAAAACACCACACAGGGATTATCGTTACAGGATCTCCACTCCTCCAGAGACGGGGCAGGAGGACACGATTTACCCCCTGAGAGAGAAACATGATTTTAGCATACAGACACAGAGAGACATTTGCGTGCACGCGTGACATAACTGATGAATTTAATAACAAAATTGTGCGGAATGGAACATTTCAAATATCGTGATGCCAAAAAAAAAGACGCCGATGGTCCAGAAGACATGCTGCTAAACTGGAGTTGAACCTGGAGCTGAAATGGACTTTAACTAAAAGGAATTTCAATCTAAAATATGAAACTAAACACTGTGAAACATGGTGGCGGCAGCACCGTGAAGAGCATCACACATGGTGTCTAGGTTGTTTCTCCTCCAGGCAGAGTCACAGTAGTGCTTCCATTTATCAAGGATTTACTTCCAAACCCTGATAGAACATAACCAAACCCTGACTGATACTTTTCCAGGACTTTGTTCTGGACATGTTTTGATAGCTCCTTGATCTCCATGATGCGGTTTGGTTTAGATATGATCGCTAACAATCTCTGGGTTCTTCCAGGAACAGGAGTATCTAGGTATATTGAGATCATGCGACACAAGTCGACTCTATTCAGCTAATTATGTGACTCAGGACTAGTTTAGCGAGTGAGTACTCAAGAGAAATCTCAAATCTTACCTTGTCTTTTTTAAAGTAAATAACATTGCAAACTATACTGATTTTCCTCCACGTCAATATTATGGGCCGTTTTGTAGAGATTTGTGACGTAAAATCCCAATGAAGTCCATTTGCAGTGTCAGACTGTAACTACAAACTGAGGAAAAGTAGAAGGGGCAAATACTTATGCACGGCGCTGCAAGCTACAATTACTACTGCAGTTAGCAACATTAATACCAGTTAGCTAGCTAGCTCGCACCCTTTGTTGATTTGAACTTCTGAGGATGCTGCCATAGTGTTCAGCAGACGCGTTCTCTATTCTCGTCGTGGTTCTTTACGGGTTCTCAAGCGAGTCGACGTGTCCATGGTATCAAAATAGTTGTTTTAGAGGTTTTCACAGGAGCCTCTTGGTTTCGTGAACACAAAATCATGGCTGTCAGGCCATTTCAAGAGCACTTCAAGGGTTCTATGTTTCCAAATAAGGTTCTACTGGACCTTAGAAGGGACCTCAATTGTAGCGTTCTACAGGAATGCACCAGAGAACCCGAATCCTTGGTATTGATCAGCCGTCCTGGTTTCTCCCTACACTCTTAAGAACCGTTAACCTTTCAAAAGCCCATTTCTAACAGTGTAAGCGCTTGTATTTCTGAATTTATGACTACAGACAAGTGCGTCTGACTGTGACCTTTGACCTTCACGTGCGGAGCTTAAACGGGCCAATTACAAACTCGATCACATGACATCACATTTTCATCCCAATGTAGTTCTTAGCACTTGCTAATTACACAAGATACTGTAAGTTTACCAGCTAGCTTGTGAAACATCTTTGCTAATGATGTAATATCAGATACACAGTGTAGCGCTGGAGAGACATTAATGTTTAATGTTAATGGAAGTTAAGCTAACTACTTAGCCTGCTAATGTTAGCATGGCGGTTGAAACCTTGTTTTTTTTTGTGCTAGGATGATCGACTTTAACGTAAGCTCCACTCGTGAAGAATCAGGAAGTGTTTTTATCAGTGACGAGGACAGAAACATGATGCGGCTGATGAAACGTGCACGAGTACACTTTGTTCAGGGATAAACTCTGTAATTCTATCACAGAGGCTGCAGAACCCGGCGATGTGCGGCGCTGGATTAGCGCCTTGATTTATTTCTGTCCTTTTTTCTGTAATTAAAAGTGATTCCAAATGCCATGTGCCCTTGGAGTCAAGGACGCTGTATTGACATTCAGTTTCAGCACACGGTGCGTTAAGTGGCCCAGAACGCGCCATAATGAATCCGGCACAGATCGGCCGAATATTAATAAGGGATTGTCTAACTAATAAGACTCAGCGGACTGTGCCGTGTGTGTGCGTGGAGGGGACAAATTTCCATATCTCAGCACTAAGGGATCAACGGGAGAGACGTGTGTATGTGTATGTGTGTGTGTTCATGTGTGTGAACTGCAGACTGATATGCTTTATGATTAATTATACAGTTGCTGAACATAGGGAACTGGGAACATAGGGGACCGGGAACACAGGGGACCGGGAACACAGGGGACCGGGAACACAGGGGACCGGGATCATATCAGATCGGGATCATAGGGGACCGGGAACACAGGGGACCGGGATCATCGGGGACCGAGATCATAGGGGACCGGGATCATATCGGACCCCGAACATAGGGGACCGGGAACATATCGGACTGGGAACATAGGGGACCGGGATCATATCGGACCGGGATCATAGGGGACCGGGAACACAGGGGACCGGGAACACAGGGGACCGGGAACACAGGGGACCGGGATCATATCAGATCGGGATCATAGGGGACCGGGAACACAGGGGACCGGGATCATCGGGGACCGAGATCATAGGGGACCGGGATCATATCGGACCCCGAACATAGGGGACCGGGAACATATCGGACTGGGAACATAGGGGACCGGGATCATAGGGGACCGGTATCATAGGGGACCCGGAACACAGGAATATGTGTTACCATTAAGGATGACTAAATAACATTTATTCTCCTTGGTTAGCCTGATTTCAGCACATATGCTAGGTAGCTAATGCTACCATGGAGACAGTTTCACAGTGTAAAGACAGGAAGAGTAAGTAGATGGTTTCTATGGTAACAATAAATGACAGCTAATGTAGCATTACCTTTTTGAAACAACTCTTTATAATTCCTTCATACTTCTGATTGTGTGTGTGTGTGTGTGTGTGTGTGTGTGTGTGTGTGTGTGTGTGTGTTACCTTCCCCAGGTAAAGCGAGTACGGTGCGTGAGCGACTCTGCCTGCCCTCTGTGTTCTTCTTGGCACAGGACTGAGAACATTCAGACCAATGAGACCAGGAGCTGATCACACAGTCACCGGGACAGGCCACCTCACAGGCTACCTTCACAGGGGGCGGAGTTTCCTCACAAAGCCCCGCCTCCACCCCCACACCTGTAAGAGTAGAGTTTTACAGTCAGGTCCAGAAGTCAGAGTGCACCATGGGAAAAGTGATGTCATTTTATCAGTTACACTGTAATTACCCACATATTATTTTTTATATATTTGTAATAATGCATAATTTTAAAATAAATAATGTGAAAATAAACACATCAGGACACATGCGGAAAAGTCACAAATGTTACAAACGTGCCAGAATAACCATGAGGAAAAAAACCACGATTGTTTAATCCCACACTAACACACAACTTATGCATATTCATTCAAACTAATTCGTATGTTAATGAAGTGACGGATCAGCTGTATTAATGGCCTCCACGCTGCCTACTACTTCTGACCTGAGAGACTTTATTTAATCCGAAATTTATTTATTAACACATCATCTACATTTACACTTCTTCCCGACTGATCATAATCACACTTCACTCCAGATTTAAAACTCTTACTATTATAATTGCATGTAGAAAGCGTGCTCCAGGGGCAGTCTGCGCGATGAGCTACAGCCTGCAGTACACTGAACGTTCAGACGCATCAAGTCATTAACACGTATTTACAATAAACTGCAAGGGAAAGGAAGGAAGGAAGGAAGGAAGGAAGATCTGTGATATCACACAGCGAAATCTCGCACTCTGATGTTCTAAAGCCAGACTGGAATTTCAACTCCCTGAGTAAAGAACCCTTGAGGAACAAGAAGTGTACAGTAAGTAAGATCTTTCTCTTCATTTAATATGGGGAGAAAGATCAGGTAGAACATCAGAGAAGAAGAAGAAAAATCCCTTCAGGGGAGTACGTGAACGAGAGATAGAGGAGAAAGAGGTAAAGCGCAACAGAAGAAAAGCACTCCTGCGTTTTAAACATCGGAGAGAGAACGACGGAGAGGTAAGATAAAGCGGAGAGCGAGGAGAGGAACAAGAGAGAGACCGAGAGAGAGAGACTTACAGGAGCATCGTATCAAAACTCAAGCGGAGAGGAAAAGATAGTACGATCGAAAGAAAGAAAGACTTTAAAAGTTCTTTGATTGTCCATCATGGAAGGCAGGGTTGTTTAGTGGTTAGCATGTTTGTCTCACTCCTCCAGGGTCGGGGGTTCGATTCCCACCGTCGCCTTGTGTGTGTGGAGTTTGCATGTTCTCCCCGTGCTGCGGGGGTTTCCTCCGGGTACTCCGGTTTCCTCCTCCAGTCCAAAGACATGCACGGTAGGCCGATCGGCATGTCCAAATTGTCCCCCACCTTGTTCCCCGAGTCCCCTGGGATAGACCCCAGGCTCCCCGTGACCCTGTGTAGGATAAGCAGTACAGAAAATGGTTGGATGAATAGATGACGGTCCATCTGAGGCCATCCTTATCCCTGTGTGGTACTCATCGCATTACCACTGACATCACGGTGTTAAAACTCTCAGTTTTGGCCTCACTAAGCCGTTTATTGCTTGCGAGGAGAAAGGATTCTGGATGAAATGAGTCACAGATATAAGAACAATCTGTGCAAACTGTTCATAAAGTCTCTAGCGCCTGGAGGGAGTCTGAAACAAGCGGAAAACTTCAGCGACAAAGAGTGAGGAACTTAAATTGCTCTTCAATTGGCTTTAACAAAAGCAGGCTAAAAGTAGTGATTCTCACAGCGGCGAGGAAATCACAAGGCTCCTCCTTCTCCGCACAGCACAGCCGCAGGTCACGCATTAAGCAGCGCGTCATACGTCTCCGAATCCTTTCAGCTTCTACACAATGGAAATAAGTGGAGTAGTCGATAATGAGGGGATGAAGGTGCATTTGGCCCGGAGAGGAACACGTAGCATGCAGATTGCAAGAATTAACCTTAACAACCGGTCTGATGGGTAAAAAAAAAAAAAAAAAACACCAAAAAATACAACAACAGAAAAAGAGAGAAAAAAGGCTCCATTTAGAGGACAAAAGAATCTCCCCCGGATGGCCGGTGTTAAAAACATGTGAATATGTATTAATGTTCTCCGTGTCCGTCGCAGTCTTGCCGGTTTCCACACCGAACACTACGACCTCTCCATAAAATACATTATAGAGCGAGTTCCTGCGACAAAGAGGGGAAAAGAGGAGAAGTGGAAAATCTTTACTTCTGTGTAAAGCTTGAGTAATCATACCATCCTGTCAGATGAACTTCATAATAAAGGACAAAAAGAGCACGAAATCAAAAAGTAAGCGGCAGAGCCATGGGAGACTTCCTTCCTTCCTTCGGATTTTAGTGTAAACAAACAAACAAATATTCTCAAAAACTCCGCCATCATTAAATAAATGGAGTTTATAATTCTTCGTGCGTTGGGAATGACTGTAAAGCTTGCTATAAACTCTAATAATGCCTCATAAAGCCGGAATAATGCACTATAAGTCATTCTTAGTTTAAATAAATAAACACCCTTAACATTAATGTCATTATAAACGGGCTTATCATTCTTCCCAAGTTGTTTACTGAGCACTGTTATAAACTCTAATAATGCCTGATAAAGCTGGAATAATGTGCTATATGTAATTCCCTGATAATGTAGGACTTATTTATCCTTAATTTATTTATTCTTATCCTGCTCCTGATGGTTTTTTGCAGTCTGTAGATCCCTGCAATAACTTCTATTTAAATCTGTGTCTGTAAATAAATAAATAAATACATTAATTAATTAATTAATTAATTACACATTCAATTATTACCTTTAAAAGAGAGAGAGAGACAGAGAGATGGAGAGAGAATCTGGTGACATGTATAATGTAAGCGAGAACAGACTCGTACGTGTTTCGTGGACGCTTTACAACTTTAAATGTAACTATAAATGCATAAAAAGTCACACTTTAATAAAGAGCAAAACTGTAATCATTGACAAATTGCTGAGGCGTAAGGGAAATAAAACACTGCGGCGCTTATTTTAGCGTAACAGCACGCACGCACGCACGGTCGCACTTATTAAAGCTTTACGAGGCTTTATTAGAGTTCATAAAAATGCCACGTTAGAGTGAATCACGATCACGGGCTTCGTATCTCGGTGCGTGCTCGTCGGTGTTCGGGCCATCGTCGCTCTAGCGTCCCGATCTGATGACGGAAAGCACGGCTCGTGGTCTGCCGACTTTTATTAGATATCCATAGCAAACTGTAAGAATTAATCACACTTCAGACGCAAAACAAACGTGATATCGTTTGAAAAGGTTGAAATCTGTATTTCCAAGAGCATTTCTCCATCGATTTTTTTTCTTCCCTATGAGCTGCTCATGATAAATAACCAGTATAAAAATCACGGCGTGAGATAGTTTCACTATTCTTCACGATAACTACCTTCCAGAAGACTTAAAGTGCGAGTGTTTTCGCCAGTGAGGTTCTCTCGGAGATACTTTATGGTCCGGGAGGAAACGAGGCACCTAAACGCCGAGCCGAGCGAGACCGCGGTGCCATCAGGAAGAATAAATGTCACACAGACTCACTGCTCCAAGATAAACAGGAAATTAAATGCCATCCTTACAGATACGAACCGTGACCTTTATATAAAAGAAATAAAAAAAAGTAGCCCAGGGAAGCTGATGGTTTAAAAATCGGTCTTTTTTTGTGAGATGGTATAAAATATGAGATTGTGCCGTTTCTCCAACACTGCAATAAATATTTGATATTTCCTACAAGGCTTAAAGGAATAGTTCGGCCAAAAATGAAATGTACACCTTGTACCTACCATTTACCGCAAAGATGCTCCTTCAAGATGCGTCTTTAGGGTTACGCTAATAAATAATGGATGCCGGTTTAGCGTTGTGCAAACTGCATGAAGAAAAGTTCACGCGTTAAGGATCACATTAAGCGATATGATTTGAGTTGAATGAAACAGCAAAATAAACGCCTCATACCTCCAGGGTCGGGGGTTCGATTCCCACCGTGGCCCTGTGCGGAGTTTGCATGTAGTTTGCATGAAACCTCCCCCAGTCCAAACACATGATTGGTCTAAAGTGTAGTGTGTGAATGAGTGTGTATGTGACTGTGCCCTGTGATGGATTGGCACCCTGTCCAGGGTGTACCCCGCCTTGTCCCCGATGCTCCCTGGGATAGACACCAGGTTCCCCGTGACCCTGAAGGATAAGCGGTTTAGAAGATGGATAGATGGAATAAGTGTATTCAGAAAGGAAATATTCCAATCAACCCAGAACGATATGATCACTTGACGAAAGTAAAGCTTACTGAGCTGGGGTCGTGGTTCCCGATAACGTTAACGATGAATCTTTGTGAACGTAACACAGAAACATACAAACCTCTAGGAGACCAGCGCTTCCCAAAAGCCTTCGTGAACCCTTTTTAGGAAGGGTTTGACAGTAGGAAATTAATTAAAGAAAATAAAAAAAAGATTCTGAAGAGGTAATTAATAAACTAATTAGCGTTATAAACCATTTGGGGCAAATTCACCCCTGAACTCAACCGAATTAAAACCCAGAGAAGGATCGTGTTTTTGTTTTTTTTTTTGTAGGTTTTATAACAAACAAAAACCTTAAACATGAATTAGAATTGAATTATTTTTTTCTTTCCTCTAGAGGAATCCGGACACTTGTTAAGCAGTGGAACACTTGAACTCGTCTCTGTCGCTACGATTTAGCTGTGTCATGTGTCACCTCGTACATCAGTTAATTAAATATCTGAGATCAGTTTTTAGATTAAATCATGATTTGGGGAATCGATCAGCATGATCTCGCCTCAGCCTGCACATCGACACACACCGAGACAGCAGAAAGGTCATTTGGCTGATGACTGTCACCTGAATTGATTGCACTCGCTGATAAACTGCCATGTTGATACATCACTTGATCATGAGGGAAACGGATTACACTCAGCAGGCATTAGTGAACCGGGACACCGGGCTGCATATAACAAATTTGCTTCACAAACATTTAAGGCCTGATAAATTTACATAGATTCCCCAGAACATTCTGCAAACATGACCTTAAGCAGGGAGAACGGAGAGAGAGAGAGAGAGAGAGGGAGAGAGAGAGAGAGAGAGAGAGAGAGAGAGAGAGACGGCACTGTAAATATGTGCTATGTGTGAACCTGAGGATTTTCAGCTCCTCATATGAGAAAGAATTATCCTCAAAATCTTAAACTGTGCAGCACAGACAATGACACCGCAGACAGCGAGAGACCAGAGACACCACAGACAGCGAGACCAGAGACACCACAGACAGCGAGACCACAGACAGCGAGACCACAGACACCATAGACAGCGAGACCAGAGACACCACAGACAGCGAGACCACAGACACCACAGACAGAGAGACCACAGACACCACAGATTGTGAGAGACCAGACACACCACAGACAGTGAGAGACCACAGATACCACAGACAGCGTGACCAGAGACACCACAGACAGCGAGAGACCACATACACCACAGATTGCGAGAGACCAGACACACCACAGACAGTGAGAGACCACAGACAGTGAGAGACCAGACACACCACAGACAGTGAGAGACCAGACACACCACAGACAGTGAGAGACCAGACACACCACAGAGAGACTATAGACACCACAGACAGCAAGACACCACAGACAGTGAGAGACCAGACACACCACAGACAGTGAGAGACCAGACACACCACAGAGAGACTAGAGACACCACAGACAGCAAGACACCACAGACAGTGAGAGACCACAGACACCACAGACAATGAGAGACCAGACACACCACAGGCAGTGAGAGACCACAGACACCACAGACAGAGAGACTAGAGACACCATAGACAGTGAGAGACCAGACACACCACACACAGTGAGAGACCAGACACACCACAGACAGCAATAAAAATTGAAAGTGAAGCTGTTGAAGCAGAGGTAGTTACAGACACACAGCTGTAGGCTGATGGTTGGATCTTTGGACTTCGCTTCCCAGCAGAGACGAGGAAAAAAAGCGCAGCCAACAGACAGAACAAACCGAGTTGATATATGAGGAGAAAATTTGTGGTTGCTCGGTATGATGCATCTCTCTTATTCCCTATACAGACTCCCAGAGGAAGCTCATCTTCCAGCTCATGCTGCAACCTCAGAGCAACCACACCTGAGCACCTGAACACCCCCCCCCACCCCCACCCCCCCACACACACACTTTCCCCATCCAGAGCTCAAATATTCAGATCTTCTTAAAGAAATGTGTATTAAGTGTACCTTTAAGAAGTATAATTCATATGAAAGTTCTCGTGTATGTCGTATTTATACTCTAATACATAATAAACATATCCTTTAGGGACTTATGACGAGTGTAATTAAAGAGTAATTAGGTTGTGTCTAAATATATCTTAAATCCATTTACAGTTGTACTTTTGCATAAGTCTTAAGAAGTGTTAAAGTGCTAAAACATTTCTTAAATAATGCATGTAGGTTTAAATGATCATTAAATACGCATACCTACAGCATACCCAAGCATAATTTACACTGCATTACTTTCAAAAAATGTTTGACTAATATAAAAAGACCGATATATTTAAGTGTATTTAAGGGCAGGTGATGAAATGGAAATGTACTCTGGATATTCTTCGCGTACAGTACTCGAGGCGTTTTATCGATACACTTGAAGTACTCGTTTATTTTTCACAGGATATATAGAGTACACACGCCTGTACACGATGCGAAGCTTAACTTTAACGTCAGAAAATGAGTAAGAGTCGACTGAGCGTGCGCGACGCACATCCCGAGACGATAAACCGCTCCGGCAGACAAAAATAAACATCACTTTGTTTACCGCTGCATTACAGACGTAGCGTGGAGCCTCGGCGTGACGCAAACCTGACCGCGATGAAAACCCGAGGACGCCGGACGCCAGACGCGCCGCATCATCGAGGTGGAATTATCTTTCAAACCAAGAGCAAGCATCTGCTGAAAGAGTAAAATTATTTTCTTGAATTAGTGTCGAGGGTGTCTGAGGACATCCCAGACGTGAAATATTGAAACATTTGGGCAGCTGTCAACCACATCCGGAGATAATAAAGACGTCTGTGCCGAAGAGCCATCTGCCACTCGCACATGCTCGATCTTGAACTCTGCACGCCGGCGCCATGTGCCAGAGCCAAGCGCGCTGACTGTGATTCATCTATATTATATCTCCATAGGAACCTGACAGGCATCGAATGGGCCATTACACTCAATTATTTAACCTCAGAGCAGGACCGTTTCTCTAAGAGCTCGCTTACTGAAGTGTTTCTCACGTGTCGTGTCGACTCAGTGTGGGACGAGTACCGACAACGTCAACATTTAACTGCGCTTTCAAACAGATCCGTGTTCACACTGAAGTGTATGAATCTGCTCGCATTAGAGGAAGTGAAGGGATTTCACAGGAAGTGGGTAATCAGATGAGGAGAACAGTAGGAGTCGATAGGAACGTATCATTTATAACGAATCACGAATCACGTTCGTGTCACACTGCATCGTTCGGGCATTATATCCAACATACTGTTATAATGATTCACGCATATATTATAATAATTCAGCTTCATTATGCATTATGAGTTGTTAACGGTGTCTGTTTGTGAGGAATAAAACACCACAGGAACTCCCACCGCTTTAAATGTAATTATTATTGATTATTTTTGCTAGGACAGCACAGCGCAGAGCGTTTCGTTGCTCACATAAGAGCAACGTGGAGTTTGAACGTCCGACTTTGAGTGAGAAAGGGATTTAATAGACTTTACACAATGAGTTGTTTTATCGCTAGAGTTAACTGCGACCTCGAGGAGATGCGTATGCGGTGCATTGTGGGTAACGATGCTCCCCGTGCGTGTTTGCATGAGGGAGTGTAAATGGCGCTCGGCCCTCGGGTGCTCCTGCATTATTAATATACGCATCTATCACTGGCACTCACCCTCTGGCACAATACCACTGCATCCTGAGCACAACTGTGCACCTTCACCACACACACACACACACACACACACACACACACACACACACACAGAGAGCTGACAATGCCAGGATTGACCCACAGCTGAAATTTCTCGTTATTGGAGAACTCGATTGTTCCCTTTTTTGTCCCTGCTAAAAAAAAAGGTGGGGGGGGGGGGAGCAGCTCCAAACCATCAACGTGATGTGATGAGGTTTCAGGTTTTTTGGGTGGGCGGGGTCAGTCGAAGTGAAATTGCGTTTATGTGCTCAATCACGCTGTCGACCTCACAACGGACATCATTTACAGCCTCACAGGGGAACTGACACATGGGGAGAGAGCGAGCGATCAGAGCAGAGAGCCATGGAGGGGGGAAAAAAAAAAAAAACGAGGAACAATTAGAGTTTCACTCGAGCGTATGGATCGGACTCGGACAAAACCCGGATGAAACCGTGCAGGAACCTCCATCTAGATCAATCAGGGGAAAGAGAGAGAGAGAGAGAAAAAAAAGCTTTATACTATCACTCTGGTGGAAAACGAACGCGTAGGTCGGACAGCTTCGAAGTTGACCACCGAGTGCAAAACACATCAACATCAACTCGTTGACATCATGGCAGCCGTGACCGAGACGTTTGTGCGGGAGAATACAATACAATCACACAAACACACACTGTTACGTAATATACCGTACGATGAGTTGCGAGTCGAGGCTGTAACCTTGGAAGAAC
This sequence comes from Ictalurus punctatus, assembly GCF_001660625.3. Classification (NCBI taxonomy): domain Eukaryota; kingdom Metazoa; phylum Chordata; class Actinopteri; order Siluriformes; family Ictaluridae; genus Ictalurus; species Ictalurus punctatus. Next base: position 4,501,411 of record NC_030421.2, on the reverse strand, counting down.
ATCACACGGCTAAACGAATATCAGCTTAGAGATGAAAGCTTTAATCAGTGCCAACACAGCCTGCGGGGGGAATAAAAGAGACAGATAAGCCAAAAGACGAGTCTGGTCCGTTTTGCACGTATGATAATTGATTTTCTGACATGCAGCCGGTTCAGGACTCCATCTGTCAGAGCCAGAGGTGCGGCTATAATTACACACCGATCCTCCGGGTGATAACTCCCAAAGAGGACACTATTACAGAATTAGCCTGAGGTCAGTGTGTGTGTGTGCGTGTGTGTGTGTGTGTGTATAAGAAATTAAACGGAAAATAGAAACAAATTTGCATCTCTCCAAGGGACTGTATAACCGTTTGACTGGTGTGACGATATGGAAGACCACCATTCGATTTACACATTACGACAAAATATCTATATTACATACGTTTTCGCCCTTGAGGATTCCCATGGGAGAGAAAATGGGTCAGTGATGTGTCAGAATCCACAGTCATAAAACAGCAGAGCGGGATGGAGTCGGCATGTGGGAGTCGAGCGATTGTGCAATCATTTCCACAGTCAGTCGGGTCACCTTGCTTCAGAATTGGTAAGAACGCAGACCTTTTCTTTCACTTTTTCCCCCAGAAAGAAAGAAAACTGATAAAGAAAGAACACGTGAAATAACTCCAATTGACCACAACCAATTCCCAGCTGATACCGAGGTGTCATCCGTCCTATAAGAGTTCCCATGCAGAGCGGAACAGAAGTGTTCTTTACTACAACTCTATTCTGCAGATACCCGTGAGTCGCGAGCGTCGCCCGGATTAACGGGAGAGAGAAAAAGCCGCTTAGGAACTGAATCATGTTCTCTTGGATTTGTCACCTCTGACTGTTAAAGCGCTGACCCTGGAGACTCCTTCCGTAAACATAAAAGCATTTCCTCACAGAAAACGTCACCATAGCAATGATTTTTAAAAAAAAATCTGTTTACGGAACGCGTCCTGCGTACACGTCCCTGTGGACGAGCCGTTACTATAGAAACGATGACGTATTAGAACGAGCGCGTTAATATAAAACGTGTGATCTGACCGAGCTGCTGTTATAGAACATCATTCAACACCTTCTGACCAATCACAGTCCAGAATCACAACACCTTCTGACCAATCACAGCGCTGTGGTACATTTCCGTAAGAAATATCAACATGACCTTTCTACAGAATGAGAGCTATAGCTTTTGTACACACACACACACACACACACACACACACACACACACACACACACACACACACACACACAATATGAATTTTAACAATGTGTAGATGAAAGCCACCCGCACGACGGAAGTCTAATAGGAAACTTCAGTGAAGTGGGAACGTAGGTCTAATTTCCCAACTGCACCATGATCAATAAGTTCAGATAAAAGAGCACGAACTTCACAAAGGACTTTGAGAAAGATTTAAAAACAGGCACGGTCCTGAATAAAAAGCATGTTTTCCAAAGTTTAAAGTAAAGGTCTACTCTTGAAAGATGGACTAGTCTCGCGTTTTCCATTTCTTAACAGGATTGAGGATCGCTTTCTTTGAAGATTGCTCCACACAGCAGCGTAAAGGAAATCCTGTCAGCGGACACAAATGAAACCAGGAGACAAGCTCGAGGAAGAAGCACAAATACAAATCTGGCTTCTGGGGAAGGAGATGTGGAATAGTGAGATGGGATCTGCCACTCTTGGTTTAGAAAAGATGGAGGCCATCGCTGAAGAAATATTAGAGATGAGAAATGCGAACACACAGTTCACAGAGAGAGAGAGAGAGAGAGAGAGAGAGAGAGAGAGAGAGAGAGAGAGAGAGAGAGAGGAAGGGTTACATCTAACTTGCTGTCAGCTGAGAAAGAAAACTCAGAAACTCTCAGGTAATTGCACCCGACGCTTCACCCAATTTCAATGTAATAGAATCTTTAAAGTCTCCTGTAAGCGCACTGCTGTGTCTTCTGTTATACCGCCATCTTTTCACCAATTGGACCTTCCAGATTCTCCCATGTTAGTGGGTGTAAAGCGTGGACACACTGCTAAAGCTCTGCAGGGTGAACCGCTAATGATTCAGGCTGCTCTTTAAAAAGAACTTCGGAGAAACTCTGGCTGCTGAAGGTAGCAGAACCAAAGTCATTTCTCATGGACATATTTTTAGTTCTGCCAAGCGACAATAAAATGTCGGAACAATTTGTAGAAGCAAGGAGAGGCTGATGTTGTCGTGCCAATCGCAGAAAGCTAGTTTTGGATTTCTGAATGTGGTCAAGCTCGTCATTAGCTGAACACAAGCGCAGTAACAACAGCTCTGTCCGTTTCCTCAAGTCATTTCAGTTGCTTTTACAAACCAACTAGTGCAGAGCAGTGGTGGCTCGGTGGTTAATGGCTCTGGGCTACTGGTCAGACGGTTGGGGTCCAGTTCACAGCACTGCCAAGCTTCCACTGTTGGGCCCTTGTGCAAGGCCCTTAACCTTAGCCTCTTAACTTTAGGCCCTTGGCATCTCTGCTCCAGGGAGGTGTCATGGCCAACCCTGACTTCCTAACAAGCTGGGATTATATGAAGAAAGAATGTCACTGTAATGTAACGTATACATGACGTATAAAAGCTTCTTAAACAATCCAGTATTTGTTCACAGCTGTTAAATATTTATTTATACTTACCATATGCATCTAAAAAGAAAAAAAACACAGGTGTCGGTGCCCGAAATCACACCGTGAATCAAGTAGTGCAATCTGAACTGTAACATGATTGATGCACTGAATTACATGCTGTAACCTGAATTACATTATGCAAACTGACATGTAGTTCAACCTGAATGATGTACTGTATCCCAAATGACGTACTGTAAACCGAGTGACGCACTGTAACCCGAATCATGTACTGTAACCTGAAAAACATACTGTAACCCGAATCATGTACTGTAAACCAAATGACACACTGCAACCCAAATCATGTACTGTAAACCGGATGACGTACTGTAACCCAAATCATGTACTGTAACCTGAATAACATACTGTAACCCAAATGACGCACTGTAACCCGAATCATGTACTGTAAACCGGATGACGTACTGTAACCCGAATCATGTACTGTAACCTGAATAACATACTGTAACCCAAATGACGCACTGTAACCCGAATGATGTACTGTAAACCGGATGACGTACTGTAACCCAAATCATGTACTGTAACCTGAATAACATACTGTAACCCAAATGACGCACTGTAACCTGAATCATGTACTGTAACCTGAATAACATACTGTAACCCGAATCATGTACTGTAACCTGAAAAACATACTGTAACCCGAATCATGCACTGTAAACCGGATGACGTACTGTAACCCGAATCATGTACTGTAACCTGAATAACATACTGTAACCCAAATGACGCACTGTAACCTGAATCATGTACTGTAAACCGGATGACGTACTGTAACCCGAATCATGTACCTGAATAACATACTGTAACCCAAATGACGTACTGTAACCCGAATCATGTACTGTAACCCGAATGACGTACTGTAACCCGAATCATGTACTGTAAACTGAATGACGTACTGTAACCCGAATCATGTACTGTAACCCAAATGACGTACTGTAACCCGAATCATGTACTGTAAACTGAATGACGTACTGTAACCCGAATCATGTACTGTAAACCGAATCATGTACTGTAAACCGAATCCTGTACTGTAACCCGAATCACGTACTGTAACCCGAATCACGTACTGTAACCCGAATCATGTACTGTAACCCAATGACGTATTGTACCCTGAGGGATGTACTGTAACCTAAACAATAATTTAACCTTTATGATATACTGTATGATGTACTGTATATGTAACTGGAATTCTGTAACCTGAATGACATACTCTTTTACAAGGCTAAGAAACCTCATTTATGAACCATATACCAACCCTTGACGAACCACTAAGAGTATATGTATTACCCAGGTACGTGTGCAGTACAAACTCCAAATCATTGCTCATTCTTTTGTTCTTAATATCTAGAACCTGTCAAGGAAGAACTCGAGTGTCCTGCACAGCGCCCTGACTCAACCCCCCTGAACTTGGGATGAACTGGAACTGTAGTCTCCTCGACATCCCAAAATCAGCACCTGACCTCAACCTCACTAACGCTCTTGTAGCTGAATGAACGCAAATCCCCACAGCCACGCCCAATGGGATGTTCAACAAGCACATACGGGTGTGATGGTCAGGGGTACACATATTTTATTGCCATATAGTGTACTTGGTATACTTTGAGTTTTGGGATAATTAAGGTTTCTTAGCTTTAAAGAAAAATAGGATTTTAGATAGGAAAACAGAATTTAAAGGTCTATGCAGAGAACCTTTAAGGCTTCCCCAAAACAGACGACTGAAGAAAAAATAATTCAAGGGTTCTTTATTGGATCATTGGATTATTAAGGATTCTTAGCTTCCAAAAAGGGCTCTACGTGGAATTCTTTTAAAGAATTATTTTTTTTTTTTGTAGCATTAAACACAAAACCTGAAAGGGTTCCTCAGGAGGAACATCTGAAAAACCGTTAAGGGCTTTAAAGAGTTCAAACAATTATATGAGAGTTTGTTGAAAAACGAAAAAAAAAAACAAAAAAAAATGGTATCCTTATTAATGGTTTCTGAGAAGATACTTTGTTCTAGGGTTCTACACGGAACTTCTCAGGCTCGTCCAAAAAAAAAAAAAGCCCTCAAGGGTTCTACATTTTGTAAGACTGTATGTAGAGGAATTTCATTTCCTTAATACAAATCTACAAAGGTAAAAATGAGATTTGAGAGATCGGCAGTAAAAAGCAGGGTGTTTAATGGGTTCTAAAGTCTTCGGCTGTGTGTCTGGAAGGGAATCGGAGAACCCGGTGAGTCAGGAGGCTGTCAGGCACATGTGACAGGTTTCAAATCTCTCCTCGCACGGAAGAAAACAAATCAATGCAGCGGTGTGATGGAGCCGTTAGCGCATAAACAGAGGTGGGTGTGATATATGATATATATGTTTTACAGCGTAAGGTGAGATTGCATGCACTGCAGGGAGATTCAAGGAAAGGTACGTGCACGGAGAATAATGATTTCTGGAACAGGTACGTAAACGAGAACCTGTACCACTATACAGTGATGGAAGAAAAAAGGTTGTATTAGGTTTTATGTAAAAGCGGGGATTGTAAAAAGGCGAGGGGTTTTAACGGGTAACAAGTTGACGGAGGTGGTACATTTTCCATCTGTCTGAAGTTTCGTGGCTAGCTGAAATGTCGTGAGAGGTATTTGTTTTCTGGACATTTTACATGCAACAGCAGGTTTTTACAGAAAATGACATCATTATGTAGTTTGTTTAGGGAACGTTTTAATTTTCTCACCTACATTTAAGCGCACAAAGTAAAGTAGATAACCTTGGATTGTCTGGAACATGCACATTTTTAGCAGAAGGACGCATCAGGGCTCTCGGTATAAAGGACTCGTCTCTTCACACTTTTCAATACATTCACTGTGGAGGATATAATGCAGGGGGACTACTGGATATTCCTTTTTTCCCCCCACCTGACCTTAATTACCTCAGAGAACCCTGGTGAAAATCCTTCAGCGAGGATGAGAGGAAGCCGCAGTGAATAGGACGCGCGTCCCACAAAGCTTTCCATTACACCCAGAGCCGAGCAAGAGCTGAGCTGAGCAGAGTGCTGGGGTTAAATAACAATATCCTGACCACTCCTAATTTACTCGAACCTCTCGCCGCTATCACCGCGAGGGTAGTCAACGGGGTAATTCTGATGCTAATAACCATCATTAACCGCTTCTCTCCTGCTGCGTATGTCTGCTTCATCTATAGATACGGACCTAATTAAATTTCACCAATCTGGAAAAAAAAAAAAAAATTCACTGTTCATTAAAATCGCTCGTGTGAAAATAAGGTCATCAACAAAAAGACAGAGTTCTTTAATCACGTCCTGTGATCATATGAGTATTAAAGATGATGGAAAATGTCAAAATAACAAGATATTAACTAGAGTTTCTGAATTGTTAAGTGAAAACAATGAGATCGAAATAGAGAGATAACTCAAAATATCGAGATTAATTAAATTAATTAAATTAATTGGAAATGATATGTCAAGTCGAAATGATGAGCAAACGCGAAATGATGTCATCACGTTGAAATAACGACATATGTAAACATTGCACGATAAAATTTTCAACTATAGTAATAATAATAATAATAATAATAATAATAATAATAATAATGTACATTTCAAATAATATTCGATAATATTCAATAAATTAATCCTATTGATAAATTGTGGGGGATCAAATCAAGATATTATTTAGAAGTTATCAAGTCAAAATAATGAGATAATTAACGAGGTATAATCTACAAATGATATGTGATTAAGCCAACATAATGATAAATATGTAAAAACGTGTCAAAATCGATCATGTGACAAGACAGGAACTCCATCTGTGCCACGTATCCTACACAGGGTCGCGTTGAGCCGGGAGTCTATCCCTGGGAACTCGGGGTACGAGGCGGGGGACACCCTGGACAGAGTGCCAGCCCATCACAGGGCACAATAACACACACATTTACACACTACAGACAATCTGGAAATGCCAATCAGCCTACAAAGCATTTCTTTGGATTGCGGGAGAAACCCGGAGGAAACCCCTGAAGCACGGGGAGAACGTTCAGACTCCGCACACGCAGGGTAGAGGCGGGATTCGAAACCCCAACCCCATAGGGGTAAGCCACCACGCAAGATTAACTCAAATGAATAGTTAAAATACTGTAGGATAATAGAAATTTCATTCACTGATTCGTGAGGTGAAGGTGGCGGTGACGGTGCCACATTTTACTGCTAACGTCTGTCTGTGAAGACTGCACAGCTATGTGCTTGATATTATGCACCTGTTAGAAATGGGTGTGGCTGAGACACCTGAACTCAGTATTTAGTACTTCTATTAACGAGTTATTAAAGCGAAATGATGACATAGCACTTTTTCACAACTTGCTGTGACAGCAAATCTTTCTTTTTTAATAACCCACCCATTTTGGACGACCAAAAGTACCATGTTAGTAATATATAGACTATAGTTACATTTTTATAGACTATTAAAGGGATGCGCGATTACAGGAAAATAATCCGCTTCAGTTTAGTAACAGTAACTCTGCTTCATCACTCCGCCATGTCGCTGATTATTTCCATATATTTTTTTAAATTTCATATATTTATTTCATATAGTACGCAGAAGAATGTAACGGCGTTCCTTAAACACAGGTTATAAGTAAACCTGATTAAAAACACTGATCTCGTATCTCACGTCTTCATTAATTCCCTGTAATGAAACTGCACAGTGTTCCAGAGTGTAAAGCGTGAGAGAACTACGAGCTTCGCCTCGTTCCCGTTTCCCGAAAACGTCCTGCACACCTGCTCACACACTCGCATGTCAATTCTCATCAGGTGCCTTCATTAGCTAATTTATTTCGATCCTCCCCTGCCTCCTTAATAAACCCACACATAATCTATTGTGACAGAATAATAAAGGAAGTAAAAAAAAAAAAAAAAATGTGTAAAAAAAAGACGCAATTAGGCTTACAGGCTGTAGAGATAGATGGGCAATTACGTTCTCGTGGAAGCCCTTATCAACTTCACGATGCCACCCGTTCCATCTACCTGCCATCTCGCTCATAAATTATGCTCACTTTAAACAGGAACAGGACCGAGCTGGGCTTTAACTGGGTCATGTGACATCTTCTCCAAAACACCACTGCAGCAAGTCGTTGGAAAGTTTGGAAATATATCTGCTCAATATGTACGAGCCGGACTGTAAACTACTTTCCGAGTAGACGTATCAGAGGTGAGCACTTGCATACTTTTTATATATATATATATATATACCACATTTAAAAGACCAGACACATCTCCAGGGGTTTAACAAGGCCTGTAAACCCACTGGGAGGCATTTTGATCATGTTCCCAATCAGGAGTTTGTCAGATTGCATCGGAGCAGCCTTCAAAGTATATGTCTGCTGTAACAGAGCGCTCGAGTCCGCTAATAATTCTCAAAACCTGCATCCAGTCGAAAAAAATAAAAAAAGGTCGGCGATCCCTGAGCGGGATCCAAATATGAAGTCAGTAGGAAGTGATCATTAAAGACCGAGTGAGGACTACACCTGTCTGGTCTTCAGAAACAGGCGTTTCTTTTTCAGACAAGAGCTAATTTTACGCTACCTTCAGAGTTGACGCAGGCCACAGTTTGACTCCTGCTGCCAGAGCCGCAAGTCCCCTCGTTAGGCATGCACGCTCCTTCGTCCTCGACCCGCCACTGGAAACACACAGGATCTTCACAGGGGACGAACTCCACCAGGTGGCCACAGTCCTTTGAGCTTCCAGATCCGTCTCCCATCACCCGTCTTCTCCTCTCTCTGTAACCTATGGAGATCCACATACAAGCAGTTTACAACAAGCCAGAGTGATGGAGGAATGAGTGTGTGCGACTGAGGACACCATAACCTGCCAGGTTTATCGGTCGGCAGAAAGATCCTCCTCGTGAGTAGTACCTTCCAGAACTCCTGGCATCCTGATTTTCTACAACAACCTCAAACAGGCGCATTCCCACCCTCCTGCAACTTGACCATCAATCACGTTTCAGATTAATTAAGAGGAAAAACACATCCTCATCAATCACAAGTACAGTTTTATACTGAAGGTTGCAACCTTCCGTGAGGTTCATTAAGAAACCTTCATGCAAGAAAACAATGTATTGATCTAACACGCTTCAGTCCGGTATGAATATTTCATCGTTTGGATGACGTTCAAGCAGCCTGCTCTGTACATTCGCATGATGCCTATTAGAACCTAAATCCAGTGGGATAAATCTACTGTACCTTACCAAACAACCGCAGGACCATTTGACATCCCGCTAACCTAAATGTAAGTGGTGTATTATATACATGTGTATTATTATAACTTCCTACAGTGCCAATGGGCTAAAAGGGAGCAACATCTAACACAGAAGCACTTCATTTCAAAATTGGCAACAAGCCAAGTGTTCTGATTTAGACTCCTCTATCCCACCAGGCCAGTATACATCGTGCTACAAAATTCAGTATTTGGGTTGTTGGATGAAAGCTTCTGAAGACATCGACTGCCTCAGGTGCCTTTCCTTCGATATCACACCCGGGACCCTTTTAAACTATAGGTTCACTCGACAGCCAGGTTTTTTTGTTTTATTTTTAAACAACACTCTAAAAATGTATTCTAACTCTAAGTATAAGTATATATAATATTGGGTTAGTAGTGTCTGCGTAACCCAGGTGGATGGATCGAACGACTCGGGTGCAGATGTGTGTGTGGGGTTTACGCTCTTGTTTCGAAAGGAGCCTTTTCACCCCTCAGCTCCGGTGTTACTAAGCACGGAGCTCCGGCTCTAGAGGCAGAAATGCAGATTCTCCTGTAAGATCTGTATCCACTTTTCTTTACTTAGAAAGTCTTTCTGTGTAGATAGAAATAGAATCGCAAAACACGGCCCCATAACGTAGGGAAAACTTTATAAAATGGTTAACATTCGCTCGGCTGAATATGGTATGCCGGGTATTTTATTCCACGAACTTTAACCCGTAGACTTCAGCGCAGGACCTTGAACACAAGAACCCTTAGGACAAGAACTTTAGCCTGAGATCTTTGGAATAAGACTTGTAACACAAGAACTCTGAGAACAAGAACTTTAGCACACGTAGTTTAGTCACAAAAAATTCGCAAAAGAACTTTAGCCCAAAAGGAACTAGACATCCTTGGTGGAAGTGGTGTTTAATCTGTGATGCTGATTTGATGCTTAGCAAATGTGGGTAATTATATTTTTCAGACTTTAAACAAATACAGTATATTCACCTTGTGAAGCATGAGGAGTTTACTCACATTGGTAATTATTATATTATGCTGCGGAAACAGTTGGTTGATTTACGGCAATGCAGCCCAACATTTACCCCAAGCTTTTGCTCGTAGTCCTCGTTTTTTTTTTTTTTTTCCAGCGTTAAACAGACATTTAAGACAATATTTAAGAGTTATTCTCAGATGCTTCATACACTCCAGGCCTGGTTTGCCCTACAGTCGAAGGCTTGCTGGCGATAGTAAGCGAAACCATAACAGTTTTACAATAACAGCACTACAATATATTAAATAAAATCCCCTTCCGAGATCCAACATTATTTGATGGAACAGAAATCGTTCTTATTAACTGCGAAGCCTAACGCAGGAGAGCTTACGGGTGTTTATACAAAGCCTGGTTTATTTCCCCCTGTCTTCCTCACTTCACCTCTTTCCCTCTCTCCTTTGCTCATTGCTTTTCTGTGTCAGCGTGTGGTGTTTTGTGCCTGCGGCCATCTCTCTCCCACGCTTCCTGACTCCACAGTCCTGGGAAAATCAGCGAGTCGACTGTGCCAGAGATCTAAGTCTTTGAAATAATCAGAACAGCCTGCAGCCCTGTTGCACTGGAAGCCCTCTAATACATCAAGGTTGCGCATCGGTTGTGGAGCCGAGAATCACAAGTAGGTAACACGCACCGCTTATTTACATCAACAAACTCGAAGGAGACCGTACCACAGGAATTCTGACAACTCTGCCATGGACACGGATATATACAGTGGAGCTTGAAAGTTTGTGAACCATTTAGAATGATCTGAATAAATATGACCTAAAACATCAACAGTCCTAAAAGTACTTGGTCATTTATTTATTGAGGAAAATGATCCAATATTACATATCTGTGAGCGAGACCCGCTTGTGCAGTAATAACTGCGGATAAACGTTTGGGGTAACTGTTGATCGGTCCCGCACGTCGGCTCGGAGGAGTTTAATCCCGTTCCTCAGTACAGAACGGCTTCATCTCTGGGATGTTGGTGGGTTTCCTCACACGAACCGCTTGCTTCAGGTCCTTCCACAACATTTCTATTGGATTAAGGTCGGGACTTTGACTCGGCCATTCCGAAACATGAACGTTATTCTTCTTTAACTGTTCTTAGGTAGAACGACTCGTGTGTTTAGGGTCGTTGTCTCGCTGCATGACCCAGTTTCTCTTCAGATTCAGTTCATGGACAGATGTCCTGACATTGTCCTTTAGAATTCGCTGGTATAATTCAGATTCATTGTTCCATCAAGACGGCCAAGATGCAGCAAAACAGGTCCAAACCATGACACTACCACCACCATGTTTCACAGATGGGAGAAGGTTCTTATGCTGGAATGCAGTGTTTTCCTTTCTCCAAACATAACGCTTCTCATTTAAACCAAAACTTCTATTTTGGTCTCATCCATCCACAAAACATTTTTGTATTAGACTTCTGGCTCGTCCACGTGATCTTTATCAAACTGCAGATGAGCAGTAACGTTCTTTTTTGAAGAACAGTGGGTTTCTCCTTGCAACCCTGCCATGCACACTATTGTTGTTCAACGTTCTCCTGATGGTGAACATTAACATCAGCCAATGTGAGAGAGGCCTGTAGATGCTTAGAAGTTACCCGGGGTTCCTCTGTGACCTCGTTTACTATTACACGTCTTGCTCTTAGAGTGATCTTTGTTGGTCTCCACTCCTGTGCAGAGGAACAATGGTCTTAAATGTCCTCCAGTTGTACACAATCCGTCTGACTGTAGATGGGTGGAGTCCAAACGCTTCAGAGGTGGTTTTGTGACCTTTTCCAGGCTGATGAGCTTCAACCACTCTTTATCTGTTAGCATTTTTAAAGTATTTTAGGACGTTTGAAACCTCAACCTCACAAACCTTCTGAGATTTAACTTGAAAAATCATACGATTGTCGCATTTCTACTGGTATTTATACTTGAAACATCTTTCCCCATCATTTTAGTACATGGAAAACGTTTCAGTCGACCCGAACACATTCACCCCGTAAAAATATTAGAACATTCTACAGCCCAGATGCTCACAAGTAAGTTGCATCATCTGTGCGAAGAAGAGAAGCAAGTCCTCTTCTTCTCCTCTTTTTTCTTCTTTATTTTCAGTGATACGGTGAAATTGACGGATGAGGTCACCCTGAAAGTACAACCCTGTCACTCTCATATTGACTCAATACATTTGAAGTAAATCCTTTGAGTCTGCTTAGAGAGAGTCCTCGTCACATTAGCATGAATGTGCTAATTAGCATTGCTAATTCTATGTTTTAGAGCAAAATGCAGCTGTTTTAAGCAAAGAAACTTTGCACATACGAGATATTGCTGCCTGAGATTGATTTACACATTTTAAACAATTAAATACCTTACATTTTCAATTTGTTGAGATTTAAAAAACCACACACATTCCAATACACACACAAACACACACACCTCTCAATACATACCATCCTACTGAATGATGCCTTGACCTACATAAACACTCGTCTATACACATATACTCATACATATACAGTAGCTCCTACATATTCCTACAAGCAGTCCTGCCTCAGGACACACACAAAGACATTCTCTGTCTCTCTCTCTCTCTCACACACACACACACACACACACACAGCACCTCAGGCATCAGGATCGATGTGAGTACCTGGCAAACTGGAGATAATAAGTTCATGGCTACAGACATGTATAATTAAAAACTGCAGCACTACCATCAAATTTATTCCGAAGAAAAAAGCGGTAGCGACAATCATGCATCTCTTCCTCTGTGCTTCTCTTTATCATTCCTGCACTCAGTACCACCAGAGAGAACGTGCTTTTCAGAACATACACACCTCTATTCAACGGAGTACTCGAACTGAGAGGAAAAAAAAAAAAAAATCAAAAACACGGTGGAAATGCGAACAAAGCTGCTGAACCAAATGGACAAGCTGTAATAATGGTTACATCTGTGTGTGTGTGTGTGTGTGTGTGTGTGTGTGTGTGTGTGTGTAGGCTGTGGGTTCAGTGGAGCTAAGCTTTGAAGAATATAAAAAGCTCGGAGGGAATCAAGATAAAAGACGGTGCTAAAATAAGACGAGAGAAGGGACACGCGTTGAGTAAATAGGTTACTCTCCCTGCGGCTGAGGAACCGCCGCGTCAAACAGAGCTAAAAATAAATAAATAAATAAATAAATAAATAAATAAATAAATAACGCATTCTTAAGGAATTTGCATGTTTTGTACAGTACGTCGATCTGGATAGCAGCGTCCGCTAAATGACAGTTTATACCCATATTACATATTCACATTACTCACAGATTGCTTAAACTTAGCGCTGTTAGTTAATTCCTTAGGGTTAGGGTTTTTTAACCACTATATTTATTTTAAATAAATAAATGAAAAACTTCAAAAACTGGGTAATGATGTGTAAACAGTTGTCTGTGAACTGTCGCAGTAATTTGATTAATTGATTGATTAAAGTTGGATTAATAAAGGACGTCCTGTGGTCACTGGTCAGCGCCGCTGCAGTTTGATTTGGAGCGCTCCTCGACTCACCAGTGAGTTTCATTTTTAAAACGCTAGGTTAAAGACGTCGTAATGTGATACTTAAATGTGCAAACTAGGCCTCCCTCATCCACTGAACCATCTCCTGAACCATCTCCTGAACCTTCCCCTGGACCATCCACTGGACCATCCACTGGACCATCCCCTGAACCATCTGATGAATCATCCACTGAACCATCTCCTGAACCATCTGATGAACCATCCACTGAACCATGTCCTGAACCATCTCCTGGACCATCCACTGAACCATCTCCTGGACCATCCACTGAACCATCTCCTGGACCATCCACTGAACCATCTCCTGGACCATCCACTGAACCATCCACTGAACCATCTCCTGGACCATCCACTGAACCATGTCCTGAACCATCTCCTGGACCATCCACTGAACCATCTCCTGGACCATCCACTGAACCATCTCCTGGACCATCCACTGAACCATCTCCTGGACCATCCACTGAACCATCCACTGAACCATCTCCTGGACCATCCACTGAACCATCTCCTGGACCATCCACTGAACCATCTCCTGGACCAGGGGCAGTGGTGGGTCAGTGGTTAAAGGCTCTGGGTTACTGATCAGAAGGTTAGGAGTTCAAGCCCCAGCACTGCTAAGCTACCACTGTTGGGCCCTTGAACAAGGCCCTTAACCCTTACCTGCTCAGTTGTATGAAAAAAAAAAAAAGTAAGTCGTTCTGATAAGGGCATCTGCCAAATGCCATAAAATAAATAAATAAAGCTCCCGAACCAGGATTTTCTCCGGCTATAGCATTAAATAGACCACAATCCAGTTTATTTCTGTCCTCCAGTCTCTCCACGTTTGCAGTCCATTATTCCTGCCACATGAGGAGATCTTTTCCCCCTTGCTGTAGTGTGCGACAGGATTTCAGCTTCCTGTCAGCACTACTGAACTCTTCAGCGTCATGTTCGGCACTTAGCCAAGAGCAACTTTACAGCCCCAGCGCACAGAAAAGCCCTCCTCATTCTCTTAGCGGTTAAGGCTGACCAATGACCTGACCAATGACCTGACCAATGACCAATAATGTGACCAATAACAACTCATTACCATTAGCATTATTCTTTCAAAGAGGACACGAGTCGGGAGAAACCTATTTCTCTTTTAGTGAACATTTTTTTGTTCCCTTGTAGATCCTGCTTTTTCATAACCGACACGGAAACTCTACAGAAAAAAAAAAAAGATTTGTGTAATGAATCGCCCATTCATTCATTTATTCATTCATTTATTTATTTATTTATTTTATTTCTGGAAAATACCAATTTCATTCAAAGATTATATTTCACTGCACTGAATTTATTAACGAGTCATTTTTTCCCCCCAATTTGCATTTTAAATCACGAGTCATTTGTTCCAGTTTCCCGTTACATCTGGGGAACAAGTTAACGCTAACTGATGAACAAACACAGCACCGGTGTTGCTCTTGCAGCACTGAAAAGAGATTATTCGTGCCTGCAGGTTGGGATTCAGCAAAAAAAAAAAATTGTTTGCCTCAGAACATTCTAGAGAAAAAAAAAAACAAGTAAAAGAGTTAAAGCACACTTGGTACCCCAGAATAATGTTTTTTTTTTCCATGTCAGTCAAACGTTCAGACCTGTAATTTACTCTTTTGAGCTGTCCAATACACTCTCATTATTTATTTAAAAGCATTTCAGTGACTAAAGACAACAAAATAAATAAATACCACTCATATTCGAGTTTCACAAAAGAAAAGTTTTTGTTTGGTGTGTGTATTTGTGTGTGTTTAAACGTAACACATCATGGTGGTGTGACGCACCCGTAATGCTGTGACTGGTACTCATTCCAAATCCCACCACCTGCTGCACCACACCCATCAGCTCTTCCTTAATGGATTCATTAGCATGCGCACATCACGCACGATACATTAAAAGGCACAACATGCATTCTGCTCGCGGTCTAAAACTGGAACGACTCGCAAACTGGGAGCGCGACGATGAAAAAATGCACGATAAGATAAACAGGGAGTCGTCAGCTTTGCCGGAATGTGACGTGTTTTCTCAGCTCGACGCACACAACAGCCTCGCTTTCTTACAAGTTTCTGTCCGAGTTTCTCTACAAATGATTTCGTCCAGCTTAAGAGGTTTGGGAGTGCAGTCATACGGCGTTTATATAAATACTGTTTGCATCATTGACTACGGTGACGAGGAGAAAAAAAAACAACAGCAGTAGCTACAACAATAAGACCAGGTTTCGCTGTATATCTCGTTTTTGAGTTGAAGTGAGTTACTTGTACATATTTACTCTGTGATTAAAATGATATTTTCAATCAACAGTCACACACCCTTCTGCTTTTGTGTTAGAACGGCTGATTGGTTACTTGGTTTCCATCGCTACAGCACGGAGGATTGGTGAATAGTTGATGGAAAGATGGATGGATGGTGAATAGATGGAAGGATAGACAGTGGGTGGATGGATTCTACACAGCTACAGCAAGAACAGATCTATGGATGGATCGAGGGTGGATGGATGGATGGATGGATGATTTGATGATTGGTGGACAGACAGATAGTGGATAGATGGATGGATGGATGGATGGATGGATGGATGGGTGGATGGATGATTTGATGATTGGTGGACAGACAGATAGTGGATGGATGGATGGGTGGATAGATGGGTGGATGTTTAGACGGGTAGGTGTATGGATGGATGGATGGATGGATAGATGGGTGGATGTTTAGACGGGTAGGTGTATGGATGGATGGATAGATGGGTGGATGTTTAGATGGGTAGGTGTACGGATGGATGGATGGATGGATAGATGGGTGGATGTTTAGACGGGTAGGTGTATGGATGGATGGATGGATGGATAGATGGGTGGATGTTTAGACGGGTAGGTGTATGGATGGATGGATGGATAGATGGGTGGATGTTTAGACGGGTAGGTGTATGGATGGATGGATAGATGGGTGGATGTTTAGACGGGTAGGTGTATGGATGGATGGATGGATAGATGGGTGGATGTTTAGACGGGTAGGTGTATGGATGGATGGATGGATAGATGGGTGGATGTTTAGACGGGTAGGTGTATGGATGGATGGATGGATAGATGGGTGGATGTTTAGACGGGTAGGTGTACGGATGGATGGATGGATGGATAGATGGGTGCATGTTTAGACGGGTAGGTGTATGGATGGATGGATGGATGGATAGATGGGTGGATGTTTAGACGGGTAGGTGTACGGATGGATGGATGGATGGATAGATGGGTGGATGTTTAGACGGTTAGGTGTATGGATGGATGGATGGATGGATGGATAGATGGGTGCATGTTTAGACGGGTAGGTGTATGCATGGATGGATGGATAGATGGTTGGATGTTTAGACGGGTAGATGTACGGATGGATGGATGGATGGATAGATGAGTGGATGTTTAGATGGGTAGGTGTACGGATGGATGGATGGATGGATAGATGGGTGGATGTTTAGACGGTTAGGTGTATGGATGGATGGATGGATGGATAGATGGGTGGATGTTTAGACGGTTAGGTGTATGGATGGATGGATGGATGGATAGATGGGTGGATGTTTAGACGGTTAGGTGTATGGATGGATGGATGGATGGATAGATGGGTGGATGTTTAGACGGGTAGGTGTACGGATGGATGGATGGATAGATGGGTGGATGTTTAGACGGTTAGGTGTATGGATGGATGGATGGATGGATGGATAGATGGGTGGATGTTTAGACGGTTAGGTGTATGGATGGATGGATGGATGGATGGATAGATGGGTGGATGTTTAGACGGGTAGGTGTATGGATGGATGGATGGATGGATGGATAGATGGTTGGATGTTTAGACGGGTAGGTGTACGGATGGATGGCTATACATGGCTATAGTGCAGACAGCTTTATGGATGGATGATTTGATGGATGGATGGATTTACAGACAGACAAGCAGATCTTGGATGGATGGCTGAAAGATTGGATGGATGCATGTATGGATGGATGGATGGATGGCTTTATGTCTGGATGGACAGATGGAGGATTGGTGAATGGTTGTTAGATGGAAGGATGAATGAAAGGATAAGAAGTACAGATAGATACCTCTCTTCCCCTGGTTGCAGTCTTCAGGCAGACAGGAACCCCATGAGCTCCAGGAGGACAGCAGACACGAACGAGCGCAGGACAGAGAGCAGGAACGGACAGACGAGGGGACGAGCGTATCTTCACACAGACTTACACTGACAGGCCGAGAGACTGCAGAGAGAGAGAGAGAGAGAGAGAGAGAGAGAGAGAAAGAAAAAATGTGAAAAAGGTATAATACATCTTCCTGCTGAGCTTCCACTCCCCCTAATGTGTGTGTGTGTGTGTGTGTGTGTGTGTGTGTGTGTGTGTGTGTGAGAGAGAAAAGGTATGAAATGAGCTGTATTTAGATCAGTGAGACCGGTGTTCTCTCCTGACTAAAGAGCAGCAGTGAGGAGAAGAACACACCAGGGCGTGTCTTTATATCCAGGACCTCTTACATTTTGAACATTAGTTGGGATTTTATTAATAAAAAGTCATAAGTCTTTTTTTATATGCGGGTTATCACCAGCTCTGAGTCTCAGATCTTGTGTGAAAATATGAATCGCTGCGTTAACCCAAAGCGCTGACGGCAGCCCGTGTGCTTATAAGTCAGAGCCAATAAAACGAGCGTGACTTGATTTCCTGCACACGAGTTTAGAACAGATTAAACAATGATCAAATCTAAGAGGTGTGCGGTCCGACATTCCTCCTCAGGCGGCTGCTTTCAGGTTGTGTTCAGAGATTTATGCAGAGAAAGCAGCAATATTATCGATCTATGGAGGGAGAAGGAGCTGAAAGGATGAGTGCTGGACTGTGCGTAGTGTGTGTGTGTGTGTGTACCGTCTCTCCTGTGTCGTGGTGTGGTCTCGTCCTGAACCTGAACGCAGTACGTCTCTCTGCTCTGTACTCCTCCTCCACACAGAGCGCTGATGTTCACCGCTTTCTTCTCCTGATGGCTGAGGAGAGGAGCGACGCGACATTCGCTCCAGTCTGTACTCCTCCACTCGTACCTGGACCCCACACACACACACACACACACACACCTGCTGAAACATCACACACTTCATTCCTGTATCTCGGTCACCCTCACTAATTTTCCAACTTGGACCGCTCTGTAAGGAATAAACACTGCGGTTCTATTCGTTAAAGAATGACGCATAATACTTTTTATCCGTTTACAGTTACACTCCATTTATTGGTAGTTAGTTTCCTGTTGTAGCAGCTCATAACATAAACAATCATTCCCTCACCAATCTTTTTCCTCTTTCTTCAAGTTAATAATAATAATAAAAAATAATAATAAAAAAATCTCTTGTCCTGGATATAAAAAGTTACGGTTTTATCTCTGACACTGGAGACTCCTTCCATGAAATACTAAATAAACGTCTTCATAGAGAAAACTGCATCAACGTTGCTCTAGGGTTTCCTTCCCCCGATGAGTGTTTATATCGAGCGCCTGCTGTACTCTACAACGAGCCGTTACTATAGAAACGATAACGTATTAGAATGAGAGTATTAGGATAAACCTGTGCTAGTGTCAGAGCCGCTGTTATAGAAAACTAATCAACACCTGACAACCAATCAGGTCTTGAGTATTATCCTCAACCACAATCGCATATCTGAGACAACATCGGTAGTTATTTCATATCCGCGTCGTTGCTTCACTTCTCAGTAACAGAGAGTGAGCTCCGAGAGTGAGCGCCACTCGGCATTCTGGGTATTTAATAAGCAGTACTAATAAAGAGACTCCATAAAGGTGTCGATCTGCACATGGCTGCAGTTCGCTACAGCTCCGGCTCGACGTTTTGATCACCGCTTTGAAAAATTCTCAGTAATCTGAACGCGCGGACTCTGAGAGGGAGCGTTATGAAGCAGAAAGCAATAAAAACACATTCCACAACAACACGAGTCGGAGGCAGTCTGTGAAACGCGTAATCGCATTACTCACGCCCATTCGAAGCAGTAATCAGATGCATTTAACGTGGGGGAGGTGAGGGGAAGGGGAGGGGGGGAGGGGGAGGGGAGGGGAGGGGGGGCGCGGCTTTGTTATCGCTGTGTATTTCATTAAAAAAAAAAAAAAAAACCTTCATATTTTTAGCTTAAATATCCCCGAGGACATCACATCACCGCTGAGGAGGATTCAAACACACCGTGCGATCCAAGACACATTGAAAATTTATTATAACTCATATATATATATGTATACACACACACACACACACAGGTGTGCTCAAAAGTTTACAACCCCCCTTGCAGACGCTGCAAAATGTTAATAATTGAAAAAAATAAGAGGTACGATCAATAATCTATTTCACATCAATGTTTACATATAGTCCACAAGACACAATAACTCAATTTACACAGATGAACCAGTTCGAAAGTTTACACACCCTCGATTCTTACTCCCGTGTGCCGTTACCCGGATGTTCAGCGACATGATGTGTATGCTTTGTGATAGTTGTTCATGAGTCCCTGGTTACTGATCGGTTAAACCGCCCACTGTTCTTCAGAAAAATCCTCCAGGTCCTGCACATTCTTTACTTTTCCAGCATCTTCTGCATATCTGAGCCCTTTCCAACAGCGGCTATATGATGTCGAGATCCATCTTCTCACGCTCAGGACGACCGAGGAACTCGTATACGACTATTACAAAAGGTGCGAAACATTCACTGTGTGTTTTAGATGAATATTATTATTTACCTGGGGCACTTGGGAAGCAAATCGCCAATAATATTGCAGGCCTCCTTCTCCTGGAGGGCGGGGCATTCTCTCCCTTGCCCGACGCTGGGTTGGGTCACGGTTCGACTCCTCACACGGTAACCAGGAGACAGATCAGATGATTGGCAGGTCTTCGAGCACGAGCTCCAGGAGGACCAATCGGACGTCTGGCAGTCTCTGAGCATGACGCAGGAGCGGAAGGTCGCAGGCTCGTCATCTTGCGAACACAGACTAAAAACAATCAGAGAGAACAAACACCGAGTGCTAGCATGAGGAGCTTTGGCTGTTATATCACGCTTTATAAGAGTAAAGAAAAGCAAGTTAGCCAATTCTAAACATCAACAGTATACCCTTTATTCAATTTCATTTCACTGACAGACAGAAATGTTAGCTGCTTCTCGCATCTCTAGAGCACATTACAAGGTACGTGTACATATATAAACATTTCGTACGTTCTTGCTCCTTAGACTTTGAACTTCAGTCCAATGTAATGCTGAAGACTGCTCACAGTTCCACATTTATATGGGTCTCTATTTGGTATTAATTAATTGTGCATGCAGAACATTTCAGGTTTGAGAGATTTTTTTTTTATTTATTTCGGATGGCGAGAAAGTGCAATTTTTCAAACATTCCCCAAATATCTCCGGTGGCGAACCAGATACAAACCTGAAATTTTCAGAGAAATAACTCCTCTATAGTAGCATTTTGCTGTAAAAATGTCGAGTTTGAGATTCCACTGGTTACAGAGCTAGGGTTAGTAGAAATCTGGGGAAAAGCCTAGTGTAATCATGCATTTCGAGAAGTGAACAGATGTAATAAAAGCATAACAAAGAATAAAAACGCACGGTATTTTACAGTCATTATGTTTATGATTGACATACAATAGCTTATGCTTGTCAATGAAATTGACTGTATATTGGCAACAGTGAAGCAAACTCAAACTCGACATGTTTACTCGACATTTTTTCAACATTTACAGATTTCATGTCCGTATCTGGTTACCCACCAGAGATATTCAACCTGAAAGAGAGGGAAAAAACGACACTCTCACCCTCATAAAAGAAAAAAATATGAGAAGTTTCAAACCTGAACTGTTCTGCATGCACACTAGACTTACCCAGGTATCCCGTAAACAATTAAGACTGAGACTCGAACCCTTCCCGTTATAAAGTAGACTTACCCAGGTATCCCGTAAACAATTAAGACTGAGACTCGAACCCTTCCCGTTATAAAGTGGACTTACCCAGGTATCCCGTAAACCATTAAGACTGAGACTCGAACCCTTCCCGTTATAAAGTGGACTTACCCAGGTATCCCGTAAACCATTAAGACTGAGACTCGAACCCTTCCCGTTATAAAGTAGACTTACCCAGGTATCCCGTAAACCATTAAGACTGAGACTCGAACCCTTCCCGTTATAAAGTGGACTTACCCAGGTATCCCGTAAACCATTAAGACTGAGACTCGAACCCTTCCCGTTATAAAGTGGACTTACCCAGGTATCCCGTAAACCATTAAGACTGAGACTCGAACCCTTCCCGTTATAAAGTAGACTTACCCAGGTATCCCGTAAACCATTAAGACTGAGACTCGAACCCTTCCCGTTATAAAGTGGACTTACCCAGGTATCCCGTAAACCATTAAGACTGAGACTCGAACCCTTCCCGTTATAAAGTGGACTTACCCAGGTATCCCGTAAACAATTACGACTGAGACTCGAACCCTTCCCGTTGTAAAGTGGACTTACCCAGGTATCCCGTAAACCATTAAGACTGAGACTCGAACCCTTCCCGCTGTAAAGTGGACTTACCCAGGTATCCCGTAAACCATTAAGACTGAGACTCGAACCCTTCCCGCTGTAAAGTGGACTTACCCAGGTATCCCGTAAACCATTAAGACTGAGACTCGAACCCTTCCCGTTGTAAAGTGGACTTACCCAGGTATCCCGTAAACAATTAAGACTGAGACTCGAACCCTTCCAGCTATAAAGTGGACTTACCCAGGTATCCCGTAAACCATTAAGACTGAGACTCGAACCCTTCCCGTTATAAAGTGGACTTACCCAGGTATCCCGTAAACCATTAAGACTGAGACTCGAACCCTTCCCGTTATAAAGTGGACTTACCCAGGTATCCCGTAAACAATTACGACTGAGACTCGAACCCTTCCCGTTGTAAAGTGGACTCACCCAGGTATCCCGTAAACCATTAAGACTGAGACTCGAACCCTTCCCGTTGTAAAGTAGACTTACCCAGGTATCCCGTAAACCATTAAGACTGAGACTCGAACCCTTCCCGCTGTAAAGTGGACTTACCCAGGTATCCCGTAAACCATTACGACTGAGACTCGAACCCTTCCCGTTATAAAGTGGACTTACCCAGGTATCCCGTAAACCATTAAGACTGAGACTCGAACCCTTCCCGTTATAAAGTGGAACTATGAGCAATCTTTAGCATTACACTTGGACTTAAGTTCTAAGTCTAAGGAACAAGAATGTGCAAGATGTGTATATATGTACATGTACCTTGATTAATTAATCATTAATTATTTAATCAAACTTAATTATTTGAACAAGTGAGACGGACCGACCCGTTTGTGTTTAAAACCGCCGGTCTAGACGCCGATAAAATCCCGTCTCAGACTCTCAGACACTACTCACGAACAAATCTGGCAGCCTCAGAGGCGCGACCTACACACAGGGGCTCCGAAAATGCACCCGACTCCGAACACAAAGAACTTTCCTTAACGCAAAGTTTGACATTGTCGATTCTGAATGCGACTCCGGGATTATTTAATCCTTTGCTTCATCCTACTGCAGACTTATTCGGATCTCTACGTTTATCACACAAGTGGATTTTGCTCAGCAGAGAGATTGTTAAACACACAGAGACACTCGGGGTTACAGTAAAATGCGACGTGTTACTGTTTGATATGAAAACATCGATAACTAAAGTTCAGCCGTGGTGAGGAATCGGCTCTGCGTGCAGAACATGGAGATAATAAATCGGAGGAAAGATCGTGACAGGGGGAGAAAACAACAGGATGACAGGATGTCTTCTGCTTGACATTTGGATGAATAGAGATCAGAACAGAGTGTGAATGAGTGACTGACAGACGGCAATGAGATGCAGAGACATGACTGCAGAGCAAGCACAAAGCGAACTGTAAGGTTCTCGGTAAAGAAACACCAGAGCGAATACAAATCATGAGGGTTATTTATGGCGGCTCGTTTCCCCGAACACTTTTGAATGTGCCGTGTGTTAAAAATCCCTTTCTGAAGAAAAAGAAAAACAAGACCCACACACAGTTTAGCCGCACTCACGGTGTTCCTTTCTCAAAGTGGCGTCTGTAAAGAAGAAATAAAACATTTCCTCTATGACAAGAACTCTCACACCTGGATATCTAGACACGAACGGCTCGTTTCTAGCAGGTTTGCATTCGCTGCTAATCCAGATGTTTGCATCTGTAGCGTGGAGGCAGGACAGACAGAGAGAGATGGAGAGATAGACAGAGATGGAGAGATAGACAGAGATAGACAGAGATGGAGAGATAGACAGAGATGGAGAGATAGACAGAGATAGACAGAGATGGAGAGATAGACAGAGATGGAGAGATAGACAGAGATGGAGAGATAGACAGAGATGGAGAGATAGACCGAGATAGACAGAGATGGAGAGATAGATAGACAGAGATGGAGAGATAGACAGAGATGGAGAGATAGACAGAGATGGAGAGATAGACAGAGATGGAGAGATAGACAGAGATAGACAGAGATGGAGAGACAGACCGAGATAGACAGAGATGGAGAGATAGACAGAGATGGAGAGATAGACAGGGATGGAGAGACAGACCGAGATAGACAGAGATGGAGAGATAGACAGAGATGGAGAGATAGACAGAGATGGAGAGATAGACAGAGATGGAGAGATAGACAGAGATGGAGGGATAGACAGAGATAGACAGAGATGGAGAGATAGACAGAGATGGAGAGATAGACAGAGATGGAGAGATAGACAGAGATGGAGAGATAGACAGAGATGGAGAGACAGACCGAGATAGACAGAGATGGAGAGATAGACAGAGATGGAGAGATAGACAGAGATGGAGAGATAGACAAAGATGGAGAGATAGACCGAGATAGACAGAGATGGAGAGATAGACAGAGATGGAGAGATAGACAGAGATGGAGAGATAGACAGAGATGGAGAGATAGACAGAGATGGAGAGATAGACAGAGATGGACATAGACGGAGATAGTGTGCGTGTATGTGTGCGTGTGTGTGCGTGTGCGTGTGTATGTGTATGTATAAGTGTGTGTGTGTGTGTGTGCGCGTGTATGTGTATGTATAAGTGTGTGTGCGTGTGCGTGTGTATGTGTATGTATAAGTGTGTGTGTGTGCGTGTGTGTGTGCGCGTGTATGTGTATGTATAAGTGTGTGTGTGTGCGTGCGCATGTGTATGTGTATGTATAAGTGTGTGTGTGTGTGTGTGCGTGTGTGTGTGCGCGTGTATGTGTATGTATAAGTGTGTGTGTGTGCGCGCGTGTATACACACATGAGTCGGTGTAACTGTTCTTGGTAATTGGAATGTAATTGGGTTAGAACGGTGCAGAATGAACTCCGGTGTAAAATCAGAACATTTCATTAAGCTGCACTAATTGATAAATGAAATATGATTCAGCGTAAACGACGTTCCAGTGTGGGTTCACGTTTATTGTGCTACATGACCTGTCAAAGAACCAGACAAAACTGGTACACACACACACACACACACACACACACGACATGACAATTTAATGCATACTTCTGCCTTTTATTATTATTCCGAGCGTGCGTGCAGTTTTGTGTCCTGATCTATTTATTCTCTGCGTGATTAGGAAACTTCTTGGACGTAAGTGTACACCTTGGTTAGCGTTCTTGGCTCGGTATTGTATTAGCGGTTTTTTTTCTTCTGTTTGTCTGTTGCTAATTAGTTGCCTCAGGTGTGTAAGTGAATAGTTTCAGGCCATGCCTGCAGTGTGAATTATGGGTAGGACTTGCTATATATACTCGATATATTTACTCCCGACCATGCTCATACGATCCTTACTGCACTACAGACTGCTATCATTCATTCATTCATCTTCAGTAAGCACTTTATCCTGGTCAGGACCATGGAGGATCCCGAGCCTGGCCCGGGAACACCGAGCACAAAGCGGCACACCATGCTGGCATGTCTTTCGGGAGATGGGAGGGAACTAGAAAACGCTGACGGATGGCCCTTTTCTATTTTCCCTGTGCACCTGCTCTCACATGGGTTTCTATACCGTTGCTGTGCTGATACCACTCAACTCATCCTCCCTTTTCCTCCCTCAGACACTCATGTTTCTGCGTGGACGTCTGCACATCTGGCAGACATCTCAGCAAACTGAATCCCATCCAAACCGAGCTGCTGTACACGCCTGGAGATTCTTACTGGAAAACTACTGAACCACAGCATCTGACAACACGCACATCCTCGGTGTGTTTCCGGACAGCTTACTATCGTTCTCTGCTCATGCAGATTTCTTCTTGAGAACATTAAGAGGAGCTTACTATTCCTCTCCCTATAGGCAATTCAGGGTGTAATCCCTGACTAAAGTGCACCATGTGAATCTGCAACTGATCCACAAGGCAACTGCAGGATTTGTGATCAGTCTTCCCAGGTTCTCTCACCCCACCCCATCACGTCGTTCCCTTGACTTGCTTCCTCCATCTGCCTTTATCTCATTTATCACTGAAGCTTACTTACAGAGTGAAAAATGGATCAGCTCTCACCTACCTCCAGTTACATATCAAACCAAGGTTGGTACTACATACCTGTCACGGCTCAACCTGACCCACTGTCCCACAAGGCACTCATGAAGACTGGCAACCAGGCGCTGGAATGAACCCCTGGCTGCATTCCAAAGGTCTACGTCCACACTAAACACCTTAACAAGCGCTATATCTACACAGCTTATTAACAAAATAAATAAATAAATAATCTGCTAAATGTTATACATATTCGTTTATTTTCCTTCCTGCTTTTTAAACCGTCAAACTCTCGTGGAGGCGAGGCCCCCCGAGTGACGCCCCCTGCCTGGGACTAATGAGTACCCCCACTCCCAACTGAGGCCTACCTCCTGTGGGAACTCCAGAGTAACAGAGAGACCACCCCTGATCAAAACGTTTGGCGCTAGAGTCATTACCATGTGTGGATATAAGGCTGATTATTCCTTTTTCGTCTCACACACGATCCCACAGCCGGTTTTCATTCCAAGAGTCTAGTCCAGTCTCAGACTGTCCATCACATGCCTGCTGCTCAGGGTCGGGAGGGTTACATTAAAAGTGTATTCCGCTACACTTACAAACTCCTTCATGAAAAATATTATCAGGCACGTAATCCAGTAAAGTCTCACGATATGAAAGTAACGCAATCTGACTGCTTTTGGATTACTTCAAGGTCACCGATATGTGATAAATGATGTCAAGAGAAAACGCAATAGGATCGAAAATACTTTTATTTCAAGCTTATTTTAGAAGTTTGAAGCACGTTCGATGTTTGGATTTGTTTTAATAAAGTAACTCAATTTCTTGCTCGTGTGAGTCACGACAGCCGAGAGAGAACCGGAGCGACAATCATGCAGCTGTCTATACTGCGTTAAGTCAAAAGCACGGCTCCACTGGAGGACCACTGGCTCATTGCCACATAAGAACTTATTTTCATTCATCCTGTCATGTGTGTACGTCTGGCCTCCTTTTACAGCGTCAGCATTTCCATCCAAGTCCACTTAAAGTGGGAACTGCACGTCTTTTCCAGCTTGAGAACTACCAGTTTTTTGTATCCTGATTACGTAACGCGGTCACGTTCACCCCGTTACTCCACAAACCTGCTGCTGCCTGACTGGCATTACCCCTGACCTCCACACTTCATCCCGAAGGTAGCGAGTCCACACGATGACTCCACATAGACAATTTTTTAGGCTGAACCTGATCGGGTCACTTGGATGGACTGGGCACTAGACTCTCGCCTAATCCAGGCAGGGTACACTCGGTCTCCACTGTACGTTTCATTACGGTCATTACGATCGTTTCTCACTCGGGTTCGACAAAATCTGCAAGCCCCTTCACTACAGCAGGGTCTCGATCCTGGTCCAGGGACTGACGCGTAAAAAAAAAAAAAAAAAAGAGATCTATTCTTGTATTATTTTAAACCACTAGACTCTTAGGTGCCAGACATTTTTACTTCACAGCTATCAGATAACCGTAACAGCTGCTTCCTGGAAATCATAGTGGTGAGTAGTTGTAAAAATAAAAAAAATTAAAAAAAACAACAAAACTGTAAGACAGGGTGGAGTTAGATATATCAAATGTATCATCAAGTGGTGAGTTGAGGTGATATTTAATCAAATCAGATCCTCTCTTTCATCTTGGAAACCTAGATTTCACGTAACGTTAGTGGTAAAAAATAAATAAATAACCAGCTGAGAGACAGAACCTATAATGAATGTGTGTTCCGTCTCTCGTATTTTTGTCAGTGTCGCACGCGCACCTTCAGGCCACTTTCCTCTGTAATTCTGGCTTTGTACCTTGTATGTCAGTTGCAGACAGGACAGACAGGATATAATCACAGACCCAACTTGGCTGTCTTTCTCCTGTGAGCTCCTATAATACAACACCGTCTCGGTTTTTCCCCTTAGCACGGCCGGTATCAGACTTCCTGACTGGCTGTGGCGCTGCATCAAAACCGAAAACATATCTAAAATCATCATTCTCCGTATCATTGACAATGATTGCAAGCAACAGCAGATCCCATACAGTACACCAAACGGCAGTGTGCACAGCGCACCAGCACCCAGCAAACGTTTTGGGTTAAAAAATAAATAAATAGAAATTAAAGCGACAGAATGCTAACGTTTCGCACCAAGTCTTTAGCTTCACAGGATAATTAAAGCGCGGCTCTCGCGCAACGGACAGCGCAGCAGAGACGCTCTAAAGGCAGCAGCGATTCCACCCACAATGCATCACAGAACATCTCACAGGCTTTACGGAGATCTTTTAAGATGCTAGACGTTTTGTCGATCCGGTTAATGACATGAGGCGCACCGTGCTAATGGTGCGCTGTTTATTCGTCTGGTTTGCTTTCGCACCCGTCTGTTTACGTTAAAGCGCGGCCACGCGAATAGGCTCTCTGTGATCTGCAAAGTGTGTGCCGCGCAGCAGAGACATGTTTTAATGAACGAGATCAAGGCGTCGTTTAAAGTCAGGGATATACCGGTTTAGCACTGCGTGTATGTTAAGGGGCGACCTTGTGCTGGAGGATTTTTACATTTCTTTCTCTTTACGTCGCTTCACCGACGTCGGCGCAGACGCTTTCGTTTCTCGGGGGAAAAAAATATCAAATGGATGAGAACAGATCTGTAGCTTTAGGCGAACCAAATTACCGAGACGCCAGGTAATATCAGCAAGCTCTTGCAAGCATAAAAACTAGATGGATTGTTTTATTTGCTTTGTTATACATTACTCATTTTACTAGATAAACCACACACAGAGAGAGAGAGAGAGAGAGAGAGAGAGAGAGAGAGAGAAGCGTTGGAGCTGAAATCGAGTGTTAGCCATTAGCAGACCATAATTAATTAACACTCTTCCATTGTTCCATGCGAGTAAGAACGATACCAACCGAATGCTCGGTTAGCCTTGTGTTTTTGACACAGAGCTGCTTCAACGTTAAGTAATAGATTCTTGAATAAAACCCTCGGATGTTTGATCCGTGCTTCAAAGCAACATCTACGCTCCAAAACAATGAGAACAACGCCCATGTGTGTCTCATCAGCTTTTTAAATAAGCCCTAAAGTCGACACGTGACGATCCCACATGATGCTCGGGTTATTCCACTCGTCCCTTCCTTACAAAAAACCTTCAAAAAAGTCTCAGAGACAAACCTGGTTTTACTCCCAAATCAAAACACGCTCACTCCCACACACACGTACATTCCACTGAAGACACCGTATTGTTAGCCAACAGCGTAACGGAAGGTATGTGTGCCTGTAATAAGTATACACTAAGGTACAGCTCACGAAAGGAAATGGAGAGGAAAGCTCACAACATGAAAGGGCAGGACACCAGTCGATAGTTCTCAGAGGAACCATTTGTAAAGTAAGGTTCTGTGTCTGCTTTGCCCGGAGCCATCATTATCCCTAATTTGAGCGAAATCCATACAAAAAGCAAAGCGGGAAAAAAAAAAAAAAAAAAAAACGGCCATGACAGCGGCTCGACTTTCAAACCCATTTTAGCAAAACAACAACAACAGCAAATAAACAGCACGGAAGAGCTGGAAATCACACCTACGCAATGCTCCCTTTACCACCAGTATAGTCGCTACGAGGCTAATAGAGCTAATAAGTAATGTTTATAGCCTCCATTTCCGTCACGATTTACACAGTTATGTTTTCATCACGAATTAAATCACCCCAGTAACACCATGTGTACACTAACTGGTCCAGACTTCAAAATAAATTCATTTAATCATATACAAATCAAGCAGGATGGCTACGACGTTAGCGATGTTGACAGCTTTACAGCTGATTTTGTTTTTACAGAAATGAGATTAGCCAGGTCTGCTCCTTAAATCCTGCTCTGTTACACATCTTTTCAGTCAGGAACCAGAGATTTGCACGTTCCTACTGAATGATCTGGATTTAAGCTTTTGAAAAGACGATCCCTGGTTCAGTCGTTTGGGTTAGTGTGGAAATGGCTGAACGTGGATTAATGCAAATCACAGTCACGCTTTAGCAGGAAGCTTACCTCAGCATGGAGTTCTTTCCATCACTAGCCATGCAGCGAACCTGCCGCGTCTGGTAGCCGATCTCCACATCCCACGACCTGGATGCCTCGTGGTGTTGGTGCTGGGATTGATGATGACGATGGTGGTGGTGGTGTTGAAGGCGGTTTTGTGAGCGGTGATGGAATTGGTAGGTTCGGTTTTGATCGAGTTGATCTATTTGATACTGGTTTCGGTTTTGAAATTGGTCCTGATGAACCTGGTTTTGGTCCTCATGAAGCTGGTGTTGGTTTTCTTGATTCGTTTGTTGGGTTTGATCTTGAAAAAGTTCTTGATCTTGCTGATTTTGATTCTGATCAAGAGGCCGTTGGTGAAGTTGATTTTGTGGGCCGTTTTGGTCTTGAAATTGCTGTCGGTGTCGAAGGTGGTTTTGGTCTTCGGGTCGCTGTGGGTAGTTCGGGTTTTGATAATGTCGCCATCGGTTTTGTTGAGCGGTTTGGTGGGCTCGATCTCCATAAACATGTTGACGAGGCTGATTTTGTTCTTGATGATCATGAGATTGGTGGTGTTGATGTGCACCTTGATGTGCATGTTGGTATCCTCCACCTTGAACATGTCTCTTCACCATATTCCTCTCCTTAACGGCAAAATCCAGGGTCGTCCTTCCATTCATCAACACATCTTTCTGCAGTCTACACTCACTCCATGCTCCCACCTTCAGGCTATACAGATTCCTGTCCTCGCCTACCGGACACGGCAACGTGTGTTCACACGGCTGCGTTTCGCTCAGATTCGGGCATCCGGCTCCACCGTACGAGGGTGCTGCTAGAACATGGCGTGTCCGGTGCCTTAATCCGACCCCGCACATCCTGCTACAGCGTGACCATGATGAGAAAGCAGACACCACACAGTCCAGAGGGCAAGGGATCAGACACGCCTGTTCCAGAGGCGGCCGAGGAGAGAAGAACTCGCAGATCCGATCGGACACGGACGTCCCGTTTAGCACACGAACGCAGCGAACAGAACGTCTTTGAATGCCGTGTTGCGCCGTGACGCACTCGGAGGCCAGGGGTCGCGTCCTCAGGTCATTAGAGCTCAGAGCGAGAGAGCAGGAACTCCACTCAGACACGTCCCATTCAAACAGGTCCTGGTGCCACTCGCACACCTTGAAGCAGGGCCTCTGAGTGTCAGGCCTGACAGAGTGTTGGCAGTTGGAGTGGTGTGTGTGCCAGCCGTCTGAGTGAACACACCACACACTGCGAGACTGAACACCGCTGGAACCACATTCTTCTCCTTTACACCGGCCCCACTGACCTGCACAGACACAAGCAGACAACTATTACTATTCAAAACACACACTTTATAACCTAGTACAAAATTAGCATCATTCATCATGATAAGAACATGAAATCTTCAGAGTCTTGCGGAGAAAGAAAGCAGTAATTGCTTAAAGATTGTTCATTACTTTGCCTACAAGTGTGCAAACATTTGTTACACCATGACAGGAACATCTGAGAAAAATGTAATGGTACACAATGTCCCCTTTACCCCAAACGTAGTAAATCAGACGTAGGAGCTTTTAAGTATGTCTAACTCTTGCTTATTACTCCGCCCCCTTCTTTGATTGACAGCCAGTAAAAGTTCAAGCATTTCTCAAAAACATTCGCGCTGAAGCATGAAGCATTCTCGGCTCATTGACAGAGCGATGAAGGTGAACAGCGCTTCTCGTCATGCTGTCCGTCTACAAAGGTCAGGCCGCTTATCAAGCAAAATGAAAAGATAAAGGTAAAGGCATTAGGGAGGCCGGTCTGAACCGTTCTAATATGTGCGCAGCGCTCAGCGGGTATTAAAGTGCCGTTTTTGTTGGAGTGGATGGTAGTTGACTTGTACGTTCAGCCATCAGGGCTTAATTACGGTCATCTCTCACTCAAGCCACAAGTGCATGGCATTAAAGATGCTAAATGTCAGAGCTGCGCGTATTTACGCCTTCCTGTTCAATCTGCCTGCTCGGGTAAAAAAAAAAAAAAAAGCCCAGTGACAAAACTATTACGGGGAATTCGGTTTAAATACACATCTGTAACGCTGACTGCACCTCCGAGGATAAAATAATCAGATTCTTAAGAAGTACACGAGTAGTATCACAGACTAATAACAAGAAGATGAAACTTCCACGACCACCACAGGCCACGATCGCACACACATTCACACACTCTGGACAATTTGGACATGCCAATCCGCTTACAGCGCATGTCTTTGGACTGGGGGAGGAAACCAGAGTACCCGGAGGAAACCCCCGAAGCACAGGGAGAACATGCAAAGTCCCACACACAGGGTGGAGGCGGGATTCGAACCCGCAAACCTGCTACCCACTACAGTCTCCTAAGGCTGAATTAATAGAATAATAGTGAAGCACAAAACTGAAATAAATACAGATTCAGAAGTCTAAAAACAATCGATTATTGATTTAAAAAAAATGTTAAATGATCAAAACCAGGGGTGTCCAGCCTTGTCCGGAAACGGCCGGTGTGGTGCAGGTTTTCATTCAAACCAAGCAGAAGCCACACCTGAGTCTCCTGAAAGCCAAGATCAACTGATTAAACAGGTGGAATCAGGTGTGACGTCTGCTTGGTTGGAATGAAAACAAACACCAAACAGGGTCATAAAGCTAAAATAATCCATGATATCTCTATAAAACTAAAATAATCCATGATATCTCTATAAAACTAAAATAATCCATGATATCTCTATAAAACTAAAATAATCCATGATATTTCTAAAGTTAAAATAATCCATGATATCTCTATAAAACTAAAATAATCCATGATATCTCTATTAAACTAAAATAATCCATGATATCTCTATAAAGTTAAAATAATGCATGATATCTCTATAAAACTAAAATAATCCATGATATCTCTATAAAACTAAAATAATCCATGATATCTCTATAAAACTAAAATAATCCATGATATCTCTATAAAGTTAAAATAATCCATAATATTTCTATAAAGTTAAAATAATCCATAATATTTCTATAAAGTTAAAATAATCCATGATATTTCTATAAAACTAAAATAATGCATATCTCTATAAAACTAAAATAATCCATGATATCTCTATAAAACTAAAATAATCCATGATATCTCTATAAAACTAAAATAATGCATGATATCTCTATAAAGATAAAATAATCCATGATATTTCTATAAAGTTAAAATAATCCATGATATCTCTATAAAGTTAAAATAATCCATGATATCTCTATAAAGTTAAAATAATGCATGATATCTCTATAAAGCTAAAATAATCCATGATATTTCTATAAAGTTAAAATAATCCATGATATTTCTATAAAGTTAAAATAATCCATGATATTTCTATAAAGTTAAAATAATCCATGATATCTCTATAAAGTTAAAATAATCCATGATATCTCTATAAAGTTAAAATAATCCATGATATCTCTATAAAGTTAAAATAATCCATGATATTTCTATAAAACTAAAATAATCCATGATATTTCTATAAAGTTAAAATAATCCATGATATTTCTATAAAGTTAAAATAATCCATGATATTTCTATAAAGTTAAAATAATCCATGATATTTCTATAAAGTTAAAATAATCCATGATATCTCTATAAAGCTAAAATAATCCATGATATGTCTATAAAGTTAAAATAATCCATAATATTTCTATGAAGCTAAAACAATCCATGATATTTCTATAAAGATAAAATAATCAACTACAGTTCAAATAAGATCAAATAATTGACTTTGCAATATTAAAAATCAATAATTCACTTTATAAAAAAAAAAAAAAAAAGCTGCAACGAGCAAAAAAGAATGCAACAGCTTCGAATTTCTGCCTGCAGCGTGTTAAAGGTGTACACTTTAAACCTTAAGCACTCTTAATATTTAACATTTGCCACCTGATAAAGTGAACACCTGAACAGAACGAGCGGATCGAGGAGGAAAATAAAGATGGATGGCTGCACTAGCGAATGAACATTATTTATCATGCACATATGGAACGTTTAATTTGGAACATCTTGCTGAGGAATAAATCGAAGCCTTTTCTGTACTAACATAAATACGAGCGGCTCATCCATAAGTAATTCTCCTCACAGAGACACCGGTGCAGCTGTTAATCAATACTGACAGCGATATGAACCACATCTGTGTGTTTCTCAGGGGGCATTCAGCTTCAACACACACACACACACACACACACACACACACACACACACACACCTGTATAATTCACTTTACTGAGCTCGCTGTAAACCAGGAGAATTATGAAGAGCAGCTAAAACACCTGGACTGAATAAAAACACCTGGACTACATCCGTCATCTCTGTGTTTTTACTGATTGAAAATAAAACTCTGGAGTTCTGCAGAGTTTCTCTTCAAAATCAAAACACGAGATGATACAGATTTCTCCAAAACTATCGGAACGGCAACGGACGCTATGGAACCACCCGTCTCAGACACTTTAATAAGTAAAAATACCTCTGGCAACATTTTCCATACATTGTACAATTACCGTATAATCTTATAATCGATAATAAGCTTCATAAACTGATGGAAAACATCGAGTCAAGCGCAGTGCACAGCACAGTGGAGGAATTTGTAAGAAGACCTCAATCTAGAAGAAAAGTAAAGCCTTAATCTACACTTGGGTCTGAATTTTTTATACAGCGCGCCTTAATAATCCACTTATGCTGCTAAACCCCAGATTTGACCTACACACTCAGAAGCTTTAACACTGAATATTTTCAGTCAATTCTGGCTCTTGGAACTAATCTCCGTTTATTCATTTCATTTACAGTGAATCGGGACACACTACACGTCAGCAGACAACGACAACGCGGCAGCGATTTCCCACCATAAACACATTCAGAGCTGGGGGGGGGGAGAAAGGGAGAGAGAGAGAGAGAGGGGAGAGGGAGAGAGACAGAGGGAGAGAGATGGAGAGGGAGAGGGAGAGAGAGAGAGAGAGGGGAGAGGGAGAGAGAGAGAGGGAGAAAGGGGGAGAGAGAGAGGGAGAAAGGGAGAGAGAGAGAGAGGGAGAAAGGGAGAGAGAGAGAGAGGGAGAAAGGGAGAGAGAGAGAGGGGAGAGGGAGAGAGAGAGAGAGAGGGGGGAGAGGGAGAGAGAGAGGGAGAAAGGGAGAGGGAGAGAGAGAGACAGAGGGAGAGAGACGGAGAGAGAGAGGGAGAGAGAGAGGAGAGGGAGAGAGAGAGGGGAGAGGGAGAGAGAGAGAGAGGGGAGAGAGAGAGAGGGAGAGAGGGGAGAGGGAGAGAGAGGGAGAAAGGGAGAGGGAGAGAGGGAGAGAGAGAGAGAGAGAGAGAGACAGAGAGAGAGGAGAAGAAGGAGAAGAAGAAGGAGAAGAAAATCAGCCCAACATGCTCAGCCGAGCTCAAAAGCCTCCCTGGGAGTAAACTGCGTCTCCTCTGTAGAGTAAAAAGGCTCTTGACATGAAAATCCACAGAGCTGAAGGCTAATTGGACAGCGGGCCTGGTGCTCGCGCTGTTGTTTTTTTCCCCATCTGGCTGAAAGAAAAATCAGAGGCTGAGCGCTTCAGACACGTCCACAAAGCTCCAACAGACGCTGATCTAAACGGGACCGAGAGCAGAAGCTCTTTAACCCTTTCAGCTCGGACCCTTTCTGCAGATTCACACCAGAGGAATATTCAGTTCAATTTGATCTGTCCAGCGCCTTTAACACTTTAACAAAGGACAAAGCAGCTTTACAGAAATCCGCATGTAGAGTCCGATCGCTAACGAACAATACGGAGGTGATAGCGGCGTGGAAAAAGAAAAAAAAAATAACCCTGAGATAACAAAGACAAGAGGATGAAACCTTGAGAGGAACCAGACTTGAAAGGAACACAATTCTCTTCTCTTCACTCTCTTCTAATCTCTTATCAAACACGCTTTCCAGGTATATGAAGCGGTTCTCAAAAATCC
This sequence comes from Ictalurus punctatus, assembly GCF_001660625.3. Taxonomy (NCBI): domain Eukaryota; kingdom Metazoa; phylum Chordata; class Actinopteri; order Siluriformes; family Ictaluridae; genus Ictalurus; species Ictalurus punctatus. Next base: position 4,465,457 of record NC_030421.2, on the reverse strand, counting down.
ATCCAACGTGGCTAGAGCTGAATAAAGTGGGGGGGGGGATGGGGGTCAGAAATAGTTGCGTTTTTGTGCCAGTGATATACGTTCACGTCTCAAACAATGTGGGAATGTTTCACTTTAGGTTATTTACAGTTTGTAGGCCGATTCTGGCTGACAAAATGGCCGCCATGCTCCTGCTCCGTCACATCATCATCGAAACAGAGAAGAGCGCTGCTTTCTCTACACGGTACAGGCGACAGACTTTAAACTGTCTCAACCTGCGAATAAAGAGACTTTAATAGCAAGAAAGCGATACGGCAGAACGACTCGGGGATTATTTTCACACTGACGTGAAGAGAGGACGACGGGGCTTCGTGTTTAAACGCCGCCAGTGAATTTGACCTCGGGCGATGACACGCATTTCCTGTTGTTCTTATTCTCTGCAGTCTGTCCGCCATGTTGTTTTTCCATCAGTCGATTAGAGGGTATAACCGTAGGGGTAGGCGTGGTGGTGTTCAGCGGAAATGGAACGAAATCCGGAATGTTGATGCGTCTCCTTTTTCGCAAGAATTTCAAAACGCCGACGTATACGATGTCTCCTCACGTGTAAGTCACGTCGGGTAAAAGCGTCCGCTAAATGATTAAACGTACAAATGAATGATTTAGAATGAACGTCCTAAATGAATACGTATACAGATATGAAAAATGGGCGGAGTCTTCAGGGGTTTGTTTGTGTGTGTTTTTTTAAGAACACTTGCCAGCTTTAGAGACTTTTTAGGGGGGAAAAAAGTTGCGTGAGTGTGAGGTTTTTATTTTAATGTTGGGCTCTAAAGATCAGCACGATGAAGCTCATGGCTTGCCAAGAAAACTTTCTTCTTCTTTTTTTTTTTTACTTCCAGTACAGACCACACCCACTTCTGGTTTAATTCCAAATAAAAAACAGATGCGAATAATTTTTTGCACTAAATACATACAGACAATGCACTGCGTTACACTCCTAATAGATACCATATCATCATCATCATCATCATCATCATCTCACCCGAACGCTACCAATCAGTCACCGTTCATTCAGGAGCTTTATCCTGATTCGAGTCGTGGAAGATCCGGAGAATATCCCAGGAACACTGGACGTGAAGTGGGAATACATCCTGGATGAAAGGGACGTCAGTTCATCACAGTGCACCATGCACACGTTCACAACTAGAGGCAATTCACCATAGCACCATCCCAGTACTGAGATCTTTTCAGGATGAAACAGACAGGAAATCAATCTCTGGAGCTGTGTAGCAGAGTACCACGGAATCCCACAATGCACTGCAGTAGGCTAGTGTCCACATGTTGTAGCACAGAGGGTCAGAATATCAACAACGCAGTTTCATCTTACAGAACGAGCGCTAATAATTTATTGAATATACGCGTACTGAATGCACATGAATGTCGGGAACACGGGGCTCGGTGTCTAGGAGTCGTGTCCCTTTATGAGCAGTTTATGACATGCCGGGTTCCACCGTGTTTATTCTAACGCTTAGCAGTAATAGCTGATGCGGAATATCGCGTTAGCCCTTTTTCCTCGCTCGTTATAGCATTCGGAGCTCTTCCCGCGCCTCTACTCGTCGTTTTTATCGAGTGGCTGTGTTGTGCGAGACACAGCTTCCAGGTTTAGATTGGATCCGTTCACCTCTTGGCCCTTGTTAGAACAGTCGCAGTAAAAGACCTGTTGCTTATTGCACGCTTTTACGGCGTCTCGGTGCCAGGGAGAGCTCTTAAAGCGTGACATAAAACCGCAGCTTCACTCAGAGCTCGTAAAGAGTGCGTCCTCTGTGTTTAGAGCGCAGGCTGGAGCCAAAGCCGAGGAACTGAGACGCAGAGAGCTCACCGATGTTGAACTCATGATCGCCGCCATGATGACTCAACGCTCTCCATTAGCTTGTGGATAGGCGATGTTTATGGAGATTTTTATCCTGTTTACACGATTAGAAGCTTTATCGTTTGGAGCCGTACACTATACGTCAACAACAAAAAAAGGATTTTAAAAAGAATACGATGTTAAATAAGGAGCATCTATAATAATAATAATAATAATAATTTTGCGTAAGACGAACGCAAAAAAAGTCTCAGGATGGACGTCTAGTCATTCTTTTTTTTTATGTCACATTTTCTTTTACAACTTTACTTCACAGAATATTGGGTGAAATGATTTGGTTTCCTGTTTAAGCTGAGTATTATATTAAAGTGCACCTATTATGGTTTTTCAGATATTCCCTTTCATGTAGTGTGTTATATACTGTAAAAACTCTACATTAGCACAGGACTAACGGAGTTACTGACTCTCAAAAGAAGGAATCGATTCTGAACAGCTGAATCGAGTCGTTAGTGATTCCGGACTTTATTTCCTGTACTAACCCCCCGCCCCGCCTCTGGTCTTCATCGGCCGCTCGCTGATAGGCGGAGCTGAAACTCGTTACGGTGGTGGGCGTTTCCTGTTTGAAACACGCTAACAGCGGTAGACCAATCACGACACACTGGGACGTCTGACCAATCAGAGCAGAGTATGCTCTCTGAAAGGAGGAGTTTAGAACGAATCATTGAACGAGTCGTTTGTGACACCGGGGGAAAAGGGTAACGCTGCTATTTAAATATCTTTTGATATTTAAAACAAAAGCAAAAACACAACTGAATTGATTTAAGCAAAACCACCAACTATGTGGAGCTTTTAACTTCACAGTGAGACAGAGAGATGTTTTCAACCACCTAGCTCCTAAAGTGTGTTACAGGATCTCTCACTGTCTGTCTGTATGGATTTTTAAATTTAATCTCGTGGATTTTTACTGAGAAATGCACATTATTCACCTTCTCACGGTCTCTGACATCAGAGAAGAACCATGAAAACAGAGACAAAAATCAGACTGCGTCCATGATGATTATCTGTCTGTCTCTCGGTCTTTCTGTATGTCAGTCTATTCGTCTCCTGGTCTACTTATCCAGGAGAACAGGACTGATATAAACACACACACACACACACACTCGCTCTCGCTCTCTTCTCCAGCAGAGATCATGATTATTGACCCGGTCGTCTCTGTCTGTCTCTCAGAGTTAAACAGAGCAGACGGCCTGATAGTCTGAGTTTAGCGTAGCGTAGCTGCTTTTAACCTGTTAAACCCTGTAACATACGTTAACACACCTTACACCTGACACACACATCTCTCACACGGTCTGTCAGAGGCATCAGCAGTGTGAGCGTGAACGTCCGAGAAGATTACAGCGCTACTGGACTGAAACTCCGGCCTCGTACACATGGGTAAGGATGTTTTAAAGCTGGGTTTTTTATGCAGAATACAACATCTTCGTCCACACAAGGGATATTTTCACCCCTGACCATCACACCTATGTGTGCTGCTTCTCCAAAAGTTGGACGTCGTGTAGAACGGCTTTACTGTATACAGCTCCAGCATCTGCAGGCGAGGTCGTACTTTACAGAGTCTTTGTTCTGGTGATGATGAGATCCAGCTGGTATACTTTCATGGCTCAAATCCACGGCCTCCGAGGCGGGATGGTCAAGCATTGAAGTATGCTCCAACCCTACACACTGAACTGATAAATCTGATCAAAATGATTCCTGGTAAAGCACGTGCTGATTCCTGAAGCTCTTTGAACTGTCTGAGGACTTCACGTATCATTTCAGAGGCGGAACTTTTCACGGTCTTCTCTGGGAGTGTAAATACACACAGCAGACTTCATCACACATGACCGAGCGCGAGATCGACGGCTGAGAGTGTGCGTGAGAGAGAGACAGAAAGTGAGACAGATTTAGGCTTTACTCAGGCATGAAGTGATGCACGACAACAGCTGAAACGGGCCGTGGAGATGATCTCTCTCTCTCTCTCTCTCTCTCTCTCTCTCTCTCTCTCTCTCTCTGTAACTGACTAAACAAATAAAATCGTGTCTAGTTAATTTAGAACAAAACAAAATGAAAACAAAATGAAAGTAAATAAACAAAGAATAATACATAGTCATGTCTAATTAGTTTTTTTAATTAAAACAGTGTTTATAATAATTAAACTGTATTAAAATGTGAAACAGATGTACACTCAATGTTTTTTCATGAAATCTTATGTGCTTGTATATAAACGACAAAAATATCTACCTCACACCTGTTTAATTTTTTAAAAAAATATATATTTGATGCTCAAAGATCAATTTTAAACAAAGATGAAGAAGAGATCTACTCGCCATTCACCATATTCTACGCCCAGAGATCATGTTAAATAAATATGTAAATGTTTTGTTTGTTTGTTTGTTTGTGTGTGTGTGAAATCCATGTGTCGATTTTCTAAATGTTCTATAAAATAATGAAATAATGCGCATTATTGTTGTGCATTTTTAGAGATTTCCAGCAGTGGGGAAAAGGAACCATGCTGAAAGTCTGATTTCATCATGGGCTTTAAATAGCGCTTCGGTTGACGGTTCCTAAATTCCTCAGCAGAGAGAGAGAGAGAGAGAGAGAGAGAGAGAGAGAGTTTTGAAGGTAGAATACATTTTAATTCAATTGCTGCAATTTCTTTTTTCTATAGGGTAAGTGACAAGAGACTGCAGGAACACTACAATGGATATAAACGTCATATCATCTCTCTGTGAATTTTGCATTAATGGGTGCTCTCTGGAAAGCCTCGCTCACTATTGTCGTTGTTGTTGTTGTTCCCTCCATTTATAATGAACACTGATGATGTAGTGTGTGTGAAGAACTCGGAAGCGACAGAATGGATTGTAATTGGAAGGTTAAGAGTGTTATTGCGTTTAAGTGAAGCAACAATGGTGTAATTTATAGCTAGTTTGTCAGCTCAATGGCCGCTAACCTGAAAAAGGTCTCACGCGTGCTGAAGGTGGGGTCATGACCGCATTTGACCGTTTGGGAAATTATGACACTAGGTCACTTATTAAAGCCTGGTGATCATTTATACAATGAAGAATAATGAAGACTGTTTGGATTTTTTTTCCCCCTACATATTTTTAGGAAGCTGGGGTCAGAGTGCAGGGTCAGCCATGACAGGGTTGCTCAAGGGCCCAACAGTGGCAGCTTGGCAGGGCCAGGGCGTGAACCCCCGACCTTCTGATCTGTAACGCAGAACCTTAAGCATTGAGCGGAATCGTACATTAAATCATTTATTTGCTTTTATACATTTTTTTTTTTTTTTTTTTGGGAAGAAGCAAAAATATTTGCACCCTTCAGTCTTGATGTGTTGCCGTTACGTGACTTTACAGATCAGATTTGTGTAAATATGCATTATACCTCATTATATCTCATTAAACCTCATCATACCTCGTTAGCACCACTATCCCTGACAGTCTACTTTTGTTACAGTGCTAGAAATCACAACCCAGCATTATTAACATTATCATGCCGGTAAAGCATGTCCACTGGAATGTAACGCCAATGAATAATTAACAAAAAACAAACAAACAATGGGTTCAAAATCAAAACAGCAGATTTAATGTGTGATACAATAGATTATATCCCACTCACACACGTCTCATGGCTGCATAAAGTAACCATCGGAGCACGGTGTAAAAAAATAAAATAACGCGCTGGATCAAGTGCTATTTTATGTGTTGAGTGTGGACGCCATTTTGTTCATTTAAACCAATTAAAAACTAGGACTGCTGTATACACGCAGCAACGTATCATCACTATACGAGACTCCTATTAGATTTATTTCAATGCTCACCACCTTCTCAGTCATATACAGCATCATTATATTAGTATTTTGATGTTTGATTTTTATATTGTGTCTCACAACAACATATAGCATCGTGTTATGTTTGAAAGCGCTAAAACCCTGTCTGGGACGATTCTACTCAAGAAAACTCTAGCAGCCTCGGAGACGTGAACTACACATTGGTGATTTTAATTATCTGAAAGTTGAGCTGGGAAGATTGACTTAAGCAGCTTGGCTTTCGCTGCGTACATATTGACATGTCGGATTCTAGGAGTCGAAGGTGTTTAGCTTTCATGTGACCTTTATCGGATTAAGATTTTTTTTTACAATATATCTTGCTAAGCAGTAATTAACGTATTATCTAACGGCTAACGACTTCTGAGTAGATCACAAACCTGCTCCGTTTCCCTTTCTACTGCTTCTTCTTCTAAATGCATTATCCCATTCCAAGTATTACATTTTTCATGTTGACCCAGACTTGTTACGACATCTTCTCTCATTTGGCCTACATTGTTCACTTGTACTGTAATTTGCTTCACATAGCGAAAGGCATTTGATTCGGTGCGGGCTCATCCTGACCGCTTCCCCAATTACATAATAGACAGATGAAAGACAGACATTTGTCTTTAAAAACACATTTGCTCTCCACATGGCTCCAGAAATAACATTTAAACGAGTCAGCTTGATCTCTGTCTCTTTCAGAACGTCTGCATGGTAATTAGCAGGAGCTGCGGAAAGCGCTGGTCAGAGACAGCTTTGAAATGGAAAGTGTGGGATCACTGCTGATCTTTAACAAGGAGAAGACTGACAGACTCTTTGGTGCTTGTTGGACGCTAATGGAACCAATTATGATGCTATGTTCAGGTCATGAGGACGATTAAAAGAAGATGCTGTGGTACGCTTCACTTCAGAAGAGCCGAAAGAAGCAGATTGAAGTCTGAGACACATCACAGATATACATTTTAATCTGAGGAATAAAAGCTCTTATTTCAGACATCTCTGCGGAGGGAATACGAGCACCGTGTGTGAGAAAACATCAAGTAGCATGGTCTCACCATGGCACTTGTAAGTTGTAAAGTTATGAAGAGTTAGGATTTACAAAGCTGACCTAGTACACATTAGCATAAACACTAGTACAGATAAACACCACCACGGCTAACTTGAGCACAGGGATAAACTAGCATATGTAACATTAGCACTGGTAAACATTAGCACAGGTGATCACCAGCCCAAGTAAATACCAGGACAGATAAACACTAGCACAGGTTATTGCCATCACAAGGGAATAATAGCACAGGTAACTAGCAATACATAGAACACTAGTATAGCTAAACACAGCACAGGATATAAATCTATATCCTATCAAACACAAGCACAAGTAAGTACTTGCAAATGTAATACCTGCAAAGGTGACAGAACAACTAATCACCTTCACATGGAACAGTAGCACAACTAAACACCTGCACAGGTAACAGTAGCACAGGTAACATCAGCACAATTAAACCCCTGCACAGGTTAAAAATAGCACAGGTAACATCAGCACAACTATACCCCTGCACAGGTAACAGTATCATAACTAACAGTAGCACAGGTAACAGTATTACAACTATACACCTGCACAGGTAACGGTATTACAACTATACACCTGCACAGGTAACAGTATCACAACTATACACCTGCACAGGTAACAGTATCACAACTATACACCTGCACAGGTAACAGTAGCACAACTATACACCTGCACAGGTAACAGTATCACAACTATACACCTGCACAGGTAACAGTATCACAACTATACACCTGCACAGGTAACAGTATTACAACTATACACCTGCACAGGTAACAGTATCATAACTAACAGTAGCACAGGTAACAGTATTACAACTATACACCTGCACGGGTAACAGTATTACAACTATACACCTGCACAGGTAACAGTATCATAACTAACAGTAGCACAGGTAACAGTATCACAACTATACACCTGCACAGGTAACAGTATCACAACTATACACCTGCACAGGTAACAGTATCACAACTATACACCTGCACAGGTAACAGTATCACAACTATACACCTGCACAGGTAACGGTATCACAACTATACACCTGCACAGGTAACAGTATCACAACTATACACCTGCACAGGTAACGGTATCACAACTATACACCTGCACAGGTAACAGTATCACAACTATACACCTGCACGGGTAACAGTATTACAACTATACACCTGCACAGGTAACAGTATCATAACTAACAGTAGCACAGGTAACAGTATCACAACTATACACCTGCACAGGTAACGGTATTACAACTATACACCTGCACAAGTAACAGTATCATAAATAACAGTAGCACAGGTAACAGTATTAGAACTATACACCTGCACAGGTAACAGTATTACAACTATACACCTGCACAGGTAACAGTATCATAAATAACAGTAGCACAGGTAACAGTATCACAACTATACACCTGCACAGGTAACAGTATCACAACTATACACCTGCACAGGTAAAAGTAGCACAGGTAACTAGCAATACATGGAACTCTAGTACAGCTAAACACAGCACAGGTTATAAATCTATATCCTGTAAAACACAAGTACAGGTAAGTACAGGCAAATATAATACCTGCAAAGGTAGCAGAACAACTAAACACCTGCACAGGTAACAGTATCACAGTTAACACCAGCACAACTAAACACCAGCACAGATAACAGAAGCACAACTAAACACCAGCACAGGTAACAGTAGCACAACTAAACACCAGCACAGGTAACAGAAGGACAACTAAACACCAGCACAGATAAAAGAAGCACAACTAAACACCAGCACAGGTAACAGTAGCACAACTAAACACCAGCACAGATAAAAGAAGCACAACTAAACACCAGCACAGGTAACAGTAGCACAACTAAACACCAGCACAGGTAACAGTAGCACAACTAAACACCAGCACAGATAAAAGAAGCACAACTAAACACCAGCACAGGTAACAGTAGCACAACTAAACGCCAGCACAGATAACAGAAGCACAACTAAACACCAGCACAGGTAACAGTAGCACAGGTAACATCAGTAAGACTAAACACCTGCACAGGTAACATAGTTAACACCAGCCCAATTAAACCCCTGCACAAGTAAAATAAAAATAGCACAGTTATACACAGAACAGGTTAACACCAGCACCAGTCATAAGAAAACAATAGTGCAGGTAAACTCTAGCACAGGTTAAGTGCCAGAATAAAGATTCAGGTATACACCAGCACAGGTAAATAGATGAGATGTTAATATTCTTCTCTAACCTCAGCTAAACATCAAAGCCCGTCAGGTTCGCTTATTAGATGTTGAACTCATCTACTGTAATCCATGATCAGGATTTTTGACAGGACACAGAAACCTGAGAGCTAGCACACGACCAGTCTGTGGGTGTGTTTTGATACGGAGCTTCCCGGCTCAGAGCCTAATTAATGATGTTATAACAGGGTTGCTCATTCACCCGCGGCTTGTGGGAATCTGGTGGTCACTTCAGACAGAAGTGCTCATTTGTATTCGGACAAAGCCGAGACTGAAGGTCCTTCTGCTCCTGTGGGAGTTTCAGACCTCCAACGGTATAAAAAGGCGACTCAGCTGGCTCTCACATGACACGCGCTGAATGTTTAGCAGCATTTTACATTCTCTCCTCAAACCAACCGTGAACTATATTACAGATTTCCAGCTAAATCTCTCAGGCGTGTTATGACTCCGCTTTATTACCTGAACATCCATATTTGTTCTAGTTTGTCTTATTCCTGTATCTTACATTATTTATTTATTTATCTGGTAAATGAGGGCTCGGCAAATGAAATGAAACGCAGTGTGTTCTGACACAGAGGAACGCAAAAATGATTTGCCGCAGACATGATGGTTTGATCTGCTCGACATGATGAGAGTGTGATAGCACTCAGTCAGACGCAGTGCTCCTGCCAGATGGTCACGTCTCAGCCGGGATGGAAATGAAATCACGGCAATGCAGTGGTGACAAAATGAACTTTCACACGTGTACCTAAAGCAAGTGAATTATTAATACTTCAGGAAATGTGTGGAGATGACGATGAAGGAAAGAAAGAGAAGTTGTGGCTTAACACTCATACAGGTAAATATGAGCAAAGGTAAATAACTGCACAGGTAAACACTAACGATGCTAAACACCTGCACAGGTAAACACTAACGATGCTAAACACCTGCACAGGTAAACATTAACGATGCTAAACACCTGCACAGGTAAACACTAACAATGCCAAAACACCTGCACAGGTAAACACTAAAAATGCTAAACACCTGCACAGGTAAACATTAACAATGCTAAACACCTGCACAGATAAACACTAAAAATGCTAAACACCTGCACAGGTAAACATTAACAATGCTAAACACCTGCACAGGTAAACACTAAAAATGCTAAACACCTGCACAGATAAACACTAACAATGCTAAACACCTGCACAGATAAACACTAACAATGCTAAACACCTGCACAGGTAAACATTAACAATGCTAAACACCTGCACAGGTAAACACTAACGATGCTAAACACCTGCACAGGTAAACATTAACAATGCTAAACACCTGCACAGGTAAACATTAACGATGCTAAACACCTGCACAGATAAACACTAACGATGCTAAACACCTGCACAGATAAACACTAACGATGCTAAACACCTGCACAGGTAAACACTAACAATGCTAAACACCTGCACAGGTAAACACTGACCATGCTAAACACCTGCACAGGTAAACATTTACAGAGCTAAATATCCTCACAGACGAACACTAACACAGTGTTTGTTTTCTACAGTGGAGAATTTATCCTAGCGTTTACTCGGCTTCTCCTTCTCCTGGATCAGACTGGCGTGTATTAATTGCGATCATCTCTGAAGTAATTATTGACATTTCAGACACGATGTTAATGACCTCCAAATACAGAACAGCTAACTGATGAGCTCTGATGAGGAACAGGCCTGAACACGCCTCAGAGAGAAACACACAGCGCTGCCCGGTATTATATCTGTTTAACATAACACTGATCACTTCATTTATCTGATTCAGTCTCTCTCTCTCTCTCTCTCTCTCTCTCTCTCTCTCTCTCTCTCTCTCTCTGTCTCTCTCTCTCTCTCTCTCTCTCTCTCTCTCTCTCTCTCTCTCTCTCTCTCTCTCTCTCTCTCTCTCTCTCTCTCTCTGGTTCATGATTATTAGCATGACGTAGCATAAACGTAAGGTAAATATAGCACAGTGTGAATGAACTGTGAATGAACACACAGTGACCGGAATTCCTTCACCTGACCTTTTTTTCCATCACTCAACATCCACATAAGTTTAAGTTCTCCGACATTTTCAGGACAGAGGAATTTTTTGTGATGTCTCAGTAACATGACAAGCCCCCCCCCTCCCTCCCCTCTCTCCCCTCTCTCCCCCCTCTCCCCCTCTCTCTCTCTCTCTCTCTCTCTCTCTCTCTCACCTTTTAAGACGAAGCCTGTGAAGTCCCTTATTCAGCTTTCGGTATTTTTCCGCTCAGGTAAACAGGGGAGTTTTTACTTTCTGTCCACAGAGGAACATTTCACTTTAATCAGCATGGAGGCAGACGTTCTCATTCACGCATTGCAGACCGATGCGGGTTCAATTAGATCATTTCCAAAATCATTACTGACGTGTCAAGCATGCTTTATTAATGACCTCCAAACAGAGAGCAGCCAATCAATAATTCCTCTTTACAGTTCTGTAAAGAGGATTTATCTGTCCATCATCCTTCTCCTTTTCTCTTAATTCAGTTTCATTTCATTCAGTTCAGTGTAGCTTTATGGCGGTGACTGTGTCAATTCCACCTCACTACCGCATATTCAAGTACAAACAACTAGATCCGCATTCTCCAGAGGAAAGAATTATTACATAGAAACAATAACACAAGCAATTCGTTTTAAGGTCATACAAGGTCACTGTATATTTCTGTGGCCTACTAACTAGGTTCGAGACGCTCGTAAAGGGATCTCTCTCAACTCAAAAGGACACGCTATTGTTTAAAGGATTTGTTCATAAAGAGAACGATTTGATCACACATCAGCAGAAAATTTGAACATCTGCGAGTGTTAATTTTCTACAATCGTTTTCATTCGTGTTTAAGAAGGGTGCCAATAATTCTGGAGGACACTGTGTATTTACATCCACTTACGCTATAGCTGCATGAGATCAGCTCTGAGAAGCAACGCCTGAGCCCATATATGGAAACCTGAGATGTTCGTGTGGTTTAAAACAAAGGATGGGGGGAAGTAGGCGTGTCTGAGTCCATATATGGAAATGATAGCAGCTCCGAGTGTGTGACTTTAAGACTATAAATTGGAAATGTGGGTGTGGCATTGAGCCCATATATGGAAATCTGAGACCATAGATAGGGAAGTGGGCGTGTCTTCGAATCCACATGTAGAAATAAGATCAGCTCTGAGTGGGTGGACTTTTAAGACCATAGCGAGGGAATCTAAACACACCCACATTTCCTGTCTCTCTCTCTTTGTCTGTTTTTCTCTCTCTCTCTCTCTTTCTCTCTGCCTCTGTCTCACAATGTCTGTCTGCCTGTCTTTCTTTCTTTCTGTATATCTCTTTCACTCATTCTGTCTCTCTTTCAGTCTGTCCTTCTCATTGTCTCTGCGCCTCTCATTCTCTCTGTCTGTCTTTCTCTCTCTCTTTCTGCAAGTCTCTCTCTCTTTCTGTCTGTCTGTCTCTCTGCCTCTGTCTCACTCTGTCTGTGTGTCTCTCTCTCTCTTTCTGTCTGTCTGTCTATCTTTCTGTACATCTCTGTCTCTCTGCCTCTGTCTCACTCTGTCTGTGTGTCTGTCTCTCTCTTTCTTTCTCTCTGCCTCGCAATGTCTGTCTTTCTTTCTTTCTGTATTTCTCTCTCACTCATTCTGTCTCTCTTTCGGTCTGTCCTTCTCATTCTCTCTGCCTCTCTCACTCTCTCTGTCTGTCTTTGTCTCTCTCCTTCTGAAAGTCTCCCTCTCTCTCTCTTTCTGTCTGTCTCTCCCAGTCTCTCTGCCTCTCTCTTTCTTACTGTCTGTCCTTCTGGGTCTCTATGCCTCTGTCTCATTCTCTGTCTCATTATCTTTCTCTTTCTGTACATCTCTCTGCCTCAGTCTCACACTCTGTCTGTCTCTCTCTCTCTCTTTCTGTACGTCTCGCTCAGCCTCTCTGCTTCTGTCTCACTATGTCTGTGTCTTTCTCTCTGTTTTTCTGTCTCTTTCTCTCTTTCTGTCTGTCTCGATCAGTCTCTCTGCCTCTGTCTCACTCTGTCTGTCTCTCTGTCTCTTTCTGTACGTCTCGCTCAGCCTCTCTGCTTCTGTCTCACTATGTCTGTGTCTTTCTCTCTGTTTTTCTGTCTCTTTCTATCTCTCTGTCCGTCCGTCTGTCTGTCTGTCTCTCTATCTCTAAGCTTGTTAAAATGAATTCTCTGAAGTCACTCATTTAGCTTCCAGGGTTTTCCCCGTCGGGGATCTTTGCTCTCATCCTCTAAACAAGTGGCATAATAAAGCTGGCGGTTTGTAAAACAAACTACAAACCGGTCGATGTGTGGCTGAGACTGCGACAGGAATATTAAAGCGTCTTCAAATCTTCTGCTTTCTCTCAGGATCAGGTGGGCATTTTCAGCTCTGAGAAGACGAGAAGCTCTTTTTGAAATCCCTCAGAGAAGCGTGATAAAGATGTGTGAGAGAGCGAAAGTGTGCGGAAGGCTTTAATATTTACCTGTCTCTATAAATATCATCGCAATATTCTGACATTTAAGAAGTCCAAATATTTTATTTCTGGTAAAATAAGGGAATTTTAGTCCTCAGCATCGCTCCGTGTCTCTGCTGTAAGCATTCAGTGATAAGACTGAGATTTAATATCAGAAATTTAATCACATTCAAACTCAACAGAAATGTGTATTAATAGCTAGTTCCCATGCAACATTATTCGTTTGGATTGCTGCTACACGGGAATAAGAGCACGCGTGACAGAATTATCACATGCCTAATGTTCATCTAATCATTACTTTAATGTCTGAGAAGCATAATTATGAAAGATTAACAACATCATAAACTCTGCTTGTGCGGAAATGATCTTTGCAAAAGTTAGCAGCAGAGCTAGTTAGCAGGAAACGTAGCTATACAGTAGCTGATGGCTCTAGTCTGTTGAAATTACAAAGTGGGCGTGTCTTTAAGACTATATATGGAAATGAGAACAGCACTGAGACGGCATGCCTTTCAGACTGTAGATGAGAAGTGTGGGCGTGTCTGTAAGACAGTATACGAAGACGAGAGCAGGTCTGAGTGGGCGTGCCTTTAAGACTATAGAAAGGGAAGATGGGGGTGTCTCAGAGTCCATACATGGAAATAAGTGCCTCTCTGCGTAGCCGTGCCTTTAAGATCTGTTCATATATGGAAATAAAAACAGCGCTGAATGGTCATACTATGAAGACTATTGATGGGGAATGTGGACGTGTCTTTGAGACAAAATGAGAGCAGATCTGAGTGGGCGTGCCCTTACAGACATATGTGGGGAACGTTTATATGTCTTTGAGACCGTGTATAGAAATCAGAGCAGCTCTAATTGTGTTTAACTTCATAGATGGGTGTGTCATTGTGCCCATATATGGAAATGAGATCAGTTCTGTTAAGACTGTAAATGGGGAATGTGGGCGTGTCCTTAAGTCGATGTATGCAAATAAGTGCACCTCAGAGTGGCCATGTCTTTATGACCATAGTTAGCAAATGCAGGTGTGTCTTGAATCCATATATGGAAATAAGTGCAACTCTAAGTGGCCATGCTTTTGTGACCATAAATGAAGAATGTGGGTGTGGCTTAGGTCATATCTGGAAATCAGAGGTGTGTCGTTAAATCTAAACATTATGTCAATAAAGATGTGTCAGTGTGTACATACGTATATAGGAATGTAGGTGTGTCTTGGAGACCTTGGAGCCACTCTGGGTGACTCTGCCCATATATGGGAATGTGGGTGTGTCTGAGTCCAAATATGGAAATGAAATCAGCTCTGAGTGGATGTGCCAGTAAGACCACATTCATAGGGAATGTAGGTGTGACCTTAATTCCATATATGGAAATGAAGGCATATCTGAGCGAATGTCTGTGTATAGACAGACCTTACACACATGGAATGTGGGCGTGACTTTAAGACCATATATGGAAGTCTTCAAGCAGGAAAAAAGGACATTAATGGCATTTATAGATGCTCATACTGTGCTGTACATAAAATGAGCTAATAAACTGACTTCTGAGGATTTCTGAGAGGATTTTTAAGCCATGTTGATAAACGTTGATAATATCAACCTCGCTAGAGAAGTCAACCTGTCAGGGAGAGTCAGAAAAGACCAGACCTGAGAGTTGTCAAAGAGGGAAAGAAGTTAATCCACAGTGAAGTGTGTTTAGGAGGACAGGAACTCATACACACTTTATGTGTGTGGCTTCACTGTCATCACCGAATCACTCACACACACACACACACACACACACACACACACACACACACACACACACACAGAGAGCTCGGACTCTTCTGAGAGTCCCTGAGGTTTCCTTTTGGCCATATGGCAGCATTTAATTATTCTCCTGAAGTGAGTGTATCGTAATGAAGCAGTGTGGCAGTGAGAGAGGCGGCAATAATCGCAGGGGATCCAATTTGATGCTGTGAGTGTGTGTGTCCGCACGCCGAGAGGCTAATATATGACGACGCGGGGAAAACGTACCCCGGTGAGTTGCAGTAAACTCCTCCCTGATGGAATATGGCTGCTTTATGACACCGGTTATGTATCTGCTTCCTGACAGTCACTTCCAAACTTTTTTCAATCCCATGTCAGTGTCCGCTCTCGTTATACTGACGGCTGAATTCATTTCCAGTGAAGCGTGTGTGTGTGTGTGTGTGTGTGTGTGTGTCTGTGCTTTCGTTCTCTAGGAGATTGGCTGCGACAACGATTCAGTTATTTATACAGCAGTGTGAGTTTAAAGTCTGCGCTCATCAGCATCAAATATCTCTCATTCAAACCCACACACACACACACACACACACACACACGATGGCGGAACGTGAGGTCATGCTCAGACATGTTTCTAGACCCGTGCTAATCATATCTGTTTAAAGAGACGCTAGAAAATATCATTTACACTATCGCGATCACTCCAGCCGGTTTATCTGCTCCAGACTGTCAGAACATGTGCTGAAAAAAAAACAACAACCCATCATCCAAAATCTCCTCACTTCTGATTTAAAATGTAGCTTCAGGTTTTTGCTGTCCGTTGATATCTTTCCGAACACCGCATGGACGGATTGTTTATTTCAAGTCCGATCGAGTTCAAGCGGCTTTTTTTATCGTCATCACAGCCGTATACAGCTGGTACGGTACACAGTGGAACAACAACGTTCCTCCAGGAACATGCTGCTACATAAAAACAACACACTAGCCACATGAGACACGACACAACTAAATAAGACCTACACGTTTTAATGTAAAGTGCACGTGTAAACGTAAATGTAAACATAAACAGTACAGTACTACTAAACTAGTACAATAGGTACAGGAAGTGCTAGTGCAGCGCCGACAGGTACACCGTTCTGGCGTGGAAGTGTCCGATATAACGTGTAGTGCAGAAAGAGATTTAAGGTGTTTAACGTTTATGGAGAATAAAACATTTCCTAACTTTTTCCTGATTATTTTCCACCAAACTAACATTTAACCTGGATCAGAGACTCTGAGAGACGTTTAATGATGATTTAATGCAGTGAACGCAGCACAGGAAGCAGAGCTGCAGCGGTGATTACGCTCCAACCGTCATTTATCATGAACCTCACGCTCGCATAATGCTCTTCTAATGCTCTTCTAATGCTCGTGACCTGTAATGACTCGATTTAATGATCACCCAGGGTTATTCCTCTGTACTGTAGGTATCTTCCCCGACATATTCCTCAAAAAGCTGCAAGTTGATGCCGAATTAAGCGTCAATTCACTAGGGTATGGCATCACTGTGTCCTAGGGGCGGAGCTTATTTGATAGACAGGATGCGCTCCTCTATCTTACACAAAAATAATAATAATAATAATAATAATAATAATTTTTTTAGACATCATATTTTGGATAAAACTAGAGACAGAATGAAGAAGAACACTACGAGGAATTTCACAGCTATAAAAAAATGAGAAATATTCGCAAGTAAAAATAATAAATACTCGCGTTAGCCGCTGATAACGTAAAATAACAAGCAATACACAAATAAACAAAAAGAAACGAATAATTTACACATTAAACAACAATTGGTGCAAAATTATTAAAAGGACAGATGTAGGTTTATTTATATAAGAATGTAAATAAATAAATTAACAATCAATCTATAGCTGCTATAACGTAAGTGAGAACAGGAAGTCACGTGTTTCACAGATATTAAATGTTTCCAGGTTGTTCATCTGTTCATACTCAAGAGAAAGAAAGAAAGAAAGAAAGATGAGGAGGGAAAACCGAAGAAAACTCTTTGGGGGGGGAAAAAGGGTTCTGCAGCTTCATTAGAACCACAACAAGAAAATGTTCTAAACAGACGGAGGCTACAGAGCCTTAATTATCCGAAGAACCTTTAAAGAACCCTTCTTTCTAAGAGCGTAACAAGAAGCTGAACCTTCTGACAGGTTCTAGACGTCTTGTACTGCACACTTACCCAGTTCATACACACGCTGTTAGAATAAAGGGTTCTTTACAGGTTCTGAGGTTCTTTAAGGGTTTGACTGATAGGAGTTGTTGTAGGGTCAAGGTTACCCCACCTGCTCTACATAGAACTTTTAAGGGTTCCTCAGAATGGACAAACCAACCAATCATTTAGGGGAGAGAAAATTCTTTGAAAAACGGTTCTTCATGGGTTCTGTAATGGATTACTGGATAATCAAGGGTTCTTAGGTTCTAAAACGCGTTCTACATGGAACTCTTTATGGTGGTAAAACATTCTTGTAGGGTTCTACATTCTTAACGGTTCCTCAGCAGGGACCAAAGATTCCTTAATATATATATATCATTATAAATGTCTTAGAAACAGGTGTTCTTTAAGGGTTTATTGGATGATAAAGCGTTCCTACTTTCCAAAAAGAGGTCTCTCTGGAACCCCATGTGATAATAAAACACTTTACTCTATAGGGTTCTGCATACTCAGGGGTCTAATTTTACAAAAAAAATCAAATCCACCCAGTTTCCTCTCTCTGCTGACTTAAAATCCGGGAGACGCTAAAAGTTTACTTCACGACAACCTCAAGTAGGATGTAATTAATATGAAAAAACAGGACACGTGTCTGGTTACTGAGAGACTGAGGTGCGAGAGAACGTCTTCTCTCCGCTGGAAAGTAAATAAAAAGTCGGTTCCACTGCGAGATCTGATGTCTGATAGACGGGTTCCTCTGGGACGAAGTTCTGTTCTGTGAAACCTCGAGGAGATACAGCGAGCGCACACCGAGACCAGGCGCGGTGTTTACGACAATCAGCACCAAACTCCTGAGATTTTACTATTATTCACTCTGTGTGTGTGTGTGTGTGTGTGTGTGTGCGCGTGTGTGTTGCAGGATGCCAAGAGCCCTATCAAAGCCTCGTCACCTTCACACTCTTTCTTCAAGGTTGTTTTTGAAAAGCAGCACACACACACACACACACACACACACACACACACACACACACACGAGGAAGGCTGTTATTTGACCGGCGGTCACATTTCAAATGCATTCTTTTAGGGAGTAATGGAGAAAACGATTTCCCCGAAAGGAGCGCCACCACGCTGCGTTTCCTGCCTCTCCATCTGCTCCGTTCATTCACATCAAAGTCAAGTGATTCGACCTGCTGAGATCCAGAGGAGCTTCCAGGCTGGAGATGAAGAGTAAGTGTGTTATTGTGCGGCGCTGTTTTAACCCTAGCAGGTGTGTAGCGATGGTCCTGTGGTTTAAAGGCTCTGAGAGCGATGTTAGCATGCTGCTGAGACTGTTAGCCACGTGTACAGAGAGCGTTTTATGGTTTAAGGAGCTCAGGGCTTTAGTAAGACTCGCGGTACTGTACTGCGCTGTACACTACACCACTCACGTACTAATCCCTCGTGATCTGTCAGTATGTGGACGTAGCACCGTGAACACTACACGAGGCTCACACACTACTGAGCCTCGTCCCCAAATTCCACTTCCTCACCAAACCGTCTCTCGAGTGAAAGTGGGCGTGGTGCAGGATTTAGAAAGAAAATAGAAAGTCCAAATATTTTATAAAATAGAAATAGAAAGAAAAGAGAAAGAGAAAAACAACACGGAGGATTTGGTCTGTTCTGCCTTCTTATTATTACTACTCACTACTCTGTACCATTTTCAGGTGACACATTTTGAACCATGAAATTAAGCGAACACGTAGAACCCGTTCGTACTTTTGGGAAAAATCGGAAATTTCCACGTCGCAACGCCCCAAAGTTTAGTTTTTACCCCATAGGGACTAAATGGGGAGTGTAAATGCGTTGGTCCTGCCATCACATGATTCGACGCTGAATTAACTCACATTAATTAAAAGCAACCACCTAGCGCCAAGCTGGGATTCGTTAAAACGGCAGTCGTTAAAACGGCAGTACGAGCGTGACTCTTCAGTCCGAGCTGAGCGTCTGTTCACCGTGTTCCTGAAACCTGGAGGGTGAGGAATCGATTCTAACCAAACGTGTCTCATTTCAGCGCTGAGAGAACGTAATGACTCCAACTGTACGCTAATCAGATGCTAATCGGACTCAAAACGGATGCTAATCCTGCTCGCGTAACAACTGAGAGATTTTAAAAGAAGGTTATTGCAGAAGCAAATCTAATGGATTTTACAGAACATCTGATCAGCCTGTTCTGCAGATCAGGATAGATTAGTGTGTGTGTGTGTGTGTGTGTGTGTGTGTGTGTGTGTGTGTGTGTGTGTGTGTGTGTGTGTGTGTGTGTGTGTGTGTGTGTGTGTGTGTGTGTGCGCGTGCTATATGGGCTACATTTAAGCTATAAACATGTTTCGAGGTGATTTGGAAACAATCTCAGCGCTAAACAGTGACTTCTCAATATTAGAAAATAACGTTGTTTCAGGATTCTCATCTTTCCAGCTTGTTTCTCAGAACAGCAGCAGTGCTGAGTGCAGCGATGGACGAATAAATCATCCCCGAGGATTAAAACACACACACACGGCGTCCTGACAGAGGGTGAAATCAGATTGCGGCGTGGCGTGAAACCGGAGCAACACGTGCAGAGCGCTGACTGAGTCCATAAATCTGCCGCACGGAGTAACGACGTACAGAGAGAGGTGAGATTCCTGTATACATCATCACGTGTGATTACGTTCTGCGTAGAGAAGCGGGTCAGAGACGGATACTCTCTCTCACACAGCGTACATTAGCATGCTAACAATCGCAGCGCTGCAGTGGCATCACGGTGAAGCTGTGGGAGGAGATTATCACCGATACAGACATGCAGACGCTACATCCTTCAGCCAAGACGAGCGAGACCACACAAAACAACAACAACAACAACAGTTAATAAAGAAATGAAATTCAGGCCTCACATGGGTGAAAACCATAACTTTCCTTTCATTCATCAATTTTCTGATTCTTTTTTGGTATTTTCCATCCAATTATTCACCTGCACCAAATATAACACTGATAAACGTATATATAATTTCCATATTAAAAGTTTATTTCATCAAATTGAATTGTAATCAACTGTTTATTTTTACCACAGGGTAATAAACAGACAATTAATAATCCCAATTAAACTATAAACACACCATAACTGGGCTTTTAATCAATAAAGAAATTTAATTAATCTTCCATTAAATTGTCTATTCTTTTTTATTTATTTTCATATTTTTCCAGAATTTCTTTCCCGCAGTGACTTACACATCCACAATTATTCATGTAAATACTTTTAACCCAACTTTATTATCTGCATCAAGTATAAATGTTACTTTATTATTTCTATTTAAAAAAAAACAAACAAAAAAAACATTTATTTTTAATTGATTTAGAGACTTTTTTTTCCAGGAGGAAGGACAATTATAAAATAATTCATTTCAAGCCATGTGAAGGAGTGAAATCGTAATGGTTGAAATATATATAAATACCGGATTTTTTGTTTTTGTTTTGTTGTATTTCCATTTTCTAATATTCAACTCAATTCAGTTGTATTAATATATAAATTTATCTATAGTAAACATAATAAATTATGTAAATGAGGCAGTAGGACATTAAGTAAAAAAAAAAAAAAATAAAAAAAAGATGAACACTTTTTGTGTCTTACTGAAGCAAACTATATGAACCTGTAGCTTCATCATCAATGTCATGGCCATCTTAGACAAACAAATTAATATTTACCTCTGTATAGTTTGGTATGACTCCGCCCCTTTGGCTCCGCCTCCCAAGGTCTGAACTTAAACGTGATCCAGTAATAAAGAAACAACAGAAACACCTGGCCAATATTTTAAATAAAGCCTTTTGCTTTCAGTGCTCAGGGCTGCGGTCTGGAACAGTGAAGACCTCGCAGATACACCTTCTTACCCCTTTTCCACAAGCGGCGCGTGTTCTTACCCGTTTTCCACGAGTAGTGCGTGTTCTTCGAGGACGTAACCTGGAGAAGCACGAGAGAAACGAACAGGAACAGGAAATTCCCGGCTCGTGGAGGCCAGCACATAGCACCGAGTCCATCTTTAAGAATCATAGTCCAGTACTTTCACTTTACACCCTCTCCTAAACCTGAGGAGAAAACAAACAAACAAAAACACACAGTTACACTGACGTCTCATACGTCCTTAGTTTACACGGTAATGCTAATTCATCCCTTTTCTTTACTTCCAGGTTTTCTTCCATTGTGACCAACAGCAGTGTTTCATTTTCAGTATCATTAATACACATTACTATTATTTTAATTATGTGGCCCAGAATGTGAACAAATGGCACTCATTTATTAAATGAAATTAATTCAGTGATGTAAACTTACTTCTCATGTACACCCTGATACACGGCATGTGATGGACTCCTTTCTCCGGGTGCTCATTATTAGAAGTTATTAGAACATGATTATCTCACTCGTTTTAGGAAATACGCTTTTCCGTGGGCATAAACACCTCTAAAATCAATTAAAGTGAATAAAACTCACTCTGATGCGTCACACAGAGTCTGAGAGACACACAGAGCGCCTATGGAGCCCGCTTTTCTCTCCGCTTTATCAAGCAAGAAAAACACTTCGACAACAAAAATTCACACAGAACTGCTCACAAAATGATTCCAATATTACTTTACAGCAACACGCGTGCTCTTTGAGAAATAATGATGATATTTGCTTTCACACCGAGGAGAAACGTCTCAACAGAAATCGGCATCAATCGGTAAGATACACAGCCGTCCATTTTATAAACACACGCACCTGCAGCATCTACAGCACCTGCAGCACCTGCAGCATCTGCAGCATCTGAAGCAACTGCAGCACCTGAAGCATCTGCAGCACCTGCAGCACCTGAAACACCTGCAGCACCTGAAGCACCTCCAGCATCTGAAGCACCTGCAGCACCTGAGGCACCTGAAGCATCTGAAGCACCTGCAGCACCTGAGGCACCTGAAGCATCTGAAGCACCTGCAGCATCTGCAGCACCTGAAGCATCTGAAGCACCTGAAGCACCTGCAGCACCTGAAGCATCTGAAGCACCTGAAGCACCTGCAGCACCTGAGGCACCTGAGGCATTTATTTATTTATTTATTTATTTATTTATTTATTTATTTATTTATTTGTTGTATCCTCAATCAATGTTTGTTTTTATCCTGTTTTTCATTTGCATTTTGCACAGACACCTGCCAATCAGTGTTGGGGGCGGGACTATACTATACTATGGGGCGTGTTCGTATGGAAGTGACGTCACTCGCAGTCGCGGTCACCCGAGATTCTCTCTTCTATTTCTCGAACAGTAAACGCACAGAAAGGACAAAATGTGTACTGTTTTACTCTGGAGTGAAACAAGAACCAAGTACAGTCCCATATATTTTTATATCTATTTTTCTCCAGTTAAATGCCCCTGAAGATAATCTCTCAGAAATGCAGCGCAGCAGCGCTTTATAGTAACGGTTATGATACAGTATGGATACAGTATTTATTTACTGTTATAGCATATATTTTATTCATAATTATTACTGTGATTACACATATAAACAATTATTATTATTATTATTATTATTATTATTATTATTATTATTATTATTATATAAACATTATCGTGCAACATAAAACCCAGGGTTAGTCTTAGCAACTACAGCAAAATGCTGTACAAAAAAATAAATAAATAAATAAAAGCAAGAGGTTTTTATTGCTTCCACTGAAACATGAAGCAAACCTAAACTGATATTAAAGT
Organism: Ictalurus punctatus; assembly: GCF_001660625.3. NCBI lineage: Eukaryota > Metazoa > Chordata > Actinopteri > Siluriformes > Ictaluridae > Ictalurus > Ictalurus punctatus. The sequence goes on along the minus strand of NC_030421.2, from coordinate 4,442,328 downwards.
GATTATTTTGGTTATTGTGAAACACCCCCGCCTCCTGTCTCCGACTCCCCCATCCATCCAGACTATAATGGATTCTTCCATGTTTTTTTTTTTTTCTTTTTGTGATTAGAGCTCGACAGAGCGATGTTAATAATCAACTCCAGCGTATAAAACTCAGGTACAGACAGCCAGCAAAACAATCCCAATGAAATAACTCCACGTGAACGTGAGCGAGAAACAAAATCAATTTCACCAAACACGGCAGAAAAACAAGGTCCAAACTCAATAAGGTAACTTTATTTTTCCCGAAGGAACACATCATTCAGATTGCCAGGTCAGGGTGATCTGTAGCACTGCTCTTGGAGCTCCATGCATTCATGTTCTTTACACTATTCTTTTTTTTTTCATTTCTTCACATTACTCATGGTTTTCTTAAGACCTTTCTCGTTTCTTTAATTGCGTTTCCTCCGTTGCTTTTCCTCACAACCTGCGTGGAAATAAAGTGATGGTGCAACTCCACTGCTACAGCTAGGCCAAGAAATTATATATTCCTCCCATAAATCCTCTTATTCCTGTTCTGCTGTCAAACCGTGTTGTGTTTTTGGTTATTGCGCATAACACACACACACACACACACACACACTACACATCACTGGCAGTGATCTCGGGCATTGTCTGGCCTCGGGTTTAATTCTCAGCCTCGCCTCATGGGTAAGTCTTTTCCAAAATCAGGCTGTCCACCGTGTCATTCTGTAATTAGCTGAACTTCAGATTAGCTGAATTTCACTAAAGAAGCTAGCGACTAGCTTCGGAATCTAGACCTATAAATAAACAGCACATTTCCACAACGAATGCAAACAGTCAAGCAGAACGTTATACTTCAAATTTCTTTACAATATTTACAAATTACAAAGATTAAGGCTAAGGTCAGGCGATTTACTAACAGGATATCAGAGGATAGGCAACAAAACACACGGAACAGAGAACAGGATCAAAGTCTAGCAAAGATCGGTAACATCGGAGACAAATGGAAACCGAGCGTATACTTCACAAAGTTCTGGTGACTGAAAGACTCTTTTTTTAAAAGAGTGTGAACTCGTTCGACGTCATCATTCACCACCGAAGTTCAATTCCAGTCAAGAACGCGAGTACCAGGGACGTATGAAATTACCTGGATGTCTTGTTGATAACGAGGATGCATCGGAAGCCAACCTGAGCGCACCAGACCTGCTTGAAGTCCCAGATGTCCCAGAAAACCATAACGGATCATGGAAGCCTGACCCATAACTACGGTTTTAACAACATTTTAACATTAACGTCAATAATCTAAATAAATCAAAATATGCATCTAAACAATGATTTTGATATATGATTTAGATTGAGATATATATGAGGTTGTTGAAAATTCAGATTTATCCCTCAGAAGTATTTTAATTAAACTACCCTACGTCCATCCTGAAGTGACGGTAAACTCGTTAAACTAGGCCAATCTGGCAACCTGATCATGGGGCAGCATGATTCCAGGCCCAGTGGGCCTCTGTTTATTAGCATTAGTTGTTGCAGTTCCCATGTTTGGCCACTAGGTGCAATAATAACTCTATAGAGCTGAATGGTGTAGTGAGAGCGCTGTACAACAGTACACAACATCTAGAAACACCAGCAAACCGACAGAACATCGGCGTCTATCTGTCATATCTATAGTGACACTTTTTAAATTGTTGCTCACTCAAAAGAGGTCATTAGTATTTCAACGGAATTTAAAATGTATGGAATTGTGGATGAGGAGTTTATGAAATGTGTGTGTGTTATATCTCCCAGCGTGTGATAAACATCTACCTCCAATACACAGAGAAACAGCAGTGAAGTGTATGAAAGTTATTCCATCTCACATAATAAAGCTCTCCATGGATGGAGGAAATAGGAGAATAAATCTTTCCACTACACACACACTCCAGGGGTGTATTGCTGCATCGCACCGGGTCTCGTCCCCATTCACTCCCTGAGAGTGTGTGTAGAGAGATGTGGACACATATAACTATCTCTGTAGCGCTGATGAGACTCATTCACACACACACACACACACACCGCTACATTTCTGCATTATCTAAATTACACTGCTGATGGATTGGCCCTCCCCTCCCCCGTCCCTGTGTTATGGTTCGCCCCAGATGACCGAGCGCACTTTTGGATATTGATGGATGAATAGCTATTAAACTTAATCCCAGGTCCCCCAATTGGTTTTTGGTTGATTTCATTTTGGGTAAATTAGATTTTAGTCTCGTCGCCTCATGAGGCGTCTCTGAAATCTGATTTCAGAGCGAGAAGGAGATGCTGAGAGAAGGAAACAGAGAGATAAGCCTCGAATCGTGATGCCTTGAAGTCTATACATATATTATACATATATATTTATATCCTAGTTAAGGTTTGGTTTAAATAATCAGTGATTCTGCTCCCAGATTTTCTTTTCTTTTTTTACATTTACCCATCATTCATACTTGTATACTCTTTAATATATATATACTTATTTGTTAGTATATGATTAAACCTAGGATTAAAACATAAAGAGGAGGAAACACGTAAAACAATGAGACATCATTGACATATTAGTATACCTAATAATATATTTCATGAATTCATCGAGAGTGAAAATGTAATCAAATAGAGCAGTCGTGTGATGAGATGCAGGAGTGTATTCTGATACTATAAATAATAATAATGATAAAGTTTACTGAATAAACATACATTAGTAATGAGCTGTCATATAGAGTGGTCATGTGATTTCATAAAGGGTAATAATGCGGCGTTATAAAGGGGAGTAATGCGGCGTTATAAAGGGTAATAATGCGGCGTTATACAGGGGAGTAATGCGGCGTTATAAAGGGGAGTAATGCGGCGTTATAAAGGGGAGTAATGCGGCGTTATACAGGGGAGTAATGCGGCGTTCTAAAGGGGAGTAATGCGGCGTTATAAAGGGGAGTAATGCGGCGTTATAAAGGGTAATAATGCGGCGTTATACAGGGGAGTAATGCGGCGTTATAAAGGGGAGTAATGCGGCGTTATACAGGGGAGTAATGCGGCGTTCTAAAGGGGAGTAATGCGGCGTTCTAAAGGGGAGTAATGCGGCGTTCTAAAGGGGAGTAATGCGGCGTTCTAAAGGGGAGTAATGCGGCGTTCTAAAGGGGAGTAATGCGGCGTTCTAAAGGGGAGTAATGCGGCGTTATACAGGGGAGTAATGCGGCGTTATAAAGGGGAGTAATGCGGCGTTATAAAGGGTAATAATGCGGCGTTATAAAGGGTAATAATGCGGCGTTATAAAGGGGAGTAATGCGGCGTTATAAAGGGGAGTAATGCGGCGTTCTAAAGGGGAGTAATGCGGCGTTCTAAAGGGGAGTAATGCGGCGTTATAAAGGGGAGTAATGCGGCGTTATACAGGGGAGTAATGCGGCGTTATGAAGGGGAGTAATGCGGCCTTATGAAGGGGAGTAATGCGGCCTTATGAAGGGGAGTAATGCGGCGTTATAAAGGGGAGTAATGCGGCGTTATAAAGGGGAGTAATGCGGCGTTATACAGGGGAGTAATGCGGCGTTATAAAGGGGAGTAATGCGGCGTTATAAAGGGGAGTAATGCGGCGTTATAAAGGGGAGTAATGCGGCCTTATGAAGGGGAGTAATGCGGCGTTATAAAGGGGAGTAATGCGGCGTTATAAAGGGGAGTAATGCGGCCTTATAAAGGGGAGTAATGCGGCGTTATAAAGGGGAGTAATGCGGCGTTATAAAGGGGAGTAATGCGGCGTTATAAAGGGGAGTAATGCGGCGTTATAAAGGGGAGTAATGCGGCCTTATAAAGGGGAGTAATGCGGCGTTATAAAGGGGAGTAATGCGGCGTTATAAAGGGGAGTAATGCGGCGTTATAAAGGGGAGTAATGCGGAGTTATAAAGGGGAGTAATGCGGCGTTATACAGGGGAGTAATGCGGCGTTATAAAGGGGAGTAATGCGGCGTTATAAAGGGGAGTAATGCGGCGTTATAAAGGGGAGTAATGCGGCGTTATAAAGGGGAGTAATGCGGCGTTATAAAGGGTAATAATGCGGCGTTATAAAGGGTAATAATGCGGCGTTATAAAGGGTAATAATGCGGCCTTATAAAGGGGAGTAATGCGGCGTTATAAAGGGGAGTAATGCGGCGTTATAAAGGGGAGTAATGCGGCGTTATAAAGGGGAGTAATGCGGCGTTATAAAGGGGAGTAATGCGGCGTTATACAGGGGAGTAATGCGGCGTTATACAGGGGAGTAATGCGGCCTTATAAAGGGGAGTAATGCGGCGTTATAAAGGGTAATAATGCGGCGTTATAAAGGGGAGTAATGCGGCGTTATAAAGGGGAGTAATGCGGCGTTATACAGGGGAGTAATGCGGCGTTATAAAGGGGAGTAATGCGGCGTTATAAAGGGGAGTAATGCGGCGTTATACAGGGGAGTAATGCGGCGTTATAAAGGGGAGTAATGCGGCGTTATACAGGGGAGTAATGCGGCGTTATAAAGGGGAGTAATGCGGCGTTATAAAGGGGAGTAATGCGGCGTTATAAAGGGGAGTAATGCGACGTTATACAGGGGAGTAATGCGGCGTTATGAAGGGGAGTAATGCGGCGTTATGAAGGGGAGTAATGCGGCCTTATAAAGGGGAGTAATGCGGCGTTATAAAGGGGAGTAATGCGGCGTTCTAAAGGGGAGTAATGCGGCGTTCTAAAGGGGAGTAATGCGGCGTTATAAAGGGGAGTAATGCGGCGTTATAAAGGGGAGTAATGCGGCGTTATAAAGGGTAATAATGCGGCGTTATAAAGGGTAATAATGCGGCGTTATAAAGGGTAGTAATGCGGCCTTATAAAGGGGAGTAATGCGGCCTTATAAAGGGGAGTAATGCGGCGTTATAAAGGGGAGTAATGCGGCGTTATAAAGGGGAGTAATGCGGCGTTATAAAGGGGAGTAATGCGGCGTTATACAGGGGAGTAATGCGGCGTTATACAGGGGAGTAATGCGGCGTTATAAAGGGGAGTAATGCGGCGTTATAAAGGGGAGTAATGCGGCGTTATACAGGGGAGTAATGCGGCGTTATAAAGGGGAGTAATGCGGCGTTATACAGGGGAGTAATGCGGCGTTATAAAGGGGAGTAATGCGGCGTTATACAGGGGAGTAATGCGGCGTTATAAAGGGGAGTAATGCGGCGTTATACAGGGGAGTAATGCGGCGTTATAAAGGGGAGTAATGCGGCGTTATAAAGGGGAGTAATGCGGCGTTATAAAGGGGAGTAATGCGGCGTTATACAGGGGAGTAATGCGGCGTTATAAAGGGGAGTAATGCGGCCTTATAAAGGGGAGTAATGCGGCGTTATAAAGGGGAGTAATGCGGCGTTATAAAGGGGAGTAATGCGGCGTTATAAAGGGGAGTAATGCGGCGTTATAAAGGGGAGTAATGCGGCGTTATAAAGGGGAGTAATGCGGCGTTATAAAGGGGAGTAATGCGGCGTTATAAAGGGGAGTAATGTGGCGTTATACAGGGTAATAAAGGTTAGTAAAGGGTACTGTGAGTATTATAATGCCATAAATATGATGACAGTATTATATCATTATACTGTGATCCTTCTCACACACACACACACACACACACACACACACACACACACACACACACACACACACACACACACACACACACACACACACACAGATGGAGGAGTAATATTTATAGCACAGACTTACTAGAGGTTACACAGATTTATCAAATATTCACCTCTTGAAGACAGCAGGAGCTTCAACAATGAGGACAGTGTTAACGTTAACACTCACACTCTCTCCTGTGTGTGTATGCGTGTGTGTGTGTGTGTGTGTGTGTGTGTGTGTGTGTGTGCATGTGTGTGTGTGTGTGTGTGTGTGAGAGAGAGAGAGAGAGAGAGACACCTCACATCGCTGCTATCTGGGAAACCTGACGTCTCCTGGGTCTCTTTTTTAGAAGTAACTGGGTCGAATGGAGCTGACATTTCAGCTGAGATTTTCTCCCACTGAGAGCACAAACAGGGTTTCTACTTAAAATTCTGAATAGTGATCTCTCACACACACACACACACACACACACACACACACACACACACACACTGAGCAGTTGAGGAGTCCCGTATGTAAACAGGAGGGTGGTATAATTAAAGTTTGATTATCTGGCAGCTCACACTGAAACACTACAGTACCCAGCATGTGAAACTGCATTCATGGTGCCATGACTGATCACACACACACACACACACACACACACACACACACTTCACTGACACCGCTACCATTTTAACATCTCCACCATGTGTGTGTAATTACTAGTTGTGTAAAAGGAATGAATTCGACCAAATTACTTTCATTTGTGTTTCAACACTTTGGAAGATTTTAGTAAAGACAGATTTACTGCAAAATGTGTTGTGTGTTACAATTTAATTTCAATTTCAATTTGTAGTTTATATTTTTAACATTTCATTTGAATAGAAAAAGCATGTGTAAATGTTTCCACAGTTTCTTTTTCCGTATGGTCGTGCACTGTATTATGTATTATTTAAAATTACCATTACACTATTAATATTACACTGTTAAGAGAAGAGTAAAATAACAGAATAACTGCTCGTGTAGGTGAAGTGCTGTGGTGGAAGAGGAATAAAACACCGTGTATGGTGCTGTTATAGGAAAATAAATCACTCCGGGGTGATAGCAGTCACTCCGTTTCATTCCACGATGTGTTTTATTCCCTAATTTCCCGATAATTGAATTTTTACGTTAAAGAGAAAGACATCATAGTTTTTATCCATTTCTAGTTACATTTAACATTGTGGAATGTCCATGATATGAGTTAATAAGAAAAAACTCAGAGAAACCGAGAAAACTCCCCTGTCCTGAAGATGTCGGGAAAGTTACAGCTTTACCGCTGGTTACGAAACTCTGACACTGGAGACTCCTTCCATTTTGCTACAGAAAACTTCACCATATTTATGATTAAGGGACACACACGTCCATGTGTACGAGCCGTTACTATAGAAACGATGACGTATTAGAACGAGCGCATCCATATAAACCTGCACTACTGTCAGAGCTGCTGTTATAGAGAACTAATCACCACCTTCTGACCCAATCACAATCCAGAATTAAATGTGCTTTGGTATAAAGTTGCAATAATTCACCCTAAACAAAGTTTATGGTACCCGCTGAGGTAAAACTTTCACTTTTATGCGATCCTCAGAGGCACAGCGCAACAACCCCGAGAGCGGGCTGTAAATCCGAACCGAAACGTCTCCACAGGAAATTCCCCGAGCATGAGGAGAGACTCCGAGGCTCCATTTCCGTCAGTATCGTTTATTTCAAGATGCAGAGAAGACAGATTAAGGATGTAAAAATAAATGTTACAGTCTCATCGCTATAAAATCTAAAAAGCCGTGGATCTGGAGCGACGGAACGGTAACGTAGCTAAGGAGTGAACACTACAGAAGGCTGAAGATTGATGAGTCCTCCTAGAGACACATTTCGTATCATCTAATAGGCCGAATAAACCACCGTCACCTTTAAAGTGACAGGAAACAAGCAGATTGACAAAAAATGGCCGCCGTCCTTCTTCATTACACGCTCCTGTCAACCGGAGAAATGTTTTAGAGAGGGATAGAGCTGTGTAGAGATGACGCCGCTGCTCCAGTCCACCTAAACCGATCGATATAAATCACATCTCCACATAAATAAACGTCCACCACTACAAATATCCAGTGGAATAAAGAAAAAAGAAAAAAAAACAGGAGACGCTAGCACGCTAATCAACTCATCAGGGTAACTGGGTTTGTCACTGAGACGTACCTAGGGTACTTGGAAGTGATAGAGAAGAGAAAAATGTCAGAACTGATCTCCATCATGTAGCGTGTTCAAAAAGGGTTTCCCTACTCCCTGTTCCCTACACTGGAGTAACGCTAAAGTCCATTCACGCTCATGTTAGCATGCTACATTGTTTTAAAGGGATTTTTTTCCAGTCCACTGTGGAGGTGTCCCAAACCACAGACCGTATTCTCTATATATAAGAAACATCAGCATGCCATTGTGAGCTCGTTGTGAAGCATGATGGTGGTAGCACCGTGTTGAGAGTTACCCTTGGCCTCTTGGTTGTTTCTCTGACTAGTCCTCTGTGTTCCTTCTCACTGATGTTTTTTTGGATGGCCCCCTTTAGGCACACACACACAACACGTTACTGTAATCTAATAACTTTTTTCTGATCATGTCATACATTGAGGCATGGGGGGTGAATACTTCTGCAAAATGCTGTAGTTCTTCCCATTGCGTATTCTAACTCACCTTATTCACTATATAGTCTATCTGTCTGCCTGACTATATTCTATATAGACTATACACTTATCTGTGTATTTGTCTATATAACCATCTCTCTCTCTCTCTCTCTCTCTCTCTCTCTCTCTAATTGTCTCTCTTGGACTGTCTGTCTGTCTCAGGTGAGTGTGGTGCTGGGTTTAGCCGTAGCAGGTCGTTAGCATGGTGTGTGTCACTACCTGAAGGGATACAGTGCGACTCATGGCTTTAGCTGTGACACTTTGTCGTAGGTGGCAGATAAACGCAGTCTCTCCTCCGCTCGCATCATCCGACGCTCCACTCCTCTGCTGTTCCTTTTCTTCTACCTTCAGGAGGAACGGAGCGAGAAATGATGCAGCCGTCACACTGTCACCCTGAGCAGCCGGGATAAACAATACACTGATCGCTCACTGGAGAGAAAGAGAGAGAGAGAGAATGAGAGAGAGAGAGAGAGAGAGAAAGAGAGACACAAAGAGAGATATTTTATTCATAATCCTGATTCCAAATATTTGTTTGTTTTTATTTCATGTTTACATTTATTACTTTCTTATTTATTGATGTTTTTCTTTGTTTCTTCTTGTTTACCTTAATAAAGTGAAAGATGGGGCAGAGAGAGAGAGAGAGAGAGAGAAAGAGAGAGAGAGAGAGAGAGAGAGAGAGAGAGAGAGAGAGAGAGAAAGAGAGCACAAAATTCACAACAGTGCTACTGATCAAACTCTGTATTTGAAATGAAAAGTTTGAATATAAGCCATGTTCATCCAATTGGGATCTCTGGATTTTCTGACTGTGTCCCAAACCACACGCCCTGTTCACCCTATAGTGCACATAAACACCATCATCACTCCACTGTGGCGTGTCCCAAACCACACACCCTATAGTGCACATAAACACCATCATCACTCCACTGTGGGTGTGTCCCAAACCACACGCCCTATAGTGCACATAAACACCATCATCACTCCACTGTGGCGTGTCCCAAACCACACACCCTATAGTGCACATAAACACCATCATCACTCCACTGTGGGTGTGTCCCAAACCACACGCCCTATTCACCCTATAGTGCACATTAACACCATCATCACTCCACTGTGGGTGTCCCAAACCACACACCCTGTATCCATATAAACACCATCATCACTCCACTGTGGGTGTCCCAAACCACACACCCTATAGTGCATATTAACACCATCATCACTCCACTGTGGGCGTGTCCCAAACCACACACCCTATATCCATATAAACACCATCATCACTCCACTGTGGGTGTCCCAAACCACACACCCTATAGTGCACATAAACACCATCATCACTCCACTGTGGCGTGTCCCAAACCACTCTCCCTATAGTGCACATAAACACCATCATCACTCCACTGTGGGCGTGGCCCAAACCACACACCCTATAGTGCACATAAGCACCATCATCACTCCACTGTGGCGTGTCCCAAACCACACACCCTATAGTGCACATAAACACCATCATCACTCCACTGTGGGTGTGCCCCAAACCACACACCCTATAGTGCACATTAACACCATTATCACTCCACTGTGGGTGTGTCCCAAACCACACGCCCTATTCACCCTATAGTGCACATTAACACCATCATCACTCCACTGTGGGTGTCCCAAACCACACACCCTATATCCATATAAACACCATCATGAGTCCACTGTGGGTGTCCCAAACCACACACCCTATAGTGCATATTAACACCATCATCACTCCACTGTGGGTGTCCCAAACCACACACCCTATATCCATATAAACACCATCATCACTCCACTGTGGGTATGTCCCAAACCACACACCCTATAGTGCACATAAACACCATCATCACTCCACTGTGGGCGTATCCCAAACCACACGCCCTGTTCACCCTATAGTCTATGTGAACACCATCATCACTCCACTGTGGGTGTGCCCCAAACCACACACCCTATAGTGCACATTAACACCATTATCACTCCACTGTGGGTGTGTCCCAAACCACACGCCCTATTCACCCTATAGTGCACATTAACACCATCATCACTCCACTGTGGGTGTCCCAAACCACACACCCTATATCCATATAAACACCATCATCACTCCACTGTGGGTGTCCCAAACCACACACCCTATAGTGCATATTAACACCATCATCACTCCACTGTGGGTGTCCCAAACCACACACCCTATATCCATATAAACACCATCATCACTCCACTGTGGGTATGTCCCAAACCACACACCCTATAGTGCACATAAACACCATCATCACTCCACTGTGGGCGTATCCCAAACCACACGCCCTGTTCACCCTATAGTCTATGTGAACACCATCATCACTCCACTGTGGACGTGCCCCAAACCACACACCCTATTCACCCTATAGTCTACGTAAACACCATCATCACTCCACTGTGGGCGTGTCCCAAACCACACACCCTATAGTGCACATAAACACCATCATCACTCCACTGTGGCGTGTCCCAAACCACACACCCTATAGTGCACATAAACACCATCATCACTCCACTGTGGGCGTGTCCCAAACCACATGCCCTATTCACCCTATAGTGCACATTAACACCATCATCACTCCACTGTGGGCGTGTCCCAAACCACATGCCCTATTCACCCTATAGTGCACATTAACACCATCATCACTCCACTGTGGTTGTGTCCCAAACCACACACCCTACAGTGCACATAAACACCATCATCATCAGGTTGTAATGAACACTTCAGGGCTGATGTACATTAGAAAGTCATAACAACCGACATTACTGTGTTATGCACTTCTGTTATGTCAGTATCAGATGAGAAGCCTGTGTAAAGGTTTACTAAGGGTTGCATCAGTTGTCTTAAACTGTTTCTGTACTGTAGATTCTATGTAGCGCTATGAACACTCAGTATTAAAAAGTGTCATGAACCTGATAGATTACAGTTGACAGTGTTTAGATTTCTATCATTTCTTATGAAGGGTTTATGTAGGTGTTTATGAAGCTCCTATCAACACTTCCTTTAAATGATGTGTTGCCACGTTTCCTTTTTATACCACTCTGACTGGAATGAGGTTTACTTTAAATGTATGAGGTTTAAAGGTTCAAATGCATTTTGTTTTATCACAGATGGAAAGATCTGGGAGTTTTATAGACTAAAACACATCTATCCATCACAGCAGGCCTCTGGGTGAAACCGGGGCTAATATCCTAGTGGGGAACAGAGAGAGAGAGAGAGCCAGAGAGAGAGAGAGAGAGAGAGAGAGAGAGAGGCATAGATATAAATCAGACGTCTCACCCTGCAGCCAGAGACACAAGCGAACACAAAACCACGTTGGAAATGGACACAATAACCTCGGGCTGCCGAGACAGACGGACAGACAAACGAACGAGCGAGTCCCTGCCCTTTAAAAAGAGCGACTCAGGGCCGCGAGGGCAATAAATGTGTAAATTCACATTCTGTCACACAAACGTCTGTGCTGATAAACAAAAAGTCCAAGCGAACCATAAATAATTAATAGCGCAATTTAAAAACAAAGACGCCATCTACAATGAACGTGGAAATATTAAACCGTATCTCACAAATGATGGTGTGATCAAAAACACTTCTCGTTATTAGCGCTTAAAAAGAATGAGATCAGTTAAAGAGCGCCAATAAAGATGAAGCATTTGACTCCATCACACTGAAATATGATTAAATATTAAAGATGTTTGACTGATACCAAAGTCGAGAGTCTATTAAACCATCCAGTGAAGTTTGAAGTTTTAAAAAAAGAAACGTGATAAAGCGATAAAACTGCTGATGATCGGACTGATCCGAGACTGTCCGAATGGGTGTGGCCTAATATTCTAATGAGTATGATTGCTTGATAGGTCTCTGTATGAGACTATAGGGATCCACGTAGCAAGCACGCAATTATAGAGTCGCACATGCTTGCTATCGTTAGTTTTCATTCACAAGGCCAGCGTTCACTCGCATTTGCTCTGTAGGTTAGTGATAAAGGCTGCGTTCACGCCATTTCAGAATTACCGTAATTACTAGATCTAGACAATCTAGACGTTCTACTCTGACCTGGAATTATGCGACGTTAGACGGTTATCCAGCTCTGTGCTAGCTACGTTAAACCGCATTGTATGCCTGTCGTTTATTTTCAGATTAATCTTGCATTATTGAGACATTAATAATAGGAAATTATACAAATTATTACACAGGAATATTTCGAGATTGCTTAACTACGTTTCGAGTGCGTACGAGTTCTACGAGGACGTGAAGTCGGAATCTCGGAATTACGGTAATCACGACACGGCGTGAACGCAGCTACAATCTATGTGGGAGGGAATCGTGTGTTCGGCCTTGTGATTGGTGCGAGTGAGTGGGACTAGTCCCGCCCACTTCACATCCATTCACACTTTGTGCAGCAGATCGTGTCCAATCCGGAGCTCATTACATAGCGGGGCTTTAATTTTTCCCTGGTGAGATTCATCACTTTGATGTGTCATGTTTTTTGTCTTGGAAAAAAAAAAAGAAACAAAAGCTTATACAAAAATGATCTTCTTTTTTTTCCGGTAGGAACATTATGTAGACACGCTGGTACTCTGTGATTTTGGCGTTCGGGGACGAGCGTCGCTGCGACAGTTTATCGTCCGTCTGAGACACTGAGACACAAGCACACGCCTCAAAACACTGAACTACTGCTGCTGCTACTGCCGCTCTCCTCCACCCACATCACTGACTCCTAATGATTACCTGTCAAACTGAGCGAGAGAGAGACAGAGAGAGAGAGACAGAGAGAGAGAGAGAGACACGAGAGACTTTAGACTTTTAAGAAGCCTCTAGTGCATCAGTTCAGAGTTTTTACCAACCCAAACACTTCAGTCTTATTCCACTTCTCAGAACGGTCCACAAGAACGTCTGCATGAGTGTCCATATGAATGGACTCCAACAGAGTTTTTCATGCAGCTGCTGTCCATCTTCTGACTCTGAAGCGTCTCCTTGGTGACAGCACGTTCAGTTTCAACAATTTCATGTGCTGTGCTAGTTTGATAAACTTCGCTTCATCCAGGAAATACCTCGACAGTGCGACGTTCCATTGACCTGCAGCCCAACTCTTAGTGCCCGACGTCCTCACACTCGAAGCACCTCAGGCTTTCGGTGGTTCCAAACACAGTATAGCTACCCTCACCGTCTTTGCGCTTGAAGCCCACGCCCAGTGTCTCATCTCGATTGTTTAGAAGCATAAAAACCTGTCTATGAAACGTCAGGACGTGTTTCACGAGTTTTTGCAGCCAAGTGGAATCATTCTCAGGGAGCTGGCATAATTTCCAAAGCGGTTTTTAATGAACGGGGGCACGATTGAAATGATGACTCATGTCACGGGGCAGAGAGAGAGGGAACGTGTATCATGACACCTTTTAAACAGTGTTCCACTTTCATTCAGCGCACTGATGACGCTTTCCTGTTTCTGGAACACCACAGCTTCATTCATTCAGGAGGCAGAGAAGATGTAGTAGACATGGCTTCCCTACGCTACAAGGGTGGAGGAAAGGGAAGAGAAAAGGACAGGAAACGGAATGGAAAGAAAGTGAATAGACAGGACAGGAAATGGAAAGGAAAGTGAATAGACAGAACAGGAAATGGAAAGGAAAGTGAATAGACAGGACAGGAAATGGAATGGAAAGGAAATGGAAAGTGAATAGACAGGACAGGAAATGGGAAGGAAATAGAATGGAAAGAAAGTGAATAGATTGGACAGGAAATGGAAAGGAAATGGAATGGAAAGTGAATAGACAGGACAGGAAATGGAAAGGAAAGGAAATGGAAAGTGAATAGACAGGACAGGAAATGGAAAGGAAATGGAATGGAAAGAAAGTGAATAGACAGGACAGGAAATGGAAAGAAAAGGAAATGGAAAGGAAAGTGAATAGACAGGACAGGAAATGGAAATTAAAGGAAATGGAAAGTGAATAGACAGGACAGGAAATGGAAAGGAAAGGAAATGGAAAGTGAATAGACAGGACAGGAAATGGAATGGAAAGTGAATAGACAGGACAGGAAATGGAATGGAAAGTGAATAGACAGGACAGGAAATGGAAAGGAAAGGAAATGGAAAGTGAATAGACAGGACAGGAAATGGAAAGGAAAGGAAATGGAAAGTGAATAGACAGGACAGGAAATGGAAAGGAAAGGAAATGGAAAGGAAAGTGAATAGACAGGACAGGAAATGGAAAGGAAAGTGAATGGAAAGGACAGGAAATGGAAAGGACAGGAAAGGAAAGGGAAAAAAAGAAAGAAAAGGAAACATCATACTTTTTATCCCTTTATAGTTACATTCAGTGTTAGTTCCTGATCTTGCTCCTCACCAGCCTGTCTTTTCTCTCTCTCTCGCTCTCGCTCTCTCTCTCTCTCAAAAAACCCCACAGTTTACTGAGAAAACTGCAGTTTTTAATATTTAAAAGTTTTTAATATTTATTTTAAGAAATAAATATTTCAGTTGAATTTATAGAAAACAGAAAGAGAGACCTGAGGAGAGAAAACTGTAGTGAGAACTGAACACTACGATCGTGTAGCATGTACATTTGAATTCTAGGCTTGTTCCATTTTGTGTGTGTGTGTGTGTGTGTGTGTGTGTGTGTGTGTGTGTGTGTATGTATTGCCCCTATATGACCTCGTTCCTCCATCCGTACCTCACACATGCGTACAGGAAGTGAGTGTAAACGCCTGAGAGCCTCACAGTAAGCAGTGGGCTGATTGAGGCCGTGACCTTTGACCCCTCTTTTCAGGTGGAGCTGTTTCAATGTCTTGTCTTCGCTTCCTCACAAAGATACCAGTGTGTTCCTAGAAACAAGCCGGAGCGTCAGACGTCAGAGCAGTGCGAGTGGGAAATATCCGAGGTGTGTGTCAGCGTGTGAGCATCAGCCTTTCTCACAGACGCGCAAATTAGCATGATTAATTACGATGCTAATGTCTTCAGACAGGCTAAATATGAAAGGGCCGAACAGCCCGATCCGGCAAACTCCGCCGTTTCCGTACCAGCACACTCGCACTGGCGTCAAATCGATCCGTGATGGAAAATTCAATCCCGAGAAAGCTCAATCACATTTACCTCGTTTCAATTAGTCTGATGAAAGCATCACGCCAACACGATGGCCAGAGCAATTACAATCAAGGGTGTACACGCCAATCCCCGAGACAGAACTGAATTACACAACACACACACACACACACACACACAGAGTCAAACAACACATTCTTCAGCTCAAACACTGACATAGCTTAATAGGAACATTCAATCTGTCAGGTTTTTCTGAGAACGTTCTTATAACATTCCTGCAACAAATAAAGCTCAAAGCTGAGTAAATACACGTATACATAAAAAAAAAGATTCTTAAGGTTCTGATCCTCCTACAGGGATCTTGTTGATACTCTGCAGTATGTGTTCACAGAGAGGAACTACTGAAGAACTCTTAAGGCAGTGGTGGGTGGGGGTCAGACAGACAGACAGACAGACAGACAGACAGATAGAGTTGCGATCAAAATGATTCAGTCAATTACAATCCGATGGATTTGATCTAAAACGCATTCATGTAAATATCTAAAATATTCTACTTTCTATTAAACCTAATCCTAAACCTAATCCTAAATTGTTGGCGATAATATAATTTGCAATGAAAGATTTATACATGTATTCATTTAGCAGATGCTTTTATCCAAAGCAACTTAAAAATGAGGTATTATTATTATTATTATTATTATTATTATTATTATTATTATTATTATTGTCTGGATTATTCAATTGTGTTTTATTTATTTATATTTATTTATATTTTATTTATTTTATTTATTTATATTGAGGCATTTAAAACATTAATTTCTCATGAAACATTTTTTTTTTTTTTTTTACATAAATAAATGGTATATTTATCTTTAATACAGCTGTCATGATCTTTAGATGAAGAAGCTGAAAATGAACACTTCTGATCCAGCAACACGTTAGCGTCCTGCACGTAGCTGGTGTTCTAAGTGTTCTTTAGTTTGCTGACGAACAGTGCCGCTGTGATGAAATATCACTGAGACGGATTGTTAACACGTTCGCAGGTGCTCTGGGACGTCACGTGGCCAAATCAGATTTGTAGTGTGGCGCGAATGCACGTCGTTACGTCCCGGACAGTAATGAAGGACCGGCTGATTGACTGCATCATTACTCGAGCCGGGGAATACGTAATCATGGTACTGAGCTGATAATAACTCTTCACTGCACTTCTACTGCACATCCAGAGAGTTCTGCAGGGTCTGGTGATCGGATCACTCGACACAGACGTTAATACCAGGTGTGAACAGGGTCTAAGTGTTTAGTTCAGCAATATTACGAACATTCCCTTTAACGTTCTGTTTTTCAGGAGAACAGTCAGCGTAAACAGAAGGCACTGGGTTGAAGGCAGTGTTCAGAGGAAGAAGTTTCTCCCACAGAAGGTATTTATTTGCGGAAAGTTGGATGATATGGAAGCTCTGACTGGTTTCATTTTGGGACTGGAAAAAGATTCCCCAAACACAACAACAACAACAACAACAAAAAAACATAAATATCTCTTCTGTTTGTTTTCTGAAAGTGTTCTCCTGTCAGAGAGGAAGAGAAGAACCCTTAACTACTCAAAGTAACCCTTTTTTTTTTTTGATTATTAGTCGGAACTCTGACGTGGAGGAGAAACAGCAGAGCCACAGAAACTGTGTGCCATTTAATTCGAAAGCTTTTCGACAGGTTGGATGTGGAACGCTCTCCCTGACCTTCAGCTAGATAACAAGCTCAAAACGTATACACAGAAGAACAGCAGGTGACCTGGTCCTGGGCTGGAACACATCTCAGCATGACCGTCTAAAAACCTGGATGATGCGGTCCAACAAAAAACACTGTTTTGTTCTTTCTAACAGTCAAACAGTTGCTTGACAATAACAGCGAATGACGGCTGTCCCGAGTCGAAACATATCCCATGGTAGACATGATGAAATGTCTCGGATGATTGC
The DNA here is from genome assembly GCF_001660625.3 of Ictalurus punctatus. Classification (NCBI taxonomy): domain Eukaryota; kingdom Metazoa; phylum Chordata; class Actinopteri; order Siluriformes; family Ictaluridae; genus Ictalurus; species Ictalurus punctatus. The sequence continues at coordinate 4,424,977 of NC_030421.2, read as the reverse complement.
AGAAGCGTCTTCAGGATTAACCTCTGGGCGAATGACCAGGACGACTGAAAGCCTTCATAAACACCAAGAGCCGGCGGACAGGACCGGGCCGAGCTCTTATCTCCATCAGGAACTCGTTTGTAGTGAGGCAGCGAGGCAGCGAGGCAGTGCCGATTCTCTCTGATAGACAGATTCATTCAGAATAAATGGAACGGATGGAGAAACGCTCGTAATAATACACCAATTACACACAGCGTGTAGCGACAACACTGAGAGCTCGGCCCGCTAATAGCCACGGCTCTCGTTTCATCATAACACACTGGATGAATATAGAGTTGTCATGGCAACCATCGGTTAAGAAAACTCCATATACCAGGGTTTCCACAGATCCTTTAAAAGTGTTGAATCTTAAAATTTCAATATACATCATATACTGGATACTGCTTTATAAATTATATATATATATATATATATATATATATATATATATATATATATATATATATATATATATATATATATATATATAAAAATGTTGAGTCATGTGACTTTCTCTTGAGGTTCGAAGGGAAATGTGTGGAGACGTTAACGCATGGAGAGTGAAGCACGCGAAACCTGAGACGCACAAGCTAGCAGTCAGGCTACATAATTATATAATTATATTATAATAATCCATAATATATTAAGGAGTGTGTTTAAAGCTTAAATTCACAGTCGCTTAGCAACAGCAACTTGAGTTACTTTTAAACTGGGTGTAACTCAGATGTTAAGTCCCTGCTGAAACCCCCCCTTAAAAACAATAAACACCATCACAGTAATTCGAATGGTTTCCACTACAAATACCATTACAAACCATTAATTAACCATTACAACCATTACCAAATGTCAAAGGTGTTTTATTGGTCCTTAATGGTATTCACTAGACGTAACATGCCACCAATAGAAGGCAATAAATTATCAGTAAAGACCCACAGGGACCGTTACAGTTTCCATTACAACCAGTCCAATTCCCATTAGAACCATTACAAATTCGATGAGGTTTTCTACTGTTGTTTTTAGCAGAGGTGCTCTAGCATTAAATGAACCAGGAGCTGTAACATCTGGGGCAGAACCTTAAATATCAGGCTGAGTGTGCTCACCTGTAACTCTGTTTAATTCTGTATTTTGTGCAGGAAAGTTGTTGTTTTTTTCTCTAGAGGAATATGACTAGACAAAAATTTTAATACTGACATTAAACCAGAGAGAGAGAGAGAGAGAGAGAGAGAGAGAGAGAGAGAGAGAGAGAGAGAGAGAGAGAGAGAGAGAATAATAAAATCTCCTCAGACCTGGTTAAGGAGCAAGAGATAAAAATAGTAAAGGTAAGAGAGAGAGAGAGAGAGAGAGAGAGAGAGAGAGAGAGAGAGAGAGAGAGAGAGAGCGAGCACACCTGGACGTCCTGCAGGTGAGGGGACAGTGTCCTCATCACAGCACTGACACACGTCCTGTCAGGACTCAAACTAATTGGCCACTTCTGAGAATAAAGAAGCCACTGTACCCTCTTCTACAGCCTCTGGCAAGCAGTGTGTGTGTGTGTGTGTGTGTGTGTGTGTGTGAGAGAGAGAGAGAGAGAGAGAGAGAGAGAGAGAGAGAGAGAGAGAGAGAGAGAGAGAGATAGAGAGAGAGAGAGAAAGAGAGAGAGAGAGAGTACACTGCTTACACACACACCGAGTACACACACACTGCTTGAACTGAAATGTAAGAACGAAAAACATGAGAAAGAAAGACAGAAAGAAAGAATAAAAGAAAGCCTGTGTAAGAAAGGGAGCGAGTGAGATGACGTGAGAGAAAGAGAGAAAAGACAGAAAAGGAGAGAAAGAGGAAAAGAGAAAGAGAAAATACAGAATAAAGACAAAAAGGAAAAATTAAATGATATGAAAGGTGTGGCCATGCTGGCCTGTGATTGGCTAAAACTCAGGAAGTCGTGTGGATTTAGAGATAAGGCTAATCTGAGCAGCTGGTGTGGCGTTAGCATTAGGGGGCGGGGCTTTGGGTCACTCTCATTACCTACATGTGACTTCCTCTATTGATCCTGCTGCTGGTGATTGACCTTTAACCCTAGAGCCGGTAGAGCTGCAGGCTTTCGTCCTGATCTGTCACCTGATTCTGAATTATTCTCCAGCTCATTTACTCTCCGTTAGTGCACCGGGCAGGGTGCAAAAGTTTTCGCACCCTTCTGACATTTCTTTCAGCTCTTTTATTATTTATTATTATTAAATAACAAAAATGGCAAGAGGTATATGTTAAGAAAATGACATTTAAAACAACGTAAATGTCAGTTCAAAAGTTTGCCCCCCCCCACCCCTTCCTGCACTGTTCTTTTCTATACTGTTGTTGGCTAAGTGTTGCAGGACACACCCGCATTCCATTTTTTAGCATTCCATTTTATTTATATATGGATAAATGTCCATTTTATTGGTTTAATTTGCCATTCACAAACACCAGGGGATTTGCACACAACCGTACCAGGCAGTATTCTTCAGTATTAAGTTGCACTGAAACACGTAAAATCCGTGACACACATATGCACACTGCTGTAGTGTATAGGTGAAAGCGCAGTAATTACTGAGGTGTTCTTACTGTAGCCTGGTACTATTACATCGGTCAGATAAAAAACATCTGACATGAAGGCTACACGTGGGTAAAAGTCACCAAAAATCATTCCGTGTGCTCGCTCTGATTAAACCGGCTAATGAGGAACAGTGTCAAAAACACATTAGCATTCAGTGGCAGTGCTAAAGGAAAGTAAATGCGCACTTTGAATTGAAAGTGCTTCAAACAGGCTTTATATTCATTAACAGTCTTTAAAGCTGTCCTGTCTGGTGTTCAGCTCATAAACAACACAACACACTGTAGGAACACAGAGCTCCAGATAGATGCACAAAAACAAGTTTATTTCAGAGCCCTGTAAATATACTCTACACGTCCTTCACATGGCAGGCTGGAGTGTGAAGGGTGAGAGTGCTAAATCAAACAAAGCCTTCTGCAAACATGACTATTGATCCTGCGCTCTGGAAGAACAGCATCCGACCTTTATGTCCTCCGTGACCTTAAAGAACACAGGACTGTCTGAAAAACTCAGCTTCCAGACTTCACCATCTGTCTCAACTTCCTGTTTATTAAAGAGCTGTTTTTAGCTCATCATGCCATTGTGGGCAGGTCTCAAACCGCATAGCCTATAGTCCATGTAAACACCAACATCATTACACTGTGGGCGTGTCCCAAACTACACACCCTATAGTCCATATAAACACCATCATCACTCCATTGTGGGCGCGTCCCAAACCACACACCCTATAGTCCATATAAACACCATCATCATTACACTGTTGGCGTGTCCCAAACCACACACCCTATAGTCCATATAAACACCATCATCATTACACTGTTGGCGTGTCCCAAACCACACACCCTATAGTCCATATAAACACCATCATCACTCCATTGTGGGCGCGTCCCAAATCACACACCCTATAGTCATATAAACACCATCATCATTACACTGTGGGTGCTTCCCAAACCACACACCCTATATCCATATAAACACCATCATCACTCCATTGTGGGCGCGTCCCAAACCACACACCCTACAGTCCATATAAACACATTTCCTTGAGTTTTATTTTAGATCAGATGGATGGAAGTGTAACGTATAAACTAGAAATAAAACTCCTCACCAGCTGCATCGCTCACACTGGCATCCTGACCCCGTGTTAATCCACCTGATCTTTGGTTCTTGTATTTAGCCATTAGTCATTACCGTCACGGTCAGAGGACACACACACACACTGACCGAATTATTAATGCAGCTATTTAACGCTACGTATACACCTAAACCTAACACTAACCTAAACCTCGGTAATCCAAAGGAAAACTTTTATTTATTTATTAAATAATAGCTGCACTTTTATATTTTAAGTAAATCAGTGTTCCTCATGGGGACCAGCAAATGTCCACACGAGGTTAAAACCATCATACATTCCTGTCCTTGTGGGGACATCTTCTCTTCTATCATCTATTTGGATCGGACACTTCACCTCCTAATCCGATTGTTCATGAATCCTGTTTGCATGAGAAACAGAAGCGGCATTTAGACGGCTGGTTTAAATCATTTATTTATAATATGTTTAAAACTAACCCCATCCAACAAAATTCTATCAGCTGTGCTTTCATTTCATTTCATTCCTCTCAGGGTCCAAATGTGATATAAATCTGATCTTTAAACGCACTTCTTGGTGTTTCTTGGTGAAACTCAACCCAGAACAAGTTTCATCTTCTATAAAAATCATTCCGAGGGTTTCTTCTCGTTCGTTAAATATTCAATTTTGACTTTGGTGTCTGTGGGATGCAAAGCGCCAGCAGGAGGACTGCTGAACTGGGCCAGATGGCTGATTGGATTTGGTTTGGGAGAACTGGATTAGCGGCGCTTGTCAGAGTCAATGCTAACTCTTTAACGTGACGTCAGGCCGCAATTAGTCGAAGCGGCGATTTGTGATCTAATCGTGCCACCCTGCACGCTGACATGAAGGTGCAGATGAAGTTAAGCTCTCTCCAGCAGGCGTGTGTGTGTGTGTGTGTGCACTGCTAGTCTTTTCTAGTGTTGAATTCTGGATTCTGATTGGTCAGAAGGTGTTGAGTAGCTCTCTCTTTTGTCAAACCAAGTGAGATTATTTTGGAAAAAAAAAAAAATAAAATAAATAAATAAATAAATCCCATAATCACATCTTTAGTTAAAGAAAGTTGAACTGAATTGAATCAGACCTAGACCTAGTTAAAATAGAACATCAGGTTATATTTATATACGTCAGATTTAAATCACTTTGCTCGAATCTGATTGGTCCATTTTGGGTTAGAGGTTTCTTACTCAGAATAAAGCCTGCGCTGTGTCACGTTTCGTGACGCAACGGAGATAAGGTAGGACGCAAGCGCAGGTTGAACAACAGTTTTATTTCAAGAGAGACAGGCAGGCAAATCCAAAACGTGATCCAAAAACGTAATCCGGTAACATGCAAGGTTCAGGCGATCGGCAAACAGGCATAAACGAGGCAAGGCAGGAATCAACGTCGAGGTCTCGGGATACAGGGTCGATCTACCAAACATGAAACAGAAACGAGGGACTGGTAGCGGAGAAACCAGCGTGAACTTAACAAACGAACCTAAACATGACATGGACTAAGACTATGAATCAAAACATGGATCTATGGACTGTGGTTCTCTATCGTAAGGACTCGAGACGAATCTACTATCTAACTCATTCAACATTCCGCGTTGTGTGCTGGGAGGCGTGCGGTATATATGCGGAGATAATCAGCCTCGTAATGGCTGACGGCCGAGGACGATTCAGACACACGTGAAACTATAGCCAATGACAGAACGGGGAGGAGACGTGACTGGAACATAAACAAATGCACGTGTAGAAATGTCACGACTGTCCTCGCGCACCTGCTCGTGCACCCGCGCTCACATGCTCCACAGCGCGCCGCATAAAGGGGGAACGCGTGACACGCTGTAGCACTTTAGTCACGTAGTGTACGTTACCATGGTGATGAAACCCGCTAAAAACCAATCAGAGTTTGTTCAAACAGAACGCAAACTTACCGTGAAGCAGGCCTCAAGTTGAACTTTATTTACCACCAAGAAAATCACTATTTAATAAATTCACTCACTAATGATCTGATCTTTACAAGCGTTTGAAATCGTTCGTTTTAGCCGATAGCTAGCTAATGCTCAGTGTTTATACTGTACGTCCCGGTCGCCTAGCAACAGTGTTACCGCTTGAACAGTGGCGAAAACACAAAGGCGCTGAAAACGCCAAAGAACGACTTTCATTACCCGAATAATTAAAGCCGTTATACTATTGCGGAAAGTCGCTGATCACACCTGCTAATTATTTCTTCAATAACCTTCCACACAGATCAGGTTAATTAGGACCATTTCTGCATTAATACGCATAATTATTCTAGATAATGATTCAAATCACAATTGAGTGGAAATCACAGCCGCCGGTTTCTTTCGATCAGCATGGCGCGGTACGGACGCACTCCACGGATCTTTAACGAGCTCAGGATTCAGCTCGCGACGAAGTTCTGATATTCTTTCATCCCTGTGATGAGAGAGAACTCATCAGATCCTCTCCGTGCAAACGGGGGAAAAGGGGCGAAAAACAATAAAGAGAGGAAACAGATTAAATGTACACGAGGCCGCGGGTCAGACCGGCACTCGCTTCTGTGAGCATGTGTGTGTTTAATGAAGAGAAGAATATAAAGCATGTGAACAGAGAGAGAGAGAGAGAGAGAGAGAGAGAGAGAGAGAGAGAGAGAGACTACTTGTTCCCACTTTCTATCATCCACTTTTACTGGCCCTATATCACTAAAATGCTTCAGTATGCTGCAGTAAGCAAAGATGTTTGCTAATTTGCTAGTGCTAACTGTCTACATTTAACTAAGTTAGCCCGTTTTCTTTTTTCCTGCTTCAAGTATAATTTCTCAGTACTGTACTTTGTCCAGCCCTGGATGTTTTCCACTTAATAAAACGAATACACGATCTTAAACGACGCGGTCACATCAGGCTTCAGTACGCAGAAGAGAAATGGAATTAAGTCTAACTGAATAAGATGTAACGTCTATAAATATCTCCAAGGCCTTTCAAACTGGATTAAGGGCTTTCGTGAATGAGACGGAGAAAAGCTCAAAAGAATTACTGAGCACGTCACTAAAGTAATTTCCTCTCACTGAGGAGAACGTTTTTAGAGAACCATGAAACCAAGCGCTGCAAGTACACGCCAGATAACCCCGTGTGATCTCAGTGACAGCACAATTATCATGAAAAATGTGAAGCGCCGTGTGAAATATGAAAAGAAACCCGACATCTGCAGGTGTTTATCTCGTCCTGTTTGCTACCATCTATAGCTCATCTTAATCTCCAAACTCCCTCGAGTGCAATTACAGACGCTCGATTACATCTCACCTTCACGTCACCCCGAGCGCCCGAGCGTCCGAGAGCAATGCCTTACTTAATCAACTGATCATAAGGGCAGATAAGAGGCTTTAATTCTATTAGGGAGAGAAATAATACGACTCTGAGTCTGTGAGGATGCGGAGAGAAACTTTAGAGGAGGAAAGGATAGAGTTTAGGGTGAGAAATGGATGAGAAACACAGAGAGAGAGAGAGAGAGAGAGAGAATAAGGATGGAATCAGCAGCAGAAATAAGATGTCACGGCATGCGGCATGCTGTTCTAGGAAAATAATCAACAACGCTGTTTCTATAAATGCATATGCAACATATATAAGCAACATGCCATACTTTCTTTTTTTTTTTCCATTTCTAGTTACATTTAATGTCAGTGAATCCAGTTAGCACTTACGGTACAGCAGCTATAAACACTAATAAATAAAACACGCAGCTTGTCGTGTTACTGTGAAACCGCAAAGAAGCGTAATCGACACTGGAGACTCCTTCCTTCCTTCCGTAAGCGTTAATCAAATCGCTTACTTTAAGAAAACGTCGCCCGATCGACATTTACACGCGTTACACCAAACCGACCGCGTGGAGCGTCCGCCGTACTCGTCCCCGAGAGCGAGCTGTTACCATGGAAACGATAACAACGATTAGACACGCCATACACGACCGAAACGCGTGAAGATTAACGGCGTATCTGAGAAATAATCAGACAAAGCAAATGTGTGTTAGTGTGGAATCAATACAGGTCTTGGTGCTTACACTTTCTGAACAGTCCTTTCTCGCTTTGTAATACTTTTTTTTTTTTGGAAAAGTTTCCTCGGAGTAATTCAGTTCTCGCACTTTTTGATTGATCGCCCAATTCACCAGAGTCTGGTGAGCCCGGAGGTCTGGCACTCGCTGTCCGTGTCTGACACATCGTAGAGAAGAAAGAATCCGCAGTTCAGGCGCTGGATTATAAAGCGACATCTCTTTCTGTCTCTCTCTCTCTCTCTCTCTCTCTGTATCTTTTAATACGCTGCAGTCCGTAAGAGTGGATTTTTAAATCAATAGTTCAGGATTCGTGTTATTAAAAAGGATGGAGGTGAGACCTTTGAAGCTGGACTTTAATTAGAAGCGTTGGAGTGAGTGTCAGTAGAACTCCGGGCGTTTTATAAACTTACACGCCGTTTACATGCTGATTGGAAATGTATGAATCCGTCCTGCGGACTCGTTTTGTAACAGAATCCACAATGCACAAGCACGTGATGAACAAATGCCGCAGGGGATTACAGGAGTGAAGGCCTTTTCCCGAAAACTGCTTACATCAATTATTAACCATCAGAACCATTTCTGTTTATCCATCTCTATCTCTTCTCTCTCTCTCTCTCTCTCTCTCTCTCACACACTCTCTGTTTTTCCAATATTATCTTCCGTTACTGTAAGATAACTCCAGAACTCGGATGATATCTAAAAGATCAGCGAACCACAACACGCCTTAATTCCTGTGTCACTCTTCTCCGCTTTGTGGAGTTTAACGTTACGCACCGTCAGCATTCCCGTGTAACATCAGCCTTATTCCCACTGCAACATTTCACTTTTCCGGCTAAATTAAAAGCTAAAAGTGGACACACTACTGTATGTTTATAATATTATAGCGAGATTCACCTCTGACTGTTACAAAGCACTGAGACTGGAGACTCCTTCCATAAATGTTCAATTAAAAAATGCCTTCTTATAACAAACGTCACCAACGTTTTATTTTTTTTAAAAATCTGTTTATGTGGAGCGACCGCGAAGTTCCTGTGAATGAGCTGTTACTATGGAAACGATAACATGAAATGACTATTGTCAACGCCTTCTCGACCAATCAGAATCCAGAATTCACCAGCACTGTGGTGTAAATGCATTTCGGCCTTTCTGTAGACTCGGGAACAGTGGGTGTGTCTTTAAGCAGCATGGATGGGCGTGTCCTTTAAACCCGTATATGGAGTCTAAGATACGGCGGTCTATGGAGAACCGACTAAAGTATCACCACCCTCACACAGAAGTGATGCTTTCTGTGTTTCTGTACAGAAAGAAATCCACGTTTACAACCTAGCAGCTTTATCTACAAGTCTTTTCAGCGTGAGAAGACACTGTGTGCTCTTGTGAGATGGTGTACAGACAGATCTCGACCTTGTGCTGGGACAGTAAAGCGTTCAGCACAGCTCTGCTGTATTCTCTAGAACCACCGTGAAAGTCTTATATGTGTCAAGCAGCACAATAAATCATCATGGCTTTGCTTTATAAAGCGCCTTTTCCTCCCAAAACCAAGGCCGCTTATAACATAAAATACTAAACAATACTAAATTATCTCTTCTTTCGCTTCAGCTAACATGTGGTGGAGTGGAGAGACACGACGTCACAGAGACACGCGCTGCAGCCGAGAATTACTCACACACCGCACGGTTCAGACTACTGATCCACAGGGCTCAGAGTCAGAGTTAGAGAGTTAGAGTTAGTCAGGGTTCAAATGTGACTCAGAACCAGAGTTAGAGTTTGACTCAGTATCACAGTTACAGTCTGAGTCAGATTTAGAGTCAAATTCAGAACCTCACCGAGTTTGGAATCACAGAGGCCTAGCCAGAATCAGAGACAGAGTTGTAGTAAGAATTAGAGTCCAAAATCACTGCGTGAAAATGAGTCAAAATCAGAATAATCGTCAGAATATGTCAGAGTCAGAATCACAGATAGAGTCAGAATTAGAATCAGAGTCGGAATCAGGGGCAGAGTATCAGAATCACAGTTAGAGACAATCAGAGTCAGAATCAGACACCCCCCCCGAGACAGAATCAAGGCTTAGCCAGAATCAAAGTCAGAGGTGGAGTCAGAATTACAGTCAGAATATTAGATTGAACACAAGTCAGAATCAGAGTCGGAATACGAGCCAGAACCCCACTGAGAGAGAACCAGAGTTAAAATCTCTAGAGTCAGAACCAGAATCATTGTCATAATCAGAGGCAGAATCAGAGTTTGAATGTGAGGTACAATCAGGTCAGGATCAGAACTCCACTGAGTCAGAATCAAAGTCAGAGGTGGAGTCAGAATTACAGTCAGAATCTTAGATTGAACACAAGTCAGAATCAGAGTCGGAATCAGAGGCAGAGTGTCAGAATCAAAGTTAGAGAGAATCAGTCAATCAGAGTTAAAGAGAATCAGAGTTTGAATATGAGGTACAATCAGGTCAGCATCAGAACCCCACTGAGTCCGAATCATCAAGTCTGAGCAGAACCTGAGTGAGAATCAGACTCAGAGTCAGAGTCAGAATCCAACCGAGCTAGGATCAGAGACAGAATCTATTCATATTAGCGCACTCAGTGATTTACTTCATAGATGTTTGCTAATGTTCTCATCAGTGCAGCAGTAAAACACTTCCTTCACCAAACAGCAGGTGTTTAACACGAGCCCACTAAACTGTGCTAAATCATGTTTAAGTGAAATGAAGAGAGAGAGAGAGTGCGCGAGAGAGAGAGAGAGAGAGAGAGAGAGAGAGAGAGAGAGAAAGAGAGAGAGAGAGAGAGAGCGAGTGAGACAGAGAGAAGATTAAACACGTGTGAAATGGAGAACGTGAAGTGTGAAATGTTTATCATTCAGTGGCTAAAATCTCTGGATCTCCAGCTGAATCACACGTCTCTCTAATAATAATAATTATTATTATTATTACCATTTTTGACTCAATAACCCAAGCTGACAATTTTTCAGTATCATTAAAAAAAAAAAAACCTCTAAAATCTCTAAAAACAAAAACACCTTCTGCTTTTTTCCACCACGCTGTTATCGAACAAACTGCTAGCTGTGTGTGTGTGTGTGTGTGTGTGTGTGTGTGTGTGTGTGTGTGTGTGTGTGTTTAAAGACATATTGTAAAGCATGTGTGTTAATGAGCTGATAAACCGAAGGTGTGTAAGAGCAGGAAGCAAGGGACTGACAGAGTCGGAATGGAGAAAACACACCATTAACACACTTCAACGTTTAACCTCAGGAAGTGTGTTAATGAGCAAATGGATTAGAGGAGTGTGTTAGAGCAGGAAACACAAACAAATCCATGACTTGGGGTTAGAAATGGAACGGAGAACCTCGTCATCGGGTTAAAGTTCTGAGATCCGAACCAACGGGAGTTTCAGAGGAAAGGGAAGGAGTTATTCCAGAAAGTTTGAGCGTAACAATTTCATCATAAAACATTAGAATTAAATTATTAACATGTATTAGTAATGCTGATCGCTAGCATACTGTACAATAAGGATGAATATTATAGTATGGAATGTATGGAATTACAGTGTATGGAATACTGACGTGTATGGAATACTGAAGTGCATGGAATATTAAAGTATACGGAATACTGAAGTGTATGGAATACTGATGTGTATGGAATATTAAAGTATACCGAATGCTGAAGTGTATGGAATACTGACGTGTATAGAACACTGAGGTGTATGGAATACTGATGTTCTGAATACTGAAGTGTTCGGAATACTGACGTGTATGGAATACTGAAGTGTATGGAATACTGAAGTGTAAGGAATACTGAAGTGTAAGGAATACTGAAGTGTTCGGAATACTGACGTGTATGGAATACTGAAGTGTATGGAATACTGAAGTGTAAGGAATACTGAAGTGTAAGGAATACTGAAGTGTTCGGAATACTGACGTGTATGGAATACTGAAGTGTACTGAATACTGAAGTGTACTGAATACTGAAGTGTAAGGAATACTGAAGTGTAAGGAATACTGAAGTGTACTGAATACTGAAGTGTACGGAATACTGACGTGTATGGAATACTGAAGTGTACTGAGTACTGAAGTGTACGGAATACTGAAGTGTACTGAGTACTGAAGTGTACGGAATACTGACGTGTACTGAATACTGAAGTGTACAGAATACTGAAGTGTACGGAATACTGACGTGTACTGAATACTGAAGTGTACAGAATACTGAAGTGTACAGAATACTGAAGTGTACGGAATACAGAAGTGTACGGAATATGCATTCAATAGAGAGTTGAACAAGCAGAGAAAAAACACCAGTAAATGCTAGCCTGCTCAGCCTACTTGTCCATTTTGCTACTGTGGATGAAAAAAAAAAAGGGAATTGCCTGGATATGTAATCTTTTTGTCCCGAGTGACTGATTTGTCCAAAGGAACATAGAGTGAAAACCAAAAAATCAATCTAACATCTTCAATCTAAATTCTTTACAGATTCCAAAAACAGTTTTCCTTTTCACTTTAGTAAATATAATCTCTTGATATCCGCTACACTCTTCATGACAATCACCTAAACTGCAATCTGTCTCCCGGCTCAGATTTTGATCAGTCGGCAGAAGAAATGAAAGCGACTCATACGCGTCTCTGCTCTTCCCCCGTGTGTCTATCCCATCTGATTGGTGTGGACAGCTACTCAGAAAGCAAAGACAAACGATCCTCCATCACCACTTCCTCCAAACCTGCTCTGTAATAAGGGAATAGTGAGCCCGTAAGGCGACAGGTTCAATCAATCATCACCTGATTGGCTGGGTTTTTTTTTCTCAGATTGGAGTCCGGAGGGTGAGATGAAAAAAATAATAATAAAAATAACCCAGTAATTGGTTTCAGTTTTGATACTGCGGAAGTCACTCCGAGTGCCAATATCTCCAAAAAGCACAAGTGTAGAGTAAATAGAAAAACAAGACGTCCTCTTGGTGATTACTCAATTGACCCTCATTTTCAACCTCATTTTCCAGCGGTTGTTTTTGAAGGGCTAGGGCTAATACTATTTTCTCAAGCTGTGTGATTAATATTAACCAACATTTTGCTTTGATGTGTCAAAACTAATCTGCTTTACAAAATGCCTTGGCTACAAAACTCACTGCTGAGTGGTAATAAAATTTAAAATGCGCTCTCGGTATTTCTAAAGCCATGTCTCAAATCGCACACTAAGTGAACAGAGCTGATGCTGGATAATACAAACATAGCACATTGTCCTGGACGCATTCTACGCTAATAAGTACCCATCATGCACCACGGAGCACAAAGGGGCAGGGCTGGTAGCACATTAAACATGGCTACCGATGACACTTGCTCTCTAAATTGTAACTGTTAATGAACTGTAGCCTGTTACACTGATGGTTAAATAGTAGCGAGCTAACACCAGTTAGCACTGAACACTAGTGTTATTGTTTACGTCATGTTCGGTACAAAATTGTACCCAACTTGAGTAATCTTTGTTTAAATAAACTTGATGATGACACATGACCGCTAGCCTCAACGTAAGTAATGCTGAACATGAAATATAATCGTAAGCATTTATTTACACAATAATAATAATTTAGCAACATTAGCTAGGCTACACTGCTGCACTTCCTCTGATAAAGCAGTATGTCATGGCCTGTATCTATATAACGGTCATGATGTGGAACTGTAATATCAGCTGATTTTATCCTGTAACACTCTGGCCCCTGGGCATGTTGTACAGCCCACATTTGCATATTGGAACCTGATTGGCTCTTAGAATTTATGATGCAATAACTCCCTCCTGTCATGTGTTCAATACTGATATTCTAATGAGATCAGCTCCTCCTGTTTAAAAGATGTAAGGGGGGAAAAAAGTACAGTCCTAACTTTCACACGTCCACTAGTATGAACAAAATGAATTCTTTAAAATAAAATAAAAAATTGAATTAATTACAAAAAAAAGTTATAATGTTTAAGGTGATTTTAATTTCACACACAGCTACAATAATACACTCAGTCTGGTGTGTAACGTGGTGACGTTGTGTGCTTGGCGATCTTTCCCAAACCTGCACTCCATATTTCAGTGTATTATTATAGTGTGTTCTGATATGATTCCCCCTTGAAGCAGCGTGCTCTAAGCGCGAATGCGCGAGCACCTGCTTTTCCATTGTTGACAGTAGTGACATCTGGACACGTGTGTTTTGTTTATGTTTCTGTCATGTCTCCTCCCTGTTCTGTCATTGGCTGGGATTTCACGTGTGTCTGTATTGCCCTCAGCTGCTCGCGGTTTAGACGCTGATCATGTCCACATATATACCGCGCGCCTCCCAGCACACAACGCGGAAGATTATCGTTAAGTTACATTAGTTCGTTTAGTAGTCATAGTCACGTTCCATGTTTAGAGTTAGTTCACGCTGGGTTATCCGCTCCCAGTTCCTCGTCATAGTTCATGTTTCTCGTTTTGTTTATCGACCCTGTTTTCCGTGACCACGACCTTGATTCATGTTTAATCCTGTGTATGCCTGTTTGCCGATCGCCTGACCTTCGCCTGTTTTGGATTACGATTTTGGATCACGTTTTGGATTTGTCTGCCTGTCTCTCTTTTAAAATAAACAACTGTTCATACCGCACTTGCATCCGTCCTATCTCCGCTCCGTCACGATACGTGACAGAATCTTCCGCCATAACATGGATGCAGCAGGAGGACAGGGGAGACATCACGCTATAATGGGAGTAGCAGGACAATACCTTATCGGGAAACGTTTGGATTACTGGCCGCATTTCTTGTCCGTGCAGTTCCCTCAGCGGTACGCCGTTGAACTGCCGCCAGAGACAGCGGGATTGGGGAGCTGCCCGCTGGAGTTCCTCTTCAGTTGCCAGGAATATTTCTGCAGCCTGGCGTATCCCAAGCCTACTAAGAGACAGTGGATCGGGTTCTTGGTGTCCAGGTTTTGCGGTCCGGCCCGTGACTGGGTGGAGCAGCTGGTGAGCACTGGGTCCTCTGCCCTCCAGGATCTCACTCAATTTGCAGAACTTTTTATGGAGGAGTTCACGCAACCAGGGCAGCTTCATGGTCTGGATTTACTGGGGTGGAGAGTCAATGGACAGCCCCAGCCTGACCTGCCCTTTAACCTCTATTATGAGGGGATTGACAGGTCAGCCTCCAAGGATCCGCTTCAGTTTCCAGCCAACGTGGAGGAGGTGGCACCGACATGCATGTCTGAGGGCTGCAGCAGGGAGACCAAGCTACAATGCCCTACCTGCAAAATACTGGGTCTCCAGGAAGCATTCTACTGCTCTCATGAATGCTTCAAGAGCAGCTGGCGGGAGCATAAGAAACTCCACCGGAGAGCCCGTGCAGAGATCCAGCCCGGGGTCAACAGGGTGACCTTGGAGCGCCCGTCGGAGGTCTCAGCACCTGAGCCCCAGCCGGAGGTGAACCTGGCAACCTCAGAGCTCGAACCTGAGACCCACGAGGTGGGCTCACCTGCCGAGCTCCAGCTAGAGGTCAACAGGGAGGCTCCAGCACCAGAGCTCAACCCTGAGGTCCAAGTCCAAGTCAAGTCTCTAGTCTCTGAAGTCCAAGTCAAGTCTCCGGTTTCTGAAGTCCAAGTCACGTTTCAAGTCTCTGAAATCCAAGTCAAGTCTCAAGTCCCTGAGGTCCAAGTCCATGTCAAGTCTCAAGTCCCCGAGGTCCAAGTCAAGTCTCAAGTCTCTGAAATCCAAGTCAAGTCTCAAGTCCCTGAAGTCCAAGTCAAGTCTCAAGTCTCTGAAATCCAAGTCAAGTCTCAAGTCCCTGAGGTCCAAGTCCAAGTCAAGTCTCAAGTTCCTGATGTCACGTCCAAGCCTGCTGATCCAGTTGACCAAGTTCCGCTAATATCTAAGCCTAACAACCAAGTTCTGCTCAAGCCCAAGTCTACTGAAATGGCCGACCAAGTTCTGCTCATGCCTGAGTCTACTGATATGGCCAACCAAGTTCTGTTCACGCCTGAGTCTACTGATACGGCCGACCAAGTTCTGCTCACGCCCAAGTCTAACGACACGGCCGACCATGTTCTGCTCAAGCCCAAGTCTACCGACCTGGTCGCCCAAGTTCAGCCCACGCACAAGTCTACCGACCCGGTCGCCCAGGTTCAGTCCACACCCAAGTCTACCGACCCGGTCGCCCAAGTTCAGCCCACGCCCAAGTCTACCGACCCGGTCACCCAGGTTCAGTCCACACCCAAGTCTACCAACCCGGTCGCCCAAGTTCAGTCCACGCCCAAGTCTACCAACCCGGTCGCCCAAGTTCAGCCCACGTCCAAGACTACCGACACGATCACCCAAGTTCTGCCAAAGCCCGAGTCTGCTGACACACACAGCCAAGTTCTGCTCATGCCCGAGTCTGCTGACACGGACAACCAAGCTCTGCTCACATCCATGTCTGCTGACATGCACAACCAAGTGTCTGTTGAAACAAACAACCAAGCTCTGCTCATGTTCCCGTCTGATGACCCAACCAACCAAGTTATGTTCACGCCCAAGTCAGCTGACGGGGACAACCAAGCTCTGCTCACGTCCACGTCTGCTGACATGCACAACCAAGTGTCTGTTGACATGGACAACCAAGCTCTGCTCACATCCCAGTCGGCTGACATGACCAGCCAAGTTCAGCTTGCAGGCTCCGCTGAGTACGTCGCTCTGCCTTCCTGCTCAGCCGAGGACGTCGCTCTGCTTTCCTGCTCCGCTGAGGACGTTGCTCTGCCTTCATGCTCCGCCGAGGACTTCGCCCAGCCTGCCTGCCTGGCTGTGGTCGTCGCTCCGCTTCATGCTCCGCCGAGGACTTCGCTCAGCCTGTCTGCCCGGCTGTTGTCGTCACTCTGCCTTCATGCTCCGCCGAGGACTTCACTCAGCCTGCCTGCTTGGCTGTGGTCGTCGCTCTGCCTACCTGTTCAGCCGGGGACGTCGCTCCGCTTTCATTCTCCGCCGAGGATGTCGCCCTGCTTCCCTGCTCCGCCGAGGACGTCGCTCTGCAGTCCTGCTCTGCCGAGGACGTCGCTCCGCCGTCCTGCTCCGCTGAGGACGTCACAATACGTGACAGTGTTAAAGATCTGAACTGAACCTTGAAAAAACGTTGAAATAAAAAAAAAAAAAAAACGGGATGAAGATAAATAGTTTGGATTAAAATAATAATAATGGCCGTATGTTTGGCTGGCGCTCGTTGATGACATCATCTCATTGGCCTTGTTTAAAATATTCCACAATAAAGCAGCTCATAGAAACATGCATGATGATCTGCTGGAAATTTACCTACATTTGTTTGTTTCTCGTACAATAGAGATCCCAGTGCTGGATCGTACACATCTGGTATTTACACTTTAGCGACACATACTTTCAATCTAACTTTCTCTTTGTGTTCCTCTTCGGTATCTGGCAAGTTTTCATGAGACAACACAATTCCCACTTTGCTGACTGTGAGAAACAAGAAGCTGCGTTCGCACTGCACATGAAAAGTGAGATCTTTAGGTTCATTATTCACCAGCTGTGAGTTAACACCTGAAATGTGGTTAAATACAGTGCATCTGCTCTGCTGCTATTCTCTATTTAAATTACATTTTTTTTTTTTTAAGATTTGAGTTAAAATTTTTAAATTACCGCTCGTTCCTAATGAGCTTACACGTGTTCCTTAGTGGAACATGTTATTTTCAATAGTTTCCTACTTCATTCTTTTGGCAATTATCTGGCCATGGAAAAAAGCCCTATAAAATTTAAATACTAAATATATAATATAATATAATAATATTTATTGGCTTTTATTAGTTAGTCTCCAATGGAAACCTACAGAAATCTGATAGAAAAAATAAATAAATAAATAAATAAATATATATATATATATATATATATATATATATATATATATATATATATATATATATATTATCCAAGCAGGGAAATTCTTTATCAAAAGAATACTCCACAAATCTGTGTTCACACAATGGACCGGGCCAAGCCCAAAGTCTACACCAACCAAGACCCATAACAACTAGGACAAAAATGAGACAAAGCCCCATACCAACTGACAGTAAGACAAGACCAAGACTTTAACAAACTGAAACCAAGACAAGACCAAGATATATACCGGCCAAGACGAAGATGCACACCAAGTATGACCAGGAAAGGCTAAGACTCATACCAGTCGAGAGCAGGACTAGACCAAGACCCATACCAACTGACAGTAAGACAAGACAAGGACTTGTACCAGTTGAGACTAAGACAAGACAAAGATGCATACCAACCAAGATCAGGATAAGACCAAGACCCTTACCAATCTAGAGCCGGACTAGACCAAGACCCATACCAACTGTCATCAAGACAAGACCAAGACCCAAATCATCTGATAAAGACTTTTACTAACTGACACCAGGACAAGATCAAGATATATACCAACCAAGACAAGACTACGTCCCATACCGGTCTAGAGCAGGACAAGACCATGACCCACACCAATCTTGAGTAGGGCTAAGACCCATACCTTCAGTGACCAAGACAAAACCAAGACATATACTAACCAAGACCAGGATAAGACCAAAACCCCTGCCAACCGACAGCAAGAGAAGACCAACACCCATATCAAAACCTATTCTAACTGCGACAAGGACAAGACACACACCAACTGGGACAAAAGAGGTTCTCCTTATTCCAGATGTTTCCTCCTGTGACAAATGATGTTCATTTAAATACACTACCTAGTTTACTACAACGTGTTTACACAAATATGTGTTTGGAGGACCGTACAGTTTACTTTGGATATACTGTCATGTCTGAGTAGATCTGGAGAGACGTAACATTACACTAATGTACTCCAGATAAGCTAGCCTTTGTGAGTACACCAGGTGCCATGAAAACATCCACATTTAATTATTCATTAGATTTTTATATCTGAGAAGATTTTCATCCAGTGCACTTTAAACGTGAATTAACTCGTAAACAAACCAGTAAATAATAGACCGAAAAAGGTGTATATTTGTTTTAGTGCCAATTATCACATCCCTGAGTGGCGTTCACCTCGCGATCACAACATTGCACGTTTGGATCATTTAATCACAGAAACATCTTGGAATTTTCTCCTTTTCATCGGATTCTACTTCTCCATAAGGAATTGCAGTAGAAACGTTTGTGATCAAATTTAAAAACTAATTGAACCAAGTGAAAATCTCCGTACGTCTCCTGAGAGATCAGACAGCCTGTTTGTATTCAAACTCATGTTAAAGCGTAAAGGGGCAGTTGTCGGGGCAGTTCTTGAGTCTTTTGAGTACACATACACTACAGATATGAGGATGAAATGTTGGAGTTTTTTATTTATTTATTTATTTATTTATTGGCTCATTTATTTTTTCATTTAAAGATGACTTGCCCTTTCAGGACCACCTTATGAAATAAATAAATAAATAAATAAATAAAACTGGCCAATGCATTTACCAGCAATCTGCGAAAATACCTTACGCAGGAAAACAAAATCTGAAAACCTACAGCAAAATCAATGCTGGGCTTTCTGAGAGTTTAAAACAAACTTGGAAGCGAGTTGGAGTTCAAGGATGTTATTGTATCCTTGGCATATCAAGCTGGAGAAAGGGAGTCGATTTCCTGAGGTTGGAATTTATTGAACAGCTTAGAAGTGTGCAGCGTCATGGAGAGCACTCCAAAAAATAAATAAATAAACACACACACACACACACACACACACACACATATAAAGACACACACAAGGAAAAACAAAACTCATCCGAGTAGAAGCCCTTGTGGCCAAACACAGCTTGACATAAATTTTTAGAGTGAGCGAACACACCTGCCTGCTGTGAGCTCAGGCATAAACAGAAAAAAATGCTGGGAAAGACTATTAATAATACAGTACACAATGTGCTTACAGCCGTGTGTGTGTGTGTGTGTGTGTGTGTGTGTGTGTGTATACTCAACTCAGCTATTGTCTGACATGGACATAAACATTACTGCACTGTAAAATAACCATAAAGCTCCATTGTGGGGATGATGCATAAAATCAATATGCACGCTTCATTCTACAAATGTCACTTTAATGATTTTATTCAGCACCTCGGGCCAAGAACACTACAGACTGTGTCCCAAAGCCTGGAATTTATGTCTAGGTAGTGTTCCTACAAGACCGTCTGCCATTTTGGGAAATATTACGCACGCTACAATGCTAATGTTTAACAAGACTGCTTGATTATTTTATGTTTGAAATAATGTGTTAAGCTTAATATGTTACCTACAGTGCACTTCACAGATGTATTTATTTTTCCTCTTTCAATTGCCCTGTCCATTGTTGTAATTATAGCAAGACTATGAAAAGACAAAAACCCACACCAACAGAGACCAAAACAAGACCAAAACCCATACCATCAGACTTATACTGACAAGACCTATACTGGCTGAGGGCAAAAAAAGACTGAGACCCATACCAACCAAGACCAAGACAGGACTGAGACCCATACCAACCAAGACCAAGACAGGACTGAGACCCATACCAACCAAGACCAAGACTAGACTGAGACCCATACCAACCAAGACCAAGACAGGACTGAGACCCATACCAAGCAAGAACAGGAAAAGACCAAGACCGCTACCAACTGAGTCTACAATAAGATCGAGACCAATACCAACAAAGGCCAAGATGAGACCAAGACCTATACAAAATGAGACTATGACAAGAGAAAGACCTATACCAAGTTACACCCATACCAACCAAGACCAAGAGAATACAATGACCCATATCAGCTGAGACCAAAACAAAATTAAAACCTAGACCAACCAAGACCAGGACGAAACAAAGACCACTACAAACAGAGACCAGGACAAGACAGAGACTCATCTCAATTAAGAACAGGACACGATCAAGACCCATACCAACTGAGACCCAGACATATTGAAACCAGATTAAAACCAAGATCCATGCCAGCTGAGACCAGCACAAAAGTGAGACCAATATTAATAACAACCAAGAAAATACCTATACCATGCAGGACTAAAACTTTGACCAACTTCAAGACCAAACCTAATACCAACCGCATCAAGACAAAACCTACACTGATACCAACTGAGATACCAAGAGCAAGACCCACACCAACCAAATCAAGATCTATACTAACTGAGACCAAAACAAGCCCAAGACCAACTGAGATACAGAAAAAACAAGACCAAAACCAGCACAGATGAAGACAAATCCACATTGTCCTAACGTTTATTTTGACTTTTACCAACAAAGACCAAGAGAAGAGCCAGACCAATACTAATCAGGACCAAGATGGTAAGCAACCCAGATCAGGAAAATAGAGAGACCCATACCAACAGAGACCATTCCAGTGTAGACCCCTCTCAACCAAGTCTGAGATTAAACTGAGACCAAGACAAGATCAAGGCCCACACCAGCCGAGACCAAGACCAGACAAAAACTGTCAGTACCAAGAAATCCTACTGATATAACGTTTAATCTTGTCAAGTTCTGAGTGTATCATATTAAACTTGTATAAATGTACAGTAAAGTTTAAGGAACTTTTAAATTTTTCTGTAATGGAACTAGAAACTGCTAGTGCACACACACACACACACACACACACACACACACACACACACACATCTGGAGAAGGAGAGAAATGAAAAAAAAAGTGTCTGTTCTGGTGTGTTGCCAGATTCGGCGTTAAAACTGCATTAGAGCAGAAACTAGACGTTTCATTATTCAGTCAGAGGCTCCTCATTCCTTCCGTTATGGGCGCACGAGCTCTCCAGTAAGATCAAAGTAAATTTCAGCAGACACATTTCACATTTACGAGCGTTACTCCTCCTGGGTCAGAGTGGTCAATATTGCAACAGCATGCCACTTGACCCAAGTACGCTTCACACATACTGTATTTTGTTCAGGGCCTCTCATCTTCAAATGAGAGCAGATTAGCAAGCATGCTAGCAGTTTGTAATACTGACATCAGAAATAAAGAATCAACCAGGGGCCGTTCTATTATTCATGCTGGGCTTCGAGTTGCAGCTTTCTGACATACTGAGAACGCTGAGAACACTCCCTTTGATCTTGGAGAGACAGATACGGAGAAACTGACTCCTCTACGAGTCCAAACACACGTTTGCTATTGCTATTCTAGACAACGGCTATGTCTCACACACACACACACACACACACACACACACACACACACCCTGCTGCGATTAACCTTTATTCTTATTTTATTTAGGTCAACATGAGCCACTTTAGTTTCTGTTAACACACCATCCTAGGCTTATAATATTCTTTTACTCAGATCAGAGTCAACCCGAACCTGTTCAACGTATATACTCATGCATTAAAATATGCAAATGAGGCAACAGATAATAAAATATGAGCTGATTTGCATATCATACCACATCTTCAGTTTTTCACAAAACAGTTTAAAGTATCTGTATGGAAAGAAACACTGTGTATAAAACAGCGTTTTATACACAGCAAAATAGCAAAATAATAGCAAAATAATCAGTGACAAAGCGGAGTTGCTATCCTGTAGTTGATTATTTTCCTGTAACAGCATGTCCCCAAGTGTCTTATTTCTCTTACACCTCAGCAATTTGATTAAAGAACAACACTTTTATCCATTCAGTTACATTTAATTATCGGTGAAACAAGTTAGCTCCTGTTGTCACTTACGTTATAGCAGCTGTAAAAAATCGTTCTCTTTATTCTCTCTTTATCCTCTCTCTCTCTTTGTTCATCCATCCATCCATCCATCTTCTATACCGCTTATCATTTTCAGGGTCGCGGGGAACCTGGAGCCTATCCCAGGGAGCATGGGGCACAAGGCGGAGTACACTCTGGACAGGGTGCCGATCCATCGCAGGGCACAATCACATACACACTCACACACCCGTTCATACACTACGGACACTTTGGACACGCCAGTCAGCCTACCATGCATGTCTTTGGACTGGAGGAGGAAACCGGAGTACCCGGAGGAAACCCCCGCAGCACGGGGAGAACACGCAAACTCCGCACACACAGGGCCCCGGTGGGAATCGAACCCCACCGGGGTGTGAGGCGAACGTGCTAACCTCTAAGCCACCGTGCGCCCCTCTTTGTATTCTCTCTCTTTATCCTCTCTCTTTATCCTCTCTCAAACGTAATACGACAAAAAAACTGCAGCTTGTCATGTTACCGAGAAACCACAAAGAAGCGTCAAAAGAAGTATCTTCTGTGATGGAGATGTGGGAAAACTTAAAGTTACGGCTTTAGCTCTGACTGTTACACAGCGCTGACACTGGAGACTCCTTCCTTACACGTTACATAAACATAATTTCCTCTCACAGAACACTTCACCAAATGAATGATCGAAACGTTTTTTAATCCATTTATTATCAGTGGAGCGTCCTCTGCCACGCACGTCCCTGTGAACGAGCCGTTACTATAGAAACGATAATTTATCAGAACGAGCGCATTAATATAAACCTGTCAGAGCTGCTGTTATAGAAAATTAATCAGCACCTTCTGACCAATCACAATGGTAAATGGTCTACTCTTATATAGGGCTTTTTTAACCTTAGCGGTTCTACAAAGCGCTTTACGCTGTGTCTCATTCACCCATTCACACACACACACACACACACACACACACACCAATGGTAGCAGAGCTGCCATGCAAGGCGCTAACTTGCCATCGGGAGCAACTTGGGGTTCAGTGTCTTGCCCAAGGACACTTCGGCATGTGGAGTCATGTAGGGTCATGTAGGGTCATGTGGGGTCATGTGGGCTGGAATCGAACCGCCAACCCTACGATTAGTGGACAACCCGCTCTACCACTTGAGTCACAGCCGCCAGTTTAATATATAAAGTCTGGCTTTAAGGTCGTATGATTCAGTGTGTGCAGTGATGATGTTCTTCCTAAGAAAAATGGCTTGGCTCGTGAGGACATTTTGAAGAAAAATAAATGTAATAGATTTTAAACATAAATAAATAAAATTACAAGGAAATATGGAAGATTTGAAATAACCGGGCACCACAGGCAAAAAGAAAGGTCATAAATCTTTACGAAAATCATTGCTAAAAATATAAAAGATGAAACTTCACTCAATTTCTTGAATAAATGTGAATAAACGGTGCGCCGTTTCAGTTATATAAGAATTGTTTGTATTGAGGCGGACTTAAGACATATTCAAGGGATTTGGGACTAATTGTACAGCCGTCTTGCTGTGAGAACATCTTAACGAGCATGCTAGCACTTCATAATCCTGATATCCAAGGAGATAGCCTCGGGCTAACGCCTCCAGGAGGGACTATTCCACTTTTTCCCAAATCAACTTGGCTTGGCTAACATTATCGACAGCGGTGTTTTCCTTCGTCCCGAGATCTTAGAAACGATGAGAGCGGCCCACTTCCTGGCGAGAGAAGGGGATACGGCAGTGAGAGCAGTGAGCATGAGTCGTTCTCTCACTGTTTGGAGGCAGATCGTGCGTGTTAACGAGATGCAGACGACGAACGCAGAGCAAACGAGGGAGACGAGAAGAAGGACAGAAAGAGCATCCGCGCGATCTGCTTCTGAGGAAATAATGAACCTCCCGGGGAATGTGCGCGCGCGTGTGTGTACAGAAGCTATGCGTGGAGTGCGTGTGAATTAGCTCTATTTCCAACGCCAGGCAGAGAAGATCTGAATGATGATAACCACGTTGTTGTGGAGGGAAATCAGCGTCGACAGATGTTTTCTCTCGTTCCTCGCAGCGGTTCGTCAGCTATCTGGGGAGAACGGAGCAGCAACAGCGACTCTTTACAAAAATACACCTTATTTTTTCCCTTCTTCCCTCGCTATCTGAATTCAACAGCGGCTTTCCACGGTGCAAAATGACCGGTTGTAAATAAACCGTACCCCCTGCTAGCTTGGGAAGATAAGGGCTTCATTTTCTCTCAATGGAAAAACATATTACTCAAGCTGAAATAGAAGCGTACATGTTTTCACTCAGCTGTTTTCAGGGCAGGAAGTGTGCTTACAGTGCACTCCAAATGTCTCGTGTACTCGCAGAACCGGTTAGCAAAAGCTAATGGGAATCATCTCTCCACAGATATCCAGTCGATTAAAATCAGTCAAATTCAGTCTACAGTTCTGTCTGACAGAGTTTAGGCTACGACATCTAATTTACAGATTTGTTTCTACTTATCCAGAGACATGTTTGGTTTCTTAACTAGCATGCTAATGTTCACTCAAAACCCATACCGTAAAAGTCAGTCAAAACTTTTTTTTTTTTGGCGTAAGTATCTCAGTGTAGCTAAATACTGGAACGTTACTAAGGCAGCCATCTTGGACAAGCTCAAGCAGTTTGAAAGATATTTTGACTTTTATGATGTTTAACTAACGAGCGCAGGACGTGATATCAGTGTTCGTGGAGCTTATCCAAAATTAACCACTTGTGAAGAACTATACTCAGTGGGATGTGACTGCTAGCTTGATTTATGGATTTAATGGATGTCCAGATTTAAATTAAGATCATGGATTTTCTCTCAGACCGGGAACACAAACAACAGAAATGCTCAGAGAATTTGTAACCGTTTTTAATGGTTATAATGGGAATTTTATTGCTTTTAATGGAAACTATAATGGTCCATGTGGGTCTCTACTGGTAATTTGTTGCCTTCTCTTGGTGGCATGTTATGTCTAGTGGATACCCTTAAGGACTAATAATGGAAATAATAATAGTTTTAATGCTTAGCTGATGGTTTGTAACGGTATTTGTAGTGGAAACCATTTGAATTTCCATGATGGTCGGTCTTGTCTTGTATTTTTTTCCAGCAGGGATGCGTGGTGGCTCTGTTATTCTTTACTTCACTGAAATTGTATAAATAGAAAAGAGAATTTGAATATTTTGTAATCTAGTCCTGAAATCGATGAGGATTCGAGTCTGATAGCCGACTGGAGTCTCCAGCCGTCACGTCTCTTAGAGGTGAAGTAGAGACTCGGGGGTCTTTCGGTTCACCTGGAGCTTCAGCTAACACTCTGATCGACTGCTGAGTCAGAATCAATAGAGGAGTGTAAATCTTGTTTCCAGCTCACCCTCGTGCACTTCTCTCCCCTCTCTGAAGTGTCTCACAGCTCAGCTCCACATTGTCTCACGCTTACAAATTCCTAACAATTGACAAGACTCTATGAAAACTCACAGGAATGAAAGTTACAGTTAGGGGCGTGGTTAGCATGCGTACATTTTCTTACCACATAATCCATCCACATCGTGTTTGTTTGTTCAGATGCGTACGAATTTCTCGCGAGAGGATCGAGGTTGCCTCGGCTTTATGCAAATATGAACCCTTCTTTGTTTTTAACCAATCAGATGAGAACAGAATTTGAACTTTCACGTCTAAACCTGGTATTATCGTCCGCTGGCTTCCTGCTGAAATTAAGTGGATGGTTGATATTCTGGACCCTGATTGGTCAGTGCAGGTTTATACTAAAGTGCACGTTCTAATACGTTATCGTTTCTATTCACAGGGACTTATATATATATATATATATATATATATATATATATATATATATATATATATATATATATATATATATATATATATAACAGGTCTCACCTTCCAACATTGGAGTGAAACGATTAAAAATAGTTCCAGGTCCTTCACACGTTCCTGAAGCGCGTGTCGTATCCATGCGCCATCAGAGCCATGCCACAACAAATCCTTCCTTTCTGAAAAAGTAGTTCCATGTCTGAACAGATTCATAAAGCTGCTTTTACGCTCGTCACATTTTACTGTAGAAGATCTTAACATTAATAAACTCTTCTCTGGACTCTGTAACAGACCGTGAGATAGTGCGTGTCCTCCGCGTCAGATTATATATACCATGAAGATCTTCTAACCATAGACCTACAGAACATGGCCACGTTCTCACGTCATGGAACACCAACATTCTCGCTCTGTGCCACGTCTCTCACGATCTTTTCTAGTTTCTGTTTTATCGCTCGAACGTTTCGGGTTATCGCTAAATTCCTGAGTCCGGTGCTTGCCGGGTTGAGGCAGAGCTCCGGACCAAATGCATCTCCCATGCATGAAGCGTGGCCGTTAGCCTACGGTGAACAGAGTAAAGCGTGAAATAATTCCTAAATTGTGAGCGTTCATGACTTGGACACCGTTACAGAGTTCCGGGGGTTAATTTGGGAATGGCATCTCTGTGTATTTTTCCTCTAGAGGAGGAGAGTGGGAGTGTGGCGTCGGCTTGGCGAGCGAGAGCGATGCAGGAGAGGCGAACTCCTCCGAGACGTACACACGGTTCCTCTCACACTCTGTGCTAGTGAGGAAAGATGGGATTTATTTGAGAAATATTATTTGACAAAGCAGTATTAGTTTTTGATAAATGATGGAATAAAAACAGTTCTTCGGGGCTTCGTTTCAGTCCAAGTTCACGTTCAGTTTTCGGTTTATCTTCTCAAACCGTCTTACCGTGTGTGTGTGTCCTCATTAGGAAAACACCTCGTATTTCCAAGCGGCTCTCCCGCAAAGCATGCTGGGAGAAAGCGGATGCTGGGGGGAGCGGTGTGAAAATGCTAATGCTAATGCCTGCATCTGTGCTGTGCGTGGGTGGTGATTCTGTTTACTCGTAATTATGCACTGCTAGAAACATAGCTTAATAATAAGGGCAATTAGTCGGGAAGATAGGCGAGAGACAGACGAACGAAAAGAACAACTCTAACCACGGCTCGCATAGAACGAAGACTGGAGTAGCTGTTATACAAACGACTAGATTATTTAAGAAGAAGGAAAAGAAAAAATAAAGGTGCTCGACGTGCCAAATAATGAGTAATAAAGCACTCGGAGATTTGCCGTAGCAGGAAAATAATCCGGGATGGTGTGGAGTGATGCAGACTGAGGCACTGAGAGTTGATTACTGTCCAATAACAGCACTTCCCCAACTGTTTATTCCTCTCATACCAGAACGATGACACATCATACTTCATATTCATTGATCGTTACATCAAAGGTGTGTCTCAGTGTGTGTTAAATGGACATGAACGCTATCATGTGAAACATGGACGGATGCTCACATGTGCTGTCTCAGGTGCACACTGGGCATCATGTGGCACGACAAGATCTACAGTGCTTGAGAGAGCTGCACCACCTCCATGTTCGCTCATTTCAAGCAGAGACCGTACACTAAAGGATCTCCTCATTAGTGATCGGGCCTCAGGAACGTCTACAAGGATGACCTCAAGGCTCTTGAACACGGACGCAGCTTGTTTCAGGCAGGAGCACCTGGACGCTAGGAGTGAAGACAGGTCTCGTTACGTACCAGACCAACCCGATGCAGCGATCGGTGGATAAGACAGCCCGAAGAAGAGCCAAAGCCCCCTCAGTGTTCTGCTCTAGAGATCGGACCACTCTCGCATCGGACTCTACAGCCACAGCAGACTGTTCTCAAACCTGCCCGCCATCACATGAGCACTCTGGATCCAGAGCTGCGTACTAGACTAGACTAGCTATGACGGGTTCAGATCGGTGGATGGAAAACGAAGGTGTTCATAAGGTGACTGAAACGGATGACATCAGACGTCCGGACGTCCGGTGAATATTAAACAAACCAACATTCCCGCGATTGTAATATGTCATAATCATAAAAGAACGTTTTCATCATTTCGAGACGCTATTCCGTACTTTCGATGAAACTTTATCGTTATTCAGACTCAATAAATGGTATCATTTTCATCTTCAAACTTCCGAATTGGGTTTATGCAAATTTAACACCTGCCCTTCGGTGAAATTCATTCACGCATATTAATCCTTTTTTTTTTTTCCCTTCTCAAGCCACTTTCACACCGCATCAATTTGCATTGACTCCGCCCACTCATTTTTCACTTCAACGTAGAAACACTCCAAATACGCAAAAGGCAAGACGTGCTCATGTACAGTTTTTTGGTGGGTGTTATTGTTATGTTTACAGATGTTTTTACACACACACACACACACACACCTAGTCCTTTAATAAACCAGACACACAGTGTTTACCTCCACACATTCGGGAGCCCGAGTCCAGATCAAAAATCTACACTGTTTGAAAACTTTAAGTTTGTGTCTTGAGTCTGTTGCAGGACTTTTCACACAAAACCCTCAAACGTCTCTTTCTTTACACGCATACGGAATTCAAATAGAAAGCCCTAACCCACCGAAGAAAAAAACAAAGAAAGAAAGAAAGAAAGAAACGAAACAACAACCCAATTCTCAGAGGTGTAGCGGTGAAGCCAGAGGTGATGCGATGTAAATGCGGAGTCTTTTTTATTCCTTCTTTCTGCAGGAATCGTGCTCATTATCCGTAATAGGGGTCACGGCACCGACAGACACGGACTACACATACGGATCCATTACTGAAGGTCGAACCGAGGCGGGCAGAGGGCAAAACCCGCACAACTACACCACTAAAGGAAGTAGGAAAAAAAAAACCCTCGAAAAACAGGAAAGTCCGGGAGGATAATCGCAGCATTATGAATGTGACATTTTAAACTCATCCCTGGGTTTAATGTGTGTCAGAGCCTGTACGAGCTCAGCTCTGCGTTACCGATGCACTGCAGCGTCTCCGTGTTAGAGACGCTGTATCATATCGCAGCTCTCCTGCTGCACGAGACAGACCTCACGCC
This sequence comes from Ictalurus punctatus, assembly GCF_001660625.3. Lineage (NCBI taxonomy): Eukaryota > Metazoa > Chordata > Actinopteri > Siluriformes > Ictaluridae > Ictalurus > Ictalurus punctatus. The sequence goes on along the minus strand of NC_030421.2, from coordinate 4,395,639 downwards.
TTTTCTAAATAAATGCTGTCGTTCCTGTCAGAACGAACAAGAAATGCAGAGAGTTAATCAGACTGATTCTGAAGCTCGAGGCCAGAAAAGTGTACAAAAGTTATCAGACTACACCTAGCCTAACTTTTCTTACTGACAAACTACACGCAAAATAAAAGACTTCACGTGAACAGGTTCTCGGAAGCAGTTTGAGACAACGCTTGATAAGATTCTGAGATTTTATCAAGCGAACGAGCTGTTACTATAGAAACCATATTGTATTCGAACAAGCACATTGATACAAACTTGTTATTTGCAGCCGCGCTTCTGTATAGGAAGTTTCTCAACACCTGACGACCAATCAGAATCCAGAATTCAACACACTTTCACGCTGATGTTTAGTCCAGCACTTCTCTTTGGGTCTTATCACATTTTGAGAGACTGACAGGTGTATTATGCAAAAACAAACAAACAAACAAACAAAGAATTGCAGTAGCGCTGTTACGTCGCGCAGGAACACCGCGTGCGAAGTGTTTTCAAACGGCCAATTACGTGCTGAGGAATCAATCCCGCTAAGTGAAACGAGGAAAATAAATACGGTGTAGTGTGACAGGGTTTCAGTTTTACAGATCCACTAACAGTCATAAAACTCACACTCACACACACACACACACTCGCTCACACACACACACAGGTTGTGAAAAAGGACTGAAGATCTGTAATGTGTGTGCCAGAAAGAAGAAATCCTGTTCACAGCACCACAGGGAGCCAATAAATTGGTCCAGCTGGAATTCTGAGAGACGTTTAGTTGTCAGGAATGTCAGCTGTGCCTCTGCATTCGGCTCTGACGCGACGAGTCCAGCAGCGAGAGACATTTTTATTCCATTATCTATCAGAAATGGAACCAAACCTGAAGCGTACACAGTTTGAGCCACTGCACATGCAGTGAGGACGAGGACCAGCTCCGAATTCTGCACTGCAGCTAACAGGAGCTAATGTAGCTAACAGAAGCTAATGTAGCTAACAAAAGGGTTTAGACACCAATTTAGCATCATGGGAAAAAAAGATCTAATTTGAGACGTGGTCCGATCCAGTAGATCAGGAGTAAAGAGGATCTCCTGTTTCCTGAACTCCTGACGGTCCAAAAAAGTTTCTTCCAAATATCACCATCCAACTACAATAATTATATTATTATTATTATTATTATTATTATTATTATTATTATTATTATTATTATTATTATTAATAATAATAATAATTATTATTATTAATTGCTTTTCCTCTTTATTTCTTTGTTTCTTTTTACCTTTTGTCTTTCATTCATTCAAAATTTCTTTCTTCTTTTTCTTTATTTCAGTTTCTTTCTTTCTTTCTTTCTTTCTTTCTTTCTTTCGTTCGTTCTTTCTTTCTTTTTTTCCCTTTTCTCCTCTTGTGTCATTCTTCTTCTTTTTTCTCCCTCAGCGTTTTTCTCCCTCGTTTCTTTATGTTTACGCTGTATTCCTTTCATCATCTTTCCCTCATTCTTTTCTTCTTTCCTTCTTTCCATCAGGTTTTCCCTCCTGAGCGTCTCCACGTGAAAACACGGGTCGGACCTGTGCTGTGATTAGACCGTGAGAACGTAGATGAGTGTTTCATCTCAGCATGATTATCTCTGAGAGCAGCATCAAGTGTGTATGTGTGTGTGTGTGTGTGTGTGTGTGTGTGTGTGTGTGTGTGTGTGTGTGTGTGTGTGTGTGTGTGTGTGTGTGTGTGTGTTGTAGTGTGTGTGCTGTAGTGAGGGAGATCCCACAGCCAATAAGTCTGACACTTCACTCGCAGTAGAGCCGCCAAACACACACAAGTGCTCTCTACTCACAATACCAACTGCTATTACACACACACACACACACACACACACACACACACACACACACACACACACACACACACACACTATGGAGACATGAAATAAATTGTAATAAATATTATAGTATATTGTGTTATAATTTACTAAAAGTGAATTTACATTACTCACAAACTTCTTTCTTGTACCTGATCGACATACAGCTGTGATCACAGGAATAACTGTGAGGTTTATTACATGAGTACTGGCTACAGGAATAATAATAATAATAATAATAATAATAATAATAATGATGATGATGATGATTAAATAAAATGATATAATAATAATATTGTAAAATAGACATACATGTCAATGAGACGAGTGTGTTGAAAATGGATTTATGCAACAAGCGGCAAGCTACTGAACACAGCTATTAAACACTGAGCTACTGAACACTGAGCGACTGAACACAGCTATTAAACACTGAGCTACTGAACACTGAGCGACTGAACACAGCTATTAAACACTGAGCTACTGAACACTGAGCTACTGAACACGGCTATTAAACACTGAGCTACTGAACACTGAGCTACTGAACACAGCTATTAAACACTGAGCTACTGAACACAGCTATTAAACACTGAGCTACTGAACACAGCTATTAAACACTGAGCTATTAAACACTGAGCTACTGAACACTGAGCTACTGAACACGGCTATTAAACACTGAGCTACTGAACACAGCTATTAAACACTGAGCTACTGAACACTGAGCTACTGAACACAGCTATTAAACACTGAGCTACTGAACACGGCTATTAAACACTGAGCTACTGAACACTGAGCTACTGAACACGGCTATTAAACACTGAGCTACTGAACACTGAGCTACTGAACACGGCTATTAAACACTGAGCTATTAAACACTGAGCTACTGAACACGGCTATTAAACACTGAGCTATTAAACACTGAGCTACTGAACACGGCTATTAAACACTGAGCTACTGAACACTGAGCTACTGAACACGGCTATTAAACACTGAGCTACTGAACACTGAGCTACTGAACACTGAGCTACTGAACACGGCTATTAAACACTGAGCTACTGAACACAGCTATTAAACACTGAGCTACTGAACACAGCTATTAAACACTGAGCTACTGAACACAGCTATTAAACACTGAGCTACTGAACACGGCTATTAAACACTGAGCTACTGAACACAGCTATTAAACACTGAGCTACTGAACACTGAGCTACTGAACACGGCTATTAAACACTGAGCTACTGAACACTGAGCTACTGAACACAGCTATTAAACACTGAGCTACTGAACACAGCTATTAAACACTGAGCTACTGAACACAGCTATTAAACACTGAGCTACTGAACACAGCTATTAAACACTGAGCTACTGAACACAGCTATTAAACACTGAGCTATTAAACACTGAGCTACTGAACACAGCTATTAAACACTGAGCTACTGAACACGGCTATTAAACACTGAGCTACTGAACACAGCTATTAAACACTGAGCTATTAAACACTGAGCTACTGAACACAGCTATTAAACACTGAGCTATTAAACACTGAGCTACTGAACACAGCTATTAAACACTGAGCTATTAAACACTGAGCTACTGAACACGGAGCTACTGAACACGGAGCTGATCTGAGTCAGACAGGCTGTACAGATGACACGTTATAGGACACGGCCAGGTGCGAAGTCTCTGCCACTCAGCTGCTCGTCTCTTCACTACAATCAGTTCACAATCAGAACGAGATCAGTTCGTCATCACTCTGCAGGAAGAAGAGACTTTCTGCTGAATGTGAAATGCTGAAAGCCCAACAGAGACCTGCGCTCTACGCCTCTATCACACCTACTGGGGGAGAACATCAGTGACGTCCCTGCAGCTGAGTTCCAGAAATAATGAGCGTGTCCGTCGGACGGCTTTTACTGAACGCGCGTTCAGCGACGTGACGACCTCACGTGACCCTTCTCGGCCCAAACCTGGCCCAAATTTTGAAAAAAAATCGCAAGCTCCGCCGAATATTGCGGAGTTTCCTCGATTTCGTGCTAATTTCTGCGTCCGCGAAATACTCGAGGGACTCAAAACAGAGAGAATGAATAGAAATTGACTTCAGGGTGGTAACAGTAACTCCGCCTGATCACACCGCCCCGGTGTGGATTATTTTCCTACAACAGCGCCACACACACTTCATTCCTGACACATTCCTGACATTCCAGGCTCTGTTCACATGCAGGTGAAGGTGATGTGAAGGTGACGGAGATGATCCGGTGTGAACGTCGTTAACTTGTGCACACTAAAGCTGGGGTAATGAAACACCACCTCGGCTGCCGAATGGAATATTAAATGTGTGTGTGTGTGTGTGCGCGCGCGCGTGTGTGTGTGTGTGTGTAGTGAAGCGACATACAGCATCTGGAACTGATATGAGAAGGTCATTCCACTGAAAAGCTGAAATACAATTCACTTCACTTCAATTGCTTTTACTGTCACAGCGCGAGTGTGTGACCAAATGGAGCTGTTCAGCAAGAGGAAGAGCAATTTATTCCAAAAATACACTGAGGGAATTATACCACATACGGCATACACAAGAGTACCCCTCCTCGTGATACTACAATTCATCATAATGATAATAATAATAATAATAATAATAATAATAATAATGACGAGGTGGTGTGATGAAGCGGAGTTACATAACAGCAGGTCCCCAAGTGTTTTATTCCTTTTATACCACTTAAATTGATCATTTATGATTACGTATGTTTTAAAGAACAACACGTCATACTTTTAGTCCATTTGTACGTGGTTGCATCGTTCTCACGTTGTTCAAGACGTTACAGCTTTAATTCTGACACTGGAGACTCCTTCCATAAATGTTAAATAAACATCTCCTGGAGAAAATGTCACGATTAAAAAAAATAATAATAAATCTGTTTATTATCAGTGGAGCGTCCGGCGTACGAGTCCCTGCGAATGAGGCGTTACTATAGAAACGATGACGCATTAATACAAACATGTCATTTATAGAAAATGTCTGAGCAGGCAGGAGTTTGACGGTTTGAGCGCTGAAGGTCGTGTCTGTGCCGTGTCTCAAGCGGCGGTGAGCGAACAGAGCCGCACTCCCCCGACTGCCACATTTCAGCACTGTAAAACAGACGTGTGCTATTTACGGCGAGTCAGAACGAGATGGCCCGCCTCCCATCCCTCCATCATCTTCACTGGAGCCGCATGAGGCAGAGAACATTCATCAGTCACCGGCTGCCGTTCCCGTCGCACCTGAAGACGGGGAGCGAACAGAGAGACGGAGCGACGCTGTCACCGCACTCAGCACAGCACTGCCGCCTAAATATAAACCCTTCCGCACAGTCCATTACGCTCACGATCTCAAGTTTTCTGAGACTTTTATGTGCAAGAGAAAACGGTTTTGTGTTTCCATCAGCTACTGTACTGCAGACGAACACCTACGCAGTCATGGCCTACATCCAAACCTGTGAAGAGTCTCTCAGAACACACCGAACGTGCAATACTCTCCACACCACCGTAGCACTATATTCATCAGGAGCGCTCGCCGTGTAGGAGTGTACAGTAATTACTGACTCTAACCTGTTGCTCGATGTTCTGTATCCAGCACTCGCACAACGACATGGACGTGTAACGTCCAAAAAACATTCCTGCAACGTTCTAATAACGTCTGTGAGGAAATATTACAATGGCGACAGTCCACGCAATAACCATAGTGATGTCGGAGCTGTTTTCTCATCCTGTAGTGTGGTTTTTGGAGGTAACCATGGAGACGCTGGAACCGACCAACACTCACCCGTCGTCGTTATCTCCAGAAGAATAAAGGATATCTTGATCGCGGATTAATGAATGATTCTCTTAAAGTGAGGATAAGGAGATGCTCGTATTGAGGCTCAGACGGATTAGAGTCATAAGAGGAAAAAAATCCTCCCTGAATGGCGTGCATATTATTTCATTGATCAAGAAACTCAGAGTTTAAACTTCTTTCTTGGTCTATGTTCACGTCATTGTTATCGGCTTCCTACATTACCCACAATGCCACCGTAAGGCTGGTGCCAAGATGTCTGAACCTTGAGATCAATTTAACAACAGAGGTTGGAATTTTATTATCTCTCAGATCATTAATTAAACAGTGGGATTTAACCCTCACTTCGTCTCAGCTTAGAGAGCGATGCGGCGGTGCTTTAGTCCTTTTAGTCTGTCCAGCTCTCGCACGTCCTCGTCTGTACACTCTGATCAAACACGTCAGCTTCCAAAGCTCCGACATTCCTGCTAACACCGCCGTCGACATCATCACCATCGCTCGTCATCTCGTAGGTCGCTAACGAGATTGGAATCCCACTGCGACATCAGCATCAGACACAAATACTTTACACTAATAACTTGGACCTTGAAAGTAGTTTACACTCAGAGAAAATGAATCTTGGACGCTGTTAAAGAGCTTCAGAAATATAAAACGCAGGAGATATTTACCCCATGCAAGTCCCCATACTGCCTTCACTAAATAATCATTCGTGTATCTGCTGGGTAACTACTCCAAACGTGATGAAGACTGTCCTCGTCCAATTCTCCCAGCGTCCCGCGGAGAACCGTCTCGACCGGGTCTAATATCTCGAAGCCTCGTGTGAATGAGATGCTCTTCTCATTAATTACGGGATGCAGCCGAGTCCCAGTCGGAATCCGGGTTCTGCGTTTCTAACATGCTGATTTATCGGAGCTGGGCGATGCAGAGAGGGAACGAGGCCTGATTTCCCTGAACACGACCGGAGGTGTGTGTACGTGTGTGTGTGACGTACATGAGGCTGAAATTAATCACACCGACACGCACATTGAAATACAGCAGCTATGCAGGAAATCTCCATCGCAACCACGAAATCCTAACAAACATCTAATAAAGGTTCTGACCTGAAGCCACATCGATGAAAGGGGAATCTACAGGGTTGCTTGTTAATGAAGAGCCTAATTACTGGCAGCGAGAACCGTGGTTTATGCATTCTTTTTAAAAAAAAAAAAAAGACTTGTTATGGGTGCTTTGGATAATGATGCTTCCTAAGCTTCCATAGCTTCGCAAAATGTGTTTACTTTAACCCCTTTCTGGCAGAGAAACACTTTAAGACAAGCTTTTAAGAGTTCCTCCTAATGGATGATCGAAGAACACTTACGGTTCTAGCACATTACTGCAGCGGGGATCTCTGTATTATATTCACATTAAAAATAAATTATTTAACTCTATGCTCTTGGGGGAAAAAACATACCTCAAGGATGATTGGATGGTTAAAGGTTCCAACTTTGTAAGCCAGTTCTATATAGAACCTATAAGGGTTCCCCTAGACTTTAGGGTGCTAGATACAAGTCACTTTTAAAGCAATAGAGCATGCGAGTAATGTAAATATCTACAAGCATTCATAAAAAGGTTTATTTGAGGGTTCTTTGGATAATTAAGGGTGTAAAAGGGTTCTACTCCAAAGCTTTGCTGATGGAAAAACACTTTATTATTGGGCTCTACATAGAACTTTAAAGGGCCAACCAGAGAACTATTAAAGGTTCTCAATTGTCTAAGGGTGTGTTTTAAAAGAAAACAAATAGGTAACTCAAGTGTTTGTTGGGTGGTGGATGGTTCCAGCTGTCTATAGTTGTTCTACTTGAAACATTTACTAAAAATCTGTTCTACACAGAACCTTAAACAGAAATCTTCAGAGAAATCTTCATGCAGGTGAGTTTCGAATCAATACCGTATCAGAGAAATCTTAAAAAGGGGTTTTAAGGGTATTTTAAATAATTAAGGGTCTGTAGCATCCTCGAACGGGTCTACTCCAAGCCCTTTCCTGTTGGAAAACATTCTATTGTAAAGTTCTACCTAGAAAGAACCTTAAAGAGTTCCTCCAGAACACACCCTGGGATACCAGTAAGGGCTCTAAAGACAGTGCTCAAGTGCATTACTGTCATCACTGCTGAAAAAGGCAACTTCAAGGGTTTGTTGGATGTTTAACGGTTCTATCTGCCTCAAACCTGAAATCTAAAGAAGGAAATCTGTTCTACAGAGAACCCCTTGAAGGGTTCCCCCACAGCGATAAACACAAATACCCTTTAGGGATTCTAGATGCAGGTGAGTTTCAAAGAAACGTTTATATAAATTCAAAAAGGGTTCATTAAGAGTCCTTTGGATCATTATAGTTGATGGTTCCTGTTCTACATGGAACCTTTAAGGGTTCCTCCAGAGCAACAAACTACAGTATCCTTTAGGGTGCTAGATGCAGATAAGTTTCAAGGAGCAACAGAGACATTTAAATATCTACAAGGGTTCATGAAAAGTGATCATTAAGTGTTCTTCAGATGGTTTACGGTTGGCATAGGGTTCTGCACAGAACAACAAAAGTTTCCATGTATTGGACAACTCACTGACATCCACTTCCTGTATGAAACAGCACACACACACGCACACACACACACACACACACACACACACACACACACACACACACACACACACACACACACACACAATGCATGCAGTGATTGGCCAAAGGAGTCACATTATTGATTTGATTCTTTCTTTAAAATAAAACCGGATTTAACCTTTTTTTTTTTTCATTTGATTCACAGTTCAGGAGAGAGTCCATAAATATTTTATGGGCTACCGAAGCATGTAAACAAACCACACGCACATACACACACACACACACACACACACACACACACACACTCAGAGAGAGAAAGAGAGAGAGAGAGAAAATGCATGTAGTGTTGAGCTGAAGGATTCATATTACTGATTCAACTCTTTCAAGTATATTTGTTAAACCATTTTGATTCATTTGATTCATTTGATTCATTTGATTCAGGACGGCATCACAGCACAGCTAGTCGAATCACTCGGATCTTCTATCATTTATCCCAAACAGTGTGTAAAGTGTGGTTATGTAAAGCTGGTTATTAATACTGCATATGTACAGGAACAAAAGCTCAGCATCTGCTGTTCCTAACACTCGTCTTTTACTTCTCTTCATCCTTCCATTCTCTTCATACTCTCTCCTGATATCTCCTCCATTCCTCTCTTCCTCCATCTTCTCTCCATCGTTCCTCTCCATGCTCAGGAACCGCTGAATATTCCATCGCTTCCTCTTCCTTTCTCTCATCTTCCCCTCAACTTTCCTTCTTTCATCTTCATCTTTTATCACTTCATTTTCCCTCCTCCATCCTCTCCTCTGATCTATCACCGTTTCCCTTTCCTTCTACTTTCTATTCAGCGCCTCTTTTCTTTTCTAGTTCATCTTCTGATCTTGCTTTCTTTCCTCTCCTTTTCATCACTTCTTTTTCTCATCTCCATTCTTTCCCTCTCCTATTCATCACTTCTTATCATCCTCCTTCCTTTCTTTAATTCCTCTCCTGTTCAACACTTCTCCTTTTCTTTCCTGTTCATCACTTCTTCTCATTTTCCTCTCTTCTATTTTCTCTCCTCCTTCAGCAGTTACTCTTTTCCACTTTTCTCTCTCACCAGCTCTCCTCTTCCACGTTCCTTCATTTGTTCTTGTCTCACATGTTAAGATACCTCTAGCTGCTGTACCGCTCCCATCCCTTCCTCTTTCCTTTCCTTTTCTTTCTCTCATTTTTACCTCACGCCATCTCACCCTTCCATTCTCTTCTCTCCTCTTTCACTTCTCTCCACGGTTCCTCACACCTCATGTTCAGGAGAATGTTCAGCTGTTGCTGTGTCTCTGTGCTCTCTTCATCACCCTCTCCTCTTCTCCTTATGATGTCCCGCATTCGAGAACTGTGTGCTCTCTCTCATCTCTCCCCTCTTTCCATTTTCCTCCTTCCTTTCATTCTCTCCTCCTCTATTATCTCTCCCTCTTTCCTTCACTCTGATGCTTTCAAAGACGATACTTCAGCTGCCTCTTCATCTCTAACAGCCGTCCTCTGTCCATCATCTTGTCTCCCATCATCTCTCCATCACCTCTTCACCTTTTCCTCGTATCCTCGTTTACTTCTCTCCATCTTCTACTTCACGCCTCTCAAACTTGCCACAACGTCACTTCAAACGTATCATTAACAAAACCACACTTACATAATCGGCTCCTGGCTCGTCTGAAAACTTAGCGCTCCTCCGGTCTCCGTTATCCCTTCTTCATCCGTTATCCCTCCATCACGTCCCTCAGAAGCAGGAGGATAAAACTGAAGTGGGAGTGTGTATCAGTGTAGCGCTGGCTGGTGCGCAGTGGCTCTCGAACGCAGGATAAACAGAGACTCACTTACGAGCGAGATGCTTCCACCACCGAGCGCTGCCACAGAATGTGTGTGTGTGGGGGGGGGAGAGAGAGAGAGAGAGAGAGAGACAGAGAGAGAGAGAGAGAGAGAGAGGAGAGGGGAGAGGCTGGGGCTGAGGATGCTTGTGTGTGTGTGTGCGTGTGTGTATGTGTGTGTGTGAAAGAGAGAGAGACAGTGCTCGTCTCTGAGGGAGGATCACACACACTCATGCTGCTCTTCACAAACATCTGCTCCTGTCGCTAAACTCATTGGCTAAGAGGGAGGATTCCTGTTTAGTCAGAGCCGCTGTTTCCCAGGAGCCCCCTGTCCAAATGACTAACACACACACACACACACACACACACACACACACACACAAAGACTTGTCTTCGTTCTGTGTCACTGCTTCATTTTCTTTTAATCTCTTCCCCTCCCTCCCTTTTTTGTCCACTCTTTCCTCCCTCCTTCTTTCTATCTCCTGTCCTCTCTAATACACACACACACACACACACACACACACACACACAAAATTGTTTTCATTCAGTGCCACTGCTTCATGTTTGTTGTTTTTTCTTCTAATGTAATTTTTTTCTCTCTCACTCTGTTATGTAGTGTCAGTGTGTGTCTGTGTCTTCTACTGTGATTGTAGTCTGTTAGGGAGTATGAGAGAGTGTGTAGGAGTGTGTGTGTGGTGTATTAGGGAGTGTGAGAATGTGTGTAGGAGTGTGTGTGTGGTGTGTTAGGGAGTGTGAGAATGTGTGTAGGAGTGTGTGTGTGGTGTGTTAGGGAGTGTGAGAGTGTGTAGGAGTGTGTGTGTGGTGTGTTAGGGGCGTGTGTAGGAGTGTGTGTGTGGTGTGTTAGGGAGTGTGAGAATGTGTGTAGGAGTGTGTGTGTGGTGTGTTAGGGAGTGTGAGAATGTGTGTAGGAGTGTGTGTGTGGTGTGTTAGGGAGTGAGAGAGTGTGTAGGAGTGATAGTAGTGTGTTAGGGAGTGTGAGAGAGTGTGTAGGAGTGTGTGTGTGGTGTGTTAGGGAGTGTGAGAATGTGTGTAGGAGTGTGTGTGTGGTGTGTTAGGGAGTGTGAGAGTGTGTAGGAGTGTGTAGGATCTTATCCGCACTGCACTGGCTCCCAGTGAAATCTCGCATTGATTATAAAATACTTTTATTAACCTATAAAGCACTAAACGGTCTCGCGCCACAGTAAATAAGCGACCTTTTGGTTTTCTGTGATCCGCCACGCCTACTTAGATCAAAAGGTGCAGGATATTTGTTGGTACCTGGAATAGCGAAGGCTACAGCAGGGGGAAGAGCTTTCTCTTATAGAGCCCCACAGTTATGGAACAGTCTTCCTATTAGTGTTGGGGACTCAGACACAGTCTCAGTGTTTAAGTCCAGGCTAAAAACATATTTGTTTACTCAAGCTTTTAGTGAATAGTTTTGTTCTTAGGTAAAGGAGCAGATCTAGAGGATCACAGCTATAGAGTGTTGTGGTGAACTGGGATGTTTGGATGCTGTCGCTCCCCCACTGTCACACCTTCACCCAGGTGTGTTGATGGTGGAGTGTCTGATCGTCTTATGTCCCAGGGAGTCCTCATGTCTGTGTTCCCTTCCGATTCTCCCTTTTAGTTATGATGTTATAGCTAGTCTTGCCGGAGTCCCTGCTTTCACTCACGCAAACTACACTGTCCTTAACCATTACAGCACAATAACCATACCTAATAATCTCTCCCTCTCTCTCTCTTTCTCTCCCTCTCTCCCTCTCTAACCCTAACCCTCTCCGGATCTGCTAGGTCCATCCTGATGCCCTACTTCTGGTTGTGGAGTTCTCATCAGTTGGAAGTCACATGCTGCTGCTGAGGATGTCCCCACATGTTACAGCCTAAAGATCACTGAGATTACTGAGGATGGTTCCACTTAAACACCATAAAGATGCTCTGGAACTCAGTTCATATGAACAGTTATGCTGTGATAGCTTTAGCACTACAATTACCACAAACAGTTCTGCACTCGAGTCTCCATCAGTGAACAGTGGAGAAGTTCAACAAAACAGACTTCATGTAGAAACTGTAATGAATTTCCTGCTTACACAACTGCACTATTTCAGCATGTAGTATTAGCACATTTATAGAAGGGGTGCATTTATTTATAATCACACTATCCGGTGTCACCCAGGTGAGGACGGGTTCCTTTTGAGTCTGGTTCCTCTCAAGGTTTCTTCCTCATATCATCTCAGGGAGTTTTTCCTCCCCACCGTCACCTCTGGCTGCTCATTAGGAATAAATTCATACATTTAACATCTATATCCTGAATTTATATTTTTCTGTAACGCTGCTCTGGGACAATGTCCACTGTTAAACACGCTGTACTAATAAAACTGAACTGAATTGAACTCGTACACTCCCTACAATCACCCCTATACTCTCTAGAATCACACTCTGCTTCACTGCTTTCCATCAGTAATGACAGCTGTGGTTGCGTTTTTACACTTTGTTTGAATCATAGCCAGATGTGTTCTCTTTTATTCCACAAAAGTGCTGGAAATGTAGCTTTTAACACATTATTTCACACATTATTCACCCCTCTCCGTCTGTGCCTGATTTCCAAAGCTCAAAAAAAAAAAAAAAAAAAAAAAAAAAAAAAAACTGTACTATTTAAATCTTACCCACTGTGCGGGTGTCTGAGAAAAATCCTCTGCTTATTTGGCAGCACTTTTTAAAACCCTGTGAAGCCTGAGAGACCCGAGAGAGCTCTCAGTTTTACACAACAGACCGAAGAAAACACATTTCAGGTGTGTCGTTTCTGAGCTCCGGCTCCGGTCGACCGTGAGGATTTACCCCTAAACCATAGAGCTTGTACAGGAATCCCTGGGGGACCACAACTGAGTGAACACACTTTCCCAATTCTGACATGTCTCATTCAGCCAATGAAGAGCATGATGAATGGATAATGAGCCGAGTTTGATATGAAAGATCAGGAGAGCCGTTAAACCACCCAGAGAACTGCAACATATGCGGTTCTAACTAATCAGGTTCTCTTCATGTGGTAAAGATTCTCACCACTTTTTTTTTTTTTTTTTGCCTTCTATGTTGTAATAGAACAAACCACAACGCTGTTGAACCCTGGATCGTGATTGGTCGTCATGTGCTGATTAGTTTTCTCGAACAGCAGCTCGGAAAGTAGCGCAGGTTTATGTTAACGCGCTCGTTCTGATACGTTATCGTTTCCATAGTAACGGCTCATTCACAGCGACATGTACTGTAGACGCTCCACGGAAACGGATTAAAAAGTGTGTAAGTGTCTTCTTTATTAAGTAAGGAGGTGTTCATTAAAAATTTACTGAAGGAGTCTCCAGTGTCAGAGGTGACGCTGTAACCTTAAGTTTTATGACATCTTCAGGACAGAGGAGTTTATACGCGGAACGGTTTCTCGGTTAGATGAAACGCTGCTGGGGTTTTTTTTGTGTTGTTTTGTTTGGAGTTTTTAGTAGTAAATAACTGAAATAATGTTAGCAGGTTTTGGGAAACAACCCATGTCTCTTGGTTACATTTATTAACAAAGTGCCAAACTCTGGCTTGTGAGATTACTGCAACACTAACGGGTCAAAAAGTTAACAATGTGAGTGAGCATCAACACGATGTTTTCGAGATTTTTTCCCCCTTTCCACAAGGAAAGCATCTGATAGACTTTCCCTCTTTTCTCAGCTTCAAAATCTCACTTTTCTCCCATAGACAGCTCCTTGGTCTTCATGTTGGTTTATCCTTTTTAACAACAAGTGCAGTCTTCACAGGTGAAACCTAGAGCTAAAACCAAGAGCACGCGTTCAGAGCTACTTATTGTTTAAACAATCACTCTAACAGGACACAAATGGGTAACAGGAAACACCTGGGTAACAGGACACACCTGGGTAACAGGACACACCTGGGTAACAGGAAACACCTGGGTAACAGGACACACCTGGGTAACAGGACACACCTGGGTAACAGGAAACACCTGGGTAACAGGACACACCTGGGTAACAGGACACACCTGGGTAACAGGACACACCTGGGTAACAGGACACACCTGTCTGACACATGTTCCAGTATTTTTTTCTCTAGATTTATTGATTTTTTTCCCCCCTTTCCACCAGGGTGCACCAGTCATGATTTATAGTATAAAAAACTTTTATGGAAAGTTTTGCACTATCTTCAGTCAACTTATTGACTAAAAGTTTTGACTCCCTTAAGTACCTGCACCAAAAATATGACATAATATATTAGATTTATTTTCATCATGCTGTTGACGAGGGCATAGGGATACTTGGACAGGGACATTGATAAGCAGTGTGTAGGATAATCAGGAGAGAGAAACTCTAACCTCTTCACACACACACACACACACACACACACACACACACACCAACATGCTAAGCCATTTATCAGCATGCTGGATGAAGAGTGCATTTGTAACACTGCAGGTTATAGAGAGACCCACTTAGCCTACAAATGCGTAATGTTCACCATCCGAAGCTGTTCGATTCTCATTCAGTTACTTTCAGCAGATTTCGAAAGTAAACCTTTTTTTTTTTCAGCGCAGCTTAAGTGGACTTTAAGGCAAAGTGGCATTTTTAAAAAGATGGAAAATTACAGGATGGGTTATAAATGAAATGGTAATGGACAATTCGACCTGGTTTCACCGATGAATACCCTGAGTCACCATGGCTATTTATTTGAACAACATTTGTCGTCATAGCCGGTTTCACAAGCTGAGATGAACAGAAAACCAGAGCAGTGCGAGAACATCACATCATAAATTGTGTATTTTCGGTTCTGAAATCTGATTGGCTGAGCCATGTTGAACGCTGCCATCAAATACTCCATATACAGTCCACAACAGAGTTCAGGATTTCAGCTTTGATTTCCTGGTGTTTACATCTAGCCGTGTCAAATGACATAAAACATAGAACCTTTTAGTGTCAGACCACCCGATGTTTAGGCGAGCATAAGTATAGGAACAGATCAGTCTTGAAGGTGCATATCCCTTGCTTGCAATAACTGTTTGATTCTGTCCTTTGTTTTATACAGAACAGACGGTTAACGCAGATCTAGTTGTGTACGCTCACTTTATTATGCAACTCACATAACACATATGCTAGAGCATGTGCTGTTGGGGAAGCTCAACCGGCGTCACACTGAATACAGTCCGTGGTGCAACAAAAGCCATCCCAACAAACTGCATCACTCCTGCGACTCACTGACACCAAACTACTGGTTTCTTCTTCTGTGAAGGTTCTCCAGGTTTCTCCTGCAGTTTCTTTCAGTAGTTGTTTGTTTCAGGGGGTTTCTCCCTTCAGTCTCCTCTTCAGGAGGTGAAATGTTGATCAGTTTGGTCTGGTCAAGGTCTGGTGATGGACTTGTCCAGTCTAAAACCTTTCCGCTTTCCCCCCGATGAAGTCCTGTGTTGAGGTGGAAGTGTGTTTTGGATCGTTGTCTTGCTGCATGATGAAGTTCCTCCTGATTCATTTGGACGCATTTCTCTGTAAATTGGCTGACTGTTGTTTTTTGGGTTTTTCTTCACAGCCCTCACAATGTTTCTATCATCAGCTGTTGTTGTTTTGCTTGGCTGAGACCTGTTCAGTGTCTGTCGCTCAGTACACCAGTGGTTTCTTTCTGTTTCAGGACATTCCAAATTGTTGTCTTGTGCAATGCCTCTGATTGATTTTCCCTCTTTTCTCTGCTTTAAAATGGCTCGCTTTTCTCCCACAGACATCTCTCTGATCTGGGTAACAGGAAACACCTGTCAGTCTCATGTTCCAATAGTTTTTCTCGCCTACAAATTGGGTGGTCTGATACAAAACGTGATGTGTTCTCGATACTGTTAAACACGTCTACATTTCAAAACCAGGAAATAAAAGCTGAAATTCTACACTCTCTTCTCAGATTCATCTTTTGATCTCAAATCCAAACGTCTTCAGACTACGGCAAAAACAATGACTCGGCCTTGCTGTTCCGATACATTCGGAGGGGAGTGCAAGTGGGAGGGGCATACTCTCTCTCCCCTGTCAATCACAGCATGTATGTGGAAGAGGGCAGATGCCCTTGTGACCTTCGAAAGCTTCACGTATCTCGTAGTAAGCCTACACATTCCCCGCATTTTAACTGGTATGAGAGAGCTGGCTTCTGGGTGGGAGTTGGAATGTGACAAAATTGGGAAAAATAACAAAACAAACAAACAAACAAACAAACAACTAAATAAATAAATTTGCAGGAAAGCATTTCATTCAATTCTGAAAGTAATCTGCTGTTATAGAATTATGAATGGCAATTTAAATATAAAAAGTTCATTAGGTCTAATTACACTATTTGAGCATATCTGTATTATTCACAAGCTGAACGCATACACAACAAAAATCATTTTGCGACTCACAACGACCCGAGAGACACCGAGACGTAGCATCGGCTTCGTGTACGCTAACGAGGTGCTTGTGTGTGGATTGATTGCAGGGTAAGAAGACAGACAGATTACACTGTACATCAGACAAAATTACACACACACACACACACAACTACACGGCTAAAAATCATTTCTATCACAGGGTCCGGATTAATCTGTGTCTGAGAGAGAGAGAGAGAGAGAGAGAGAGAGAGAGAGAGAGAGAGAGAGAGAAGTTAGCGCTTTAAAGAGGCGAGGAACACTTTTGTGTCTGAGATACTACAAAGGCAGAATAATTCACTCAGGCTGTATATAAACACTCCATTAGCCGTGTAAAATCACATCCAGCTGCCTCTAAACTCACCGTCAGTGCTCTCCATCACCGAGTGTCTACTTTGTGTCCCCTCAATTAGCCTGCGATATTATTCCCTCGCCGATCTGCACGTATGACGCCTCGAGCAGCCTGACATGAAGGGAATAAATTGTTATTTATGCTTTTAATATACGGGGCATGAGGGCAGAATTTAAAGCGCCTATGCCGATGTGATTTCCGTTCATAGTTTTCCATTTTTAAAAACCCAGTGAACATGATTTCTTCAATTTCCTGGAAGATGATATCACTGCGGTCTGATCTGTCATTACCGTGCTCCACGTGTGTGCTGCTGTTAAAGAAGAATCAACAATGACGTGAGCTGGCGTTACTGACCCAATGATCACTGTCCAATAATTATAGTTTTTTATTTATAATAAAATCACACATCATACTTTTTATCCGTTTATAGTTACATTTAATGTTGTGGAATGTCCATGAAACAAGTTCTCACTATAACAGCAACAGTAAGTGTTTTATTACTTTTATTGCTTTCATTATTCCGTGATCATTGTGATTTATGATCTTTTTATTGTATCATATAGTATATTTCTTGTCATTTAATTACTTTGATGCATGTTTAGGTACTTTTTATATTTTTTTATATATTGTACATCATTTGGTTCAACCTTGGTTGTTTTTAAATGTGCTCTATAGCTAAATATGATTGATTATTACTTAAATTAACAAAAAAATGTTTGTTTTTTTTAAATGTGCATTTATAATCATATCATGTCATTTGTTTGTCTTAATATAGTGGAAAATATTGAAGACTCAGAATCGTAAACAAGACATAGCTTATTAAACTGTGACGTGTTTGTGGTAAAATTTCAGTTTGTGCCTCTGTCCGGTCACAATTCTGACTTTTAGCCTCTTTATTTAGGAGAAAATGTTGTTCATTTCAGTGCAGTCATATTTCCTTTTCACAAAAAACCCCGATATATCAGGCTGTTTAATTTGTCATAGCTCATGCTGCAGCCTCTGGCACTGTACAACATTACAACAAAAAACTACCATTCCTATGAAAAGCTGTCTTTTTATCTCCTCTCACTGACAGACGAGGCGAGGCGAGGCAAGGCGAGGCGAGGATGAACTCCAGCACATCTTTTTATTCAGTATGGTCCAGCAGGTGTGTGTTACAACCATTTTTAATCTAAAACACGCTACCACCAGCCTTGTCGTGTCAGCGGGAAGCGAGGGTCGTAGCATCTCGACATTTCGACAACTGAAAAGAAATGGCACCCCTACTGTGTCTACGCAGCTATAAAGGACACTTTTCAGACGCCTGACATCTAAAACTATAGATACAAAGTTCACGAAGTATTAATATACGCATGTAGCTTATACGTGTACATCGTTTACAAAGCTAGCATAAAGCTAGCAGACTAGCACAGAGCTGAGAATCAAAGTACAAAGTACAAAACTAAAATAAACGTCTGTGAAACGAGTGAGTTCCTGCTCTCACTTACGTTATGGCAGCTGTAAATAGTCGTTCCATCACCAGCCCTCTCTTTATTCTCTCTCTTCTGAAGTTAACAAGGCAAAACAAATGCAGCTTTTCATGTTACTGAGAAACCGCAAATCTTCCTGAAGTTCCATCTTGACCTCTGACTCTGGAGACTCCTTCCATAAACATCTCCTTACTTAAGGAAAACATCACAACAACATATCAACAATTTCAGAAGTGTTTTTTTTTTTTTTTTTTTTTTAAATCTGTTTATTATCAGTGAAGTAAAACTGTTATAGAAAACCAATCAAGACCTTCTGACCAATCATATTCGAGAATTGTGTAACAGTTGAGGAAGTAGTGTAATTGTGATGATAGTGTAGTTTTCCATGCTGGGTGTCCTGGATGAGATGTACAGTGGTCTGCAGTTGTTGTTGTTGTGTTTTCTCCCATCAGTGATAAATTGTGTGGATTTGACTGAGCGTACATTGATATAAAATCTATAATACAGAATACGTTTGGAATGCCAGCAATATCAAAAAGCAATATCGCGGGTATCCGCTCTACCGCACGGAAGCTCGATGAGCCTGTTAAGACCTTAGGGATGGCATGACTCATGAAAGCTTGGGAAATATCCTGCCTGCTCCCGGAATTCCCTCTGGCAAGAAAAAGCAACGGTGGTGAGCACGAGAACTTGAACACGAGATGGTGTAGATTGGGAAAAATGTTTAATGGCTGAGCTTTGGCCCAAAGGAGTCACGTAAATGGAGGAAGGCCGACGCCGACTTATCATCCATTCATCATACAGCGCAAACACGTCTCAGACATCCCTGAAGATCCCATAATATCCTGCAGCAACAAACGTGGAGAGCAAGCACCCAAATCCACCACAAACAGCTCGTCTTATTCCACACCACATGGGCTTGTTGCTTAAAATATGTACTCAACACTGGAGCATTATTGTTATTATTATTATTATTATTACTATATGAAATCTGTATTGTTAACACCAAACATTATTATAGTCGGTTCTCAGGGACAGTTATGATCAAATAGAAGGAATGGATAAGTCTCCAGCCAGTTCCATATTGGGAACTGCGTACACAATGAATATTTCTACCAGGCAAATTCAATCAAATTTTAGCGATAGAGCTTTTAACAGTAGACATTGTCATGAAGCGGCTTTTCAGAAATCTAGATGTAGATTAAGATCCCTAATGAGCAAGCCAGAGGCGACTGCGGCGAGGAAACTCTCCCTGAAACGACACCAGGAAGAAACCTCGAGAGGAACCAGATTCGCGTCTATGCGAACGGAGCAGTTTGCACTTTGAACTTCGGTTCGAGTGAGGAGTGAGGTGTTTAGTACACTGCCACTGTCTGACAGTTTTATGTAAGCACAACACGCTGAAATCTACATTCTGGCTGTAAATCCACTGAATATTAAAATTTTTATTTATTTTTTTTAAAAGTTGTTTTTCTTTCCTTATTTCACACATCAGAAGACAGAAGGCGCATCTCCATCAGAGACATCGCTGGTCCGGAGGAGCGAATATTCTATGGATGTAATGAGGAATGAATTTAGAGTTTCTTAGAGCGCTCGGTCAGATTATCCTTCCCATACAGCAGAGCACATTGAATGAATACAAACACTGACTTTATTTTATTTACTCTACAAATCAAAACATCTCCTGGCTTCATTAAGTTTTGTGTAACTTTATATCATAACTTTATGTAGCACTATATAAGATAATAAAGTGTGGATTAACAGGCTGTGCTGGATCAAGTGCTATTCTATTCTATGTGCTAATGGATAATGGGCGTGGAAGCCATTTTGTTCAATGGAACCAGTGATTAATGTGAGAATTCCAGCTAGCACTGTTCACTTCACACGACTCCTATCTTCTCATTCATACATCATCATACTAGTGTTTTTATTTTTCATGTTTAAATTGTCTCTTGGTTTTATGTTACATCGAATTATATTTCACAGCAAAGAAAATAAAATCGGCAGTTTCTTAGAAAACGTATTTATTATTCAATATAATCATTTTTCCATTTAGCATCCCGTCGTTTTAAACACAGACCACAGCTCAAATCCACAACTCAATGCTGCCTCCACGGTTTTCCACGACGGTAGAGAAAGAGCTGAGACGTGCAGCAAAGCTCCCGATGATGCCCATGAATTTAAAAAGTGCAGTGTGTTGGTTTTCAGATTCTGGAAAAGTTGCTGGAGGAGAACTGGCCAGCAAGAACAACACGGTTTGAGAGCTCGTACATCATTCCACTTCTACTAAATTATAGATCCACACGCAGTCAGCTCGTTCCAGAGATTTCTCCGGAGTGCGGTGGTGATGAGAGAAGAGCTTAAACCCAGCTTCTGCGAACACCCCTACATCTGGAACTGGAAATAAATCACAAAAAAATACCAGCTACAGTCAGGTGCACAGATGCACACCAGAGGTACTATGAGTTCTCCTTAAGCAGCACTAAAAGTTCTCATCTAAGAGTTTCTCCTTAAATTAAACTTAAATGGAATTTTTACAAGAAATCCCTTAGCAGGGTCTCAGGATCCTGACTTTCGTGCCAACGGAACGCGAGAAAACACGCCAGGGTGTTCTTCTAGGATCTGAAGGGTTCTTCTATAGTTTTGCTCTGACGCTACGAGGCTTAGCATTGCCCGTGTCTAAATCATCACGTACATCATGCCATCGCTTCTGACTCTTGCAACTTCATACGTAATGAATTCAACTTTGACATACAGTGAGTAATTAGGGTTTATCTTGAGCCCAGCTGACAGCACTTAATCCTGGCCCGACACTAAAAATGATTTCAGTTGCGGTTGTTTGCACAGAGTGTAATTTAGTCTGACGCACGGCGTAATCTGCGTCCGTTGCTTTAGCGTGCAATCAGCCCACAAACAAACAGCTCGTTATCTTGAGCGGAGCTGTCTGTGCATCTCCGGCACGGTGGCTCTGTCTGATCTCTGATCTGTGCGTGGCTCCTACGCCGCCTCCCGCAGCCGTAATTGGCAGGACGGCTGATAACGGCCTTGAATTCCTGTAACTCCTGTTTGATGCCCATCTGCCGTCTCCAGCTTCTCTCTGATAAAAGAACAATATGTTCGGCTATAATTGGAATTTTCCTTTATGTTGGAGAAACACTTCGGCTCACGTGCAGGTGAGAGGCGTCACTGGAAGCACGGAAGGAGCACGTTCGAGGAGACGGTTAATCACGATCTAGAATCATATCCATGAAATTAATGGGATGGAAAAGGTATTCAATCACTAGAAATGACTGCCACGTGCTGTTTTATGCGGCTCTACGAGGCTAATTTTCACTAAGGCAATTTACTCTAGGACACTTAATGTGATTTCTTGCTATAATTCAGCACCATGTGGTCCTGATTGAACAATGATCCTGCATAAGCACTGCAGCATGACCATGGATTACTTAAGAAGCAGTCTATGCACGCATGCACTTACATGAGGTTTACGTCTCTCCGGTCAGTTCTGAGACAATCTACGCTAAAATGGTTAATGCATTTTTTACTCTTTAGACCTAGTCATGTCTCGAATCTCCTCTCTCGGCTTCGTCACGTCATGTGATTTTGTTTACATTTCCGTGTGCCTTTGTTTCTGGTCTAGTCCTGTATCTGCCTCTGTCCTGTCAGTGGTTTGTTACCCGATTGTGTTCACCTGTACTGTGTTTAGTCCTTGTTTACACTGTAAAAGATGTATAGAGCTGCCAGTAAAGTCAACCATATTTACAGTAAAGAACTATAATATATTTATAGGTAAATACTGGACTGGTTTTTGTTTTTGTTTTTTTGTTTCCAGTATTATACTGTCAATCACTCACATAAGTTTACATCAATTTACTGGCAGAAGAATGTTTTGACTCCAAATACTTACAAATAAAATCAAAATCTCCAAGGTATTGGGAAGCATCTGCCATTCTAACCAAAGACCAAAGTCCGTGTTTGAAATTTTTCATTAAATTCTAAAACCCACCAATACAGAATACAGAACAGGAAGACGCCAAAACGGAAACAAAACACACTGACACAATTTAGAGATGGCAAGCAGCCTACAGTGCATGTGTTTGGTCTGGGGGAGGAAACCAGAGAACCTGGAGTAAATCGAACCCCCAACGCCATAGCCCGAGGCAATCATACTAACAACTAAGCCATGGTGAGATTACTATTCAACGTAATTCTTGATAACTTTGCATATTTTACATTTTTACCTCATGAAATGATCCTGCTGTATTACTAGAGTGATTTTTGAAATGGTCTTTTAAGATGTTTTCTAAAGGTCATGTATCGTTTTATTTATTTATTTATTTATTTATTTGACATGTTGTACTGTCTGTCTGTCTGTCTGGGACTTTGATGAACTCTAAAACACAATGACACAATAATAACAATAATGACGAGTTACACTCAGATTCAGTCATTATTGTCATTATGTTTTGGGGATTGATTCTAACTGGTGTGTGTTCAGTTGCAGATTTCCGCCGTTTATGGTTCAACAGACTGAACCATAAATATGGAACTAAATATGGAACTATGCACACACACACACACACACACACACACACACACACACACACACACACACACACACACACACACACTGTGAGATATGCAGGTTTGTGTGCATATGAAAAGTTTAGCCAGATAAACAGATTCACTTTGCTGTAAATAAGTCTGTGTGAACATATGCAGCTTATCGCACCTTCGCCCTCGCCGTGCCTCATATCTCTCTCCCTCACTCTGATGAATTGCAGAACATTTATAGCTGCATGCAGTGTTAGCAGACGACCGAACCCACACTGCCCTGTTTAAGGAAGCTTTAAGATACCGAACCGAAGCCATGCAGAGGTCGAGCGCTTGGGTGGAGGTCTAAAAGTTGGCTTCTGGATGAAGAACTGATGTGATAACGGTGGACAGAAACGGTGTTTTGGAATAAACTATACCGCAGAGAGTGTGTGTTCCAGTCTCTCCATCACTGTGTGTATTCGTCTGGCACTTTTGATGATGTCATCCTGTGTTAACGATATTTAACAGGACAGTAACTTTTTTTCACCATTCACATATTTTTGATGACTTTGTAGAAAAGCTGTATACAGAGTCCAAAAGCTGTTCCTCATATTCAGAGTCAGGTCACACACCATGACAAGTGTATTATCTCCACAATCACATTATTAAAATGACGTGTGTGTGTGTGTGTGTGTGTGTGTGTGTGTGTGTGTGTGTGTGTGTGTGTGTGTGTGTGTGTGCAAATTTTTCCAAAGTCGAAGACAGAGAAGAAGGTTTTTCACTAGTGTCTACACCAGCTTTAAACATATATATATATATATATATATATATATATATATATATATATATATATATATATATATATATATATATATATATATATATATATATATAACACACACACACTAATATGATTTGTAATAAATGTAATAGGAGACTACAGTACAGTAGTATATCACTAATATATTAATATATCTCTGCATGAACAGTGCTAGCTGTAATTCTCACATTAATCACTGGTTTCATTGAACAAAATGGCTTCCACACCCATTATTCAGCAGCACATGGAATAGAACAGCACTTGATCCAGCACAGCCTGTTATTTGACATTTTGTTCATTTTATATCGAGCTCTTACAGTTATAGAAGCCACAAGACACTTAATTCAGGTCAGGACATGAGGCAGACTGTTGAGGATGGTTTGGAGGATTTTCAGTGGAAGTGGCATCCTAAATAGAAGGATAAAAAAAAAAGTTAGAAATGAACAATCCAACAATCCAAACCTATCAGTAAATTCAATTAGAATAGAAAATGGCTGGGGCATGGATGTGTAAGCCCCTGGACAGATGTAGGTTTGAAAAGAACAACCTTGTAAGTCTTCAGGACCTGAATTGAAGAATTACGTAATAAGCAATCTTTGCACATGTTAAGTTTTGACCTTACTCGGTGAAAAATGGGCAGAGCTAGTCATTAAAGTGAAATGCAAAAAGGCAGGGTGAAGAAAAAAACGAAAAAACGAGACGAGGATGCTCTGACCCGCCTTGCCGAACTCAAGGGTTCTTATTGGCAGAACACTTAACCTTAAACATAACCTTACACACTTCCTGTGAAACACGGCACGATTCCTTCCTCTCCATCTCCTCGAGAGCGCTCTGTGCCACTTTGGATAATTAAAGGGCAATAAAAGCACTTAGGAGGTGAGATTCGGAGTGAATAAACGTAGCCAGGCAGAATTCTTTAACCCGCCGCTCCACATGCTCGTCATATTCAGAACCCTCGCCAACTCCCGTTGAACTAAAACAGCAACCCGGTGTTAAGACGCCTGCAACGGAGTTCCTTTACATCAGCTCGCCAGGAAAAATAACTGTATATCGCTGGATCATCAGTGGAGATGAAAGGACTGGGCCGTGATGGGTGGAATTTCTCAGAATTCCCGATCGGAATTAAAGCTCAAGCTTGCACTCGTCCAGGCAAAGAGGGAAAGAGATGCGAGGCGTTCCAGGAAACTGAATCTACATGCCAACTCTTCTTTTTAAACTTCACCCCAGACATTCATCTCTTCATGGATAACTGGGTTAATCTCTTATCTTACCTGAACACTCAGTGTAATGGTCTCGTTTCTCAACCTGTCATAATCCGGCTTTACACAAAGCTGTTAAAACAGAAATCACGTTTTTGGTTTGTTAATCTGATTTTTTACAAAGTCATGTCTCTGTTTGTGATCATGTGAAATAATACTGATGGATGCAGCTTTCTAAATAAAGTCAAGTCAAAGACAACGTGTATTTATTCTGACTACGGCTTGTCAATGTGTCTTAAATAAACCCGAGGCAGGGGTGGCACCACTGCTCCAGATGTGGAGTGGCAAATTGTTTGAGAGAAGACGTACATCTGTCATTTGTCTATAAAGACATACAGACTAACTATGTATTTAGCTTTCAGTGCTATTAATTTGGCAACCAGTGAAACTGTAGCAACCGTCAGTAAAGGAAAGATAAGACACGTCCAACGTAGTGAGCAATGCAGAGCGAACTGAGCAATATGAAAAATGCAGGGTTATTGGTGCGGGATGTTAAATAGGAAAAAAATCGAAACAAATTTCCTAGCCCCGCCCACTCTCCGTCAGTTCACGTAATATGGACTCCCAACTTTTCACGGTCACATGACCAGGCATCAACTTAAGTTTCGCATTTCATCACTTTTAACAAATGGAAAAAAAATGATTTTGCGTAACTCAAACACAGACAGATGTCTTTACGTTTATATAAAGCTGTCTCACCAACATGGTGCTCGGACAGCTCATCCAGCCTGCACAGTAGACGCTTCTTCTGGCGCGTCTGCGTCATGAGACGCGAAAATCCCCAGGACGGACTGGAACGCTATCAGTGCAAATTAAAGATGCAAATGAAGTGCCAGATTTTAATTCGGCAGGAAGGAGTGAGCCGAGAACGCCGAGAGTGTGATTTCCCCTACCGACTCCGCAGCAGTCGGTGTGTGTAATGAAACACCTCTCGGTTTTACAGTAAGGATTAACACAGGGCATGGGAGAGAGCGGCGGTCACATGACAGGAAGGAAAAATGAGACGTGAGAGTCTGAAGATGGTGAAACCTCGGTATCATTATATCTCTTGTCAGTCAATCAAGCGAGCGAAAAAGTAAAACAAAAGCCATGAAAGGAACTCTGAACTCATTAACGTGAAACTGTGACAAAAACAAGTCACCAGTTCAAGTCATTCTGTCGAATTCGGAAAGCGTAATTAATTTGCTTCCTGTGTAATCGGTGCTAAATACTGTGTTACCCCACATGCTCTTATTAAAGCCTAACCCTCCGTCTTTCCTCTGACCTCAGATGGCTGGATGAGGCTCTCTAAGCAACATTAATTAGTTTGAGGACCAAATGTGCGTGGGATTTCGGTGATTTTAGCACCGGCGTGCAAACCAGACACTTCACTCGCTCTCTCTCTATCTCTCTGTCTCTCTCTCTCTCTCTCGTTCTCTCTCTCTCTCTGTCTCTCTCTCTCTCTCTCTCTCACACTCTCTCATTTAGTCCATTTTTTCAGATAATCTCTGCAAAACAATGTAAATTGATTCTCAGAAAACACAGAAGTGAGTCAACAAACACTGCAGAAAACAAGGAAGCTAGAAGACACCGGAGATCGCCGATAGAGACGAGGTGTTCCTGATTCACGTTATATCAGCTATAAACGTAACGTTGTTCCCTGACCCGCCTCTCTGTTTTCTCTCTCCTGAAGTTAACATGAAGCTCGTCGTGTTACCGAGAAACCGCAAAAAAGCGTACACTCTTCTGCCCGGAAGATGTCAGAAAATGTGAAGTTACAGCTTTACAGCTACAGTTATAGAGCGCTGACACTGGAGACTCCTTCCATACATGTTGCACAAACATCTCCTTACTTGGAACCTTTTCCGATAAAGACACTTTCATTTATTTGTAGCATCTTTAAGGGTTCCCAAGAGGGACATCCAAAGGACCGGAAGCATTCTAGATTTTCTAAGAACGCAGGGGGAAACTCTCAAGTGTCAAGGATCAAGGATTCTGTAAGTTCTTTAATCTCATTACATTCTTCTTAATATCTAGAACCGGTCAAGGGTTTAATATTTAGCTCCTTCGTACTTGGTGCACTGTTGGAGGAAAAACGTGTTCTTTAAGGTGTCAGCAGATAGTAAAGGACAGTTTACAGGCATCCTAAAAGATTTGTACGTGTAACCCTTTCGGATACAGTAACACTGTGTTGTACTATCTTAAGGCTTCCCCAAGAGGAACTACTCGATAACCCTAAGGGAGTTCCTAACTGATCAGATATTCTTTTTGGAGGAAACCTCAAAGGTTCTCTGTAGAACCCAAACGTAAGTGTTTCCTTATGAGGAAGGAGAAAAATGTTTAGTGTGAAAATTTAGGGTTGTCGGAACTCTTTCTGATAGGGAAACACTATGTCAGAGAATATTCAAGGGTTCCCACAGAGAGACAGGCAAGGAGCCATAATAGTGTAATACTGAACTGACCGGTTGTTCATCTGGAGGAAACCCTAAAGGTTCTACAATGAAGTGTTCCTATGAGAAAACGCTCCAAGAATGAAAAATAAAAAGTGTTCTTTAAATGGTCATTGGATAATTTAGAGCCCTTCGCTTCCTAAAAAGGTTTAACGTGGAACCCATTTTGCTGCTATACTCTGTTCTATAATGGTTAACGGTTCTCCCAGAGAGACAGAAACAAAACTCTTTCCTTCTTTTTTTTAAAAAAAAAAAAAAAGAATCTTGCGGATCCTTTGAAGTGCCCTTTTGTATGTATTACCTGGTTAAGCGCGTACCCTAAATGGTTACGCAAGAATTCAACATAAAACTAGACTTAGAACATGTAAAACATCGAACCCGTATCACAAACTAATGACGAACAGACGAACAATAAGCAGCTCCTCTTCAGTTAGTTTAGCCTGAAGCTAATCGCTAATCTCTGATTCTGTAAGGTAGGCTAGTTATCCCGTCCTATAGCGTGTGTGTGCGTTTAATTGTGTTTTGCTAACGACATGATGTTACACTGCGCCATTTTTCTGTCCTTCAGTCGGCTCCTTTCATAAAAACAATTTAGAAGGACACTTAGTTTGGAACGAGTCTATAAATGAACACTGTGATTGTTTTCATAAGCTTCAGTTATTGGATTTGGACCAGGCTGACCACTTTCTGTCTAATGAGACATTAACTTTGGAAAACCAATTTCCCGTCTTTGGACTTTCTTACAACTTTGAAACGATTACATCTTGACATATTTATAGGTATAAGTGTGTGTGTGTGTGTGTGTGTGTGTGTGTTAAAAATCCACTTCTCTGCAGAAAGAAGAAAATTAGGGTTCCAATTAAGTCGTTCAACAACCATCACTAAAAGGTTTTTTTATATTACAAAAGTGCTGTAGCATAAAGTATAATGTGATAGCACTGAGTTAAAGTCAAAACATTTCTCTAAGTAGTACAGGTTATCATCTGAGCTGGGAAAAACCAGAAACCTTCTCTATTCAGCTCTCCGATGGTCTAGAGATCCATGCAGAGTGTATTCCCACCTCGTGCCCAGTGTTTCTGGGATATACTCCGGATCCGCCGCAATCCTGACCGGGATTAGTCCGTCTGGTGTCTATCAGTCTGATTTTATGCTACCTTTCTCTGATTTCTGTCCTTGCTTCAGTGTTTAATCTCACCTGCACTGTGTAGATGTCTGTAAGAGCTGCTGCTGCTGTTGTAATCATGAAACCTGTGAAGTTACTCATCCCAGGACTCTTATTCCCAATCTGCTCACACTGAACATCCTGTAGCACACAACACACTCCTCGCTGGGTGTCTTTACTCTTCTACACCTGTACACTGGAAGGCTTTTTAATCCCACTACCCCGAGTCACCTGGAAGAGGACGGGGTCCGGTTTGAGTCTGGTTCCTCTCGAGGTTTCTTCCTCATACGTCTGGTCCCCTATGGAAAGGTTCATTAGGGATCTAAATCTCTATCTGGACTTCTGTAAAGCGGCTTTGTGACAATGTCTATTGTTTAAAGCGTTATACAGATAAGGATGAAAGGATTCTCCATGTGGTAGGTTTCAATGCCTGGTCTTGCAGCTGCAGAAACCCGCATCCCTTCCGACTCTGACAGTAAATCTTCTAAAAGTGAAAATGAGTCCAGTACAAAGACATTTGAAAAAGAAAAACAGGAGTACCTTCAGGATATTGGACCGCCAAATACCTCCTCTCCGAGAGCGAGCTGGCAGATAAGCCAGCATTACTACCCTGGTGTGATACCCTTGGTGGATCATGTTATATATGAACTGATTCAGCCAGAGTTTCTTGTCAAACTTCCCCCAGAAGTCCACTGTTACAGAATAAAAACCCATCATCTTGATTCCTAAAATTTGCCGTCCTCACATCACACAACACAGAGCAACAGAAAATGTTCGTTATTTCACACGCCTATTAGTGAGAATGGTTCGCAAATGACCTTATTTATTACAGTGACTAGAACTGAGACTAGGACGTGTTTGGATTTCGGAGATGTGAACACAATGCTGAATGTTTTTAAGAAATAACAAGTGGCACAAGGTGAAAAAGGGGTGGAGCTAAAGGAAAATCTGATCAGCCGATTGCAAAGGTCAGTGGTTTTACACATTACTATCGTACTGTAGCCATGCTAACACTGGCTAGCTGACTAGCAAACGCTACTATCACGGGAAAATAATCCATGACAGGGTGGTGTGATGTGATGTGGAGGAGTATTACCCCCGCAAAGTTCAAAATTCTCCTATAACAGCATGTCCTCGAGTGTTATATTCATTTTATGGTAAGTATGATATCAAGACAAAGAAGTGAATTAATATCAGTATAATCATGCTTGGGATTGGCTGATTAAATTGAAGCTAAGCTCCGCCCCTTATTGACCCTGATTGAAAAACGTGGCGCCGCGTGTGTAACCGCGCACACGTTTAATCAAGTTGTTGTTATGATGCTAAATGAAACAGAAGAAGAACAGGAGATGAGTTCGGAGCTGCAGCAGGAAGAAGAGTGGGCGTCGGCTTGATATATGACAGAGATTGCGCATCGTGAGCACAGAGACAGAGAGAACTATACAAGGACAGAGTATAGAGTAACACACTCTGCCAAGTCTCAGTCGGCATGCCGGATTAGAAAAACACACTTCCCTCCCTTGAATTTAAACTCACTGGAATTTGCCAGAGGGCCTGCTGTCAGTCTGAGCAGGTACGTGTGAAGAACAAGGTGTTGGAAAAGCAGGGGAATTTACCCAGCAGATGTGAGGAGTCGAACGAAGGCAGGTTTCCAAAGACGGCCTGCTCCGACGCTGGCACTTCCTAAAGGTGCTGATGAAAACAGTGCGGAGGAGACAGTGAGTAATTACACACCTGACACCGTTATCTATTACACCACTGCACGACCGTCCTACACTTATTTACATTTAGACAAGCCTCACCTTCCCTCTCTCTCCCTTCCTTACTCCCTCACTCACTCACTCGTTCTCTCTCTCTCTCGCTCTCTCTCTCCACCCCCAGTCCCTCAAGGGCACAGTTACAAACCAGAGAGTTTACTTCCAAGAAGAAGAACACTTGAAAAAATTTTAATCCGAAGGCACTGTGACGGGAACTTCCAGCTCGTGATCTACACCAACAATCTGCCACCTAACAACCAGAGTGAGGGCCTGTTTCTGGATTGTGATTGGGTCAGAAGGTGTTGATTAATTCTCGCTAACAGCAGCTCCGAGAGTAGCGCAGGTTTATATTTATTAAAGCGCTCGTTCTGATACGTTATCGTTATCGTTATTTCTATAGTAACGGCCCGTTCACCACGACGTGTACGGCTGACGCTTCACATGATCATTGTTATGTGTTATGAAGTTTTCTTGAAATAAGGAGATGTTTATGTAAGAAGTAATTTATGGAAGGAGTCTCCAGTGGTGGCATTTTGTAACAGTGAACGAGCTGTTACTATAGAAACGATAACGTATTAGAACGAGCACATTAATATAAACATGTGATTTGCAGCTTACACTTCTTCTGACCAATCAGAATCCAGAATTGTATAGTACTGTAACTGTAGTTTTCCAGGCAGTTTTCCGATTTGGTCTCTCTCTCTCTCTCTCTCTCTCTCTCTCTCTCTCTGAGGTGAGTGTGATAGAGCTGACAGGCTCGGTGCACGTGGGTGGCAGTAATAAGAGATGCCCGAGTTAGCAAGAGGTCGATGGAGGCGTGTGTAAGTACAATGACACTCTCACACGTAGCCTTTAATTTTCCCGTGTGCTCATTAATCAAAGGGAAAGCGGGCGGAGGGGGCGGAGGGGAACGGCTCTGAATTTGCACGAGCGCTCTTACTACCACATCAAACTCCTCAGCATCAGAACCTATCTTCACTCAGATGATCCATCTGTGATCATCTACGATGGAAACCAGGCACAGACCGCTTTCAGCTTGCACAGGTGACACACATTCCACAATCTGAGCTGACAACCAGAGCTCGCGCAAAACCTACAAAACCTTTCACAAGATCTACAGTCACTCTGAAGGGCACGTCAAGTGGGAAGAAAAAACGGCAAGGTTAGGTAAAAAGCAGCCAGGTTAAAAATGTAACCTCAGGACTAACAGGAAGGACAAAGTAAACCAGGTCCTGCTTTTAAACAACATATTTCCATTTGACCTAAAAGCAATCAAAAGCACAACAGTAAAAAAAAAAGGTGACAATTTTTATATATATATATATATATATATATATATATATATATATATATATATATATATATATATATATATAGAGAGAGAGAGAGAGAGAGAGAGACGAGGCCAACTTTAAATAAAAGCAGTCTTATATCAAATAAATCATCAATTTATAACACATAACCCACTTTAAATAAAATGTATTCATTTTAGATCGGACGATAAATAAGACGCGTAACATTTTGAAAATCATTTATTTCGAAATTAAACGAGCGATAAAATAAAGCAGGAGGTTCTTCAAATAAAATAAAACCAAGTGCTCAGCTTTAAACAAACCAGTCTCTCTTTTTTTTTATTTAAAATTATAAAAGTAGACCAATTACATTTTTTATTTGAAATAAAAAAAACCTCCAAAACTTTCAATTAAACCAGTCGTATTCACAGTAAAATAGATTTGCGACAGTATGTATAATATAAAAGCTGTCGATGGTGAAAGACCTTAAAAAGAAAAGAAGAAATTTAAAGAAGAAATTTAAAGAAAATCATTTCATCAAGAAAAGAAAAGAAAAGAAAGAAAAGTGGAAATGTAAAAGCATTCAATTTGGGGGGGGTGGGAGCCATGCTCTAAATAAAACCACACCAAAAATAAATATTTTAAAAATAAATTCAAATAAATCCACACACTTTTACACAAAAATTGAAGACGTGCAACTTTTACACCACTTAGCCCAGCTCTGATGGAACAACAAAGCTAAAAGCTGAAAAGTTATTCAAAGAACAAATAAAACTGAATATCAAAAACACAAGATCTCTAATAAATACAGTATTACATCATTCTTATGCAAAACCGTATGATATGAAGGATTATATTATTGTATTAAGGATGAGCAGGAGGCGGAGTACAGGATGGTGGTGGACAGATTTGTGGAGCGGTGCGAGATGAACAAACTGCTACTCAACGTGTCCAAGAACAAGGAGTTGATGGTGGACTATAGTATAGGACGAGTTAGACGAGGTAATCCAGCCCATCTTCATCAACGGAGAAGAAGTCATGTTGGTCAGTGATTATAAATCCCTTAGTGTCCACCTCAAGAACAGACTGGACTTGAGGACCAACAGCGAGGCGGTCTACAGGAAACGTATGAGCAGACTCTACTTCCTGACATTGTACCAAATTAATGGAGACCTTCTACCAGTCTGCGGTTGCAAGTACTATATTCGTTGCGTTCATCATCGGAGTGTGAAAATAAAACCATGTCCCGTTCACAGTTAAACATACGAGCACAGGTTAGACGGACGGATTGTTCTGTCTTTAGCGCTGAGAACTTCGCAGCATGAAGGTGTCCTTTCCTGCACACACGCTGTGCGGGCTACGCCGAGCTTTTATCTAAACCTGACCTTGCGTTTATCTCCAAAAACCAAAACAAAACAGAAAGAACAAACCGTTCGCGGATGACTGGGCTCTATTTTAAATCGAGATGTGTTGCACCACTTAATTTTAAACACAGATTAACAAATCGCGGATTAGAATTCTAAGCTGCGATTAAAACCTCCGTTCGCCGATACAGGTTGAGAAAATGAAAAAATGTCAAAGTCTGAGTTTAAAGTGATGGAGCAACACGATTATAGTTAATCCAGGTTTATTGTGAGATTAAATCTAGGATTAGCATGATGGTTTAAATGTAAGCCTGCTTATTTTTAAAACAGGGTTTAAAGTTTGGTGCAAGAGAATTATTAGATAAACCTTGATTTAATCTAGATTTAATTTTAATCCTTATTGGCGCAAGCCACCCTTATTAAAGTTCCTCTGTAAGCGTGGCAGATGAGCGCTCGGTCAGATTATCCTTCACGCCGTGGGCACGTTTTCTATACAGCAGAGCACGTCGGATTAACACGAACGCAAAACAGTGAATTAAACGTGTGATAAAATCTCCTACATCCTGCACACACACACATCTAATTTACATGAATCTCACCCCAACTGACCATCATATATATCTAATTTATATTAGCCAAGCCACAAAATACCCTTATATACGTCTAATTTAAATACAACACAACCCAATTTACCCTTATATATATCTAATTTACTTAGAACATACATACTTGAGTGCCTGCCCCTAGTTCCTTATTGACATATTATTTGCATACAGCACGCAACGATATACCCCAAAATACATCTGATTTACATCCAACAACCCCAGATTCATTACAGTTACTGAAGATCCGAGGAAAAAAGTAAACAGAAGAGGATAAAAACGCATTTCAGTGAAGCAGAGTTAGAGCTGCTTTTATCCCAGGTTGATGAGAATAAAGACAGTTCTCTACTTTTTAAATAAAAAGTGATAGTAAAATCAAGCTTAATAAAATGTTTCAAATGAAATGCAGGTAGAAACCTGAAGTGTTCCACCTGCAGGTAAGGCAGGTCAGTTTCCATCCTGAATTCATAAATAAACCTTTCTTCCATTAAAACCACTGAGTGAAGTTAAACAGTGAAAATCAGACTAATGGTGTTTTATTTCCGTAACGACACGCAACGACATTCTTGTAATCAACCCGTCAGACTCCGCGTCCAGGTCGGAGCTTTACGTTGCCTCTTGTACAATAATTCGCCTGTTTTCTCAAGATGAGCTAACAATGAAGTGTTGTAATAATGTTGAGATGATAATATGCTCATGTACGGCGAGTGACAGCGAGGCTTTGTCAGTGTGATACAGTCGTAAAAACAGCAGCGTAAAAGGTCACATGTTTCAGCCTCCTGTGTTGTTAAGATAAATGAGCGAACGTGCGATGATGAAAGGTCAAATCATCGCCGAACCCTCGTTTTGGTTAGCTGCCTCACGCTACCTGTTGCTTATTCAAAACACGCAAGCCTCTAACCTTTAATTAAAGATTGATAACATGGAGCTTTTGAATAATTAACAGATGTCAGCCGAGAGCAGAATCATTATTATTTTGAATTAGCCAAATTAGCGACGGGAGTGTGAAACTCCTGAAGGCTGCCATGTCGTGTTTCACGCACGTCTCTTACTCAACTCATCTCCGTTATTCTGACACTACAGAGAGAGAGAGAGAGAGAGAGAGAGAGAGAGAGAGAGAGAGAGAGAGAGAGAGAGAGAGAGAGAGAGTTAGTTTAGTGCATGCGAGTTAATATTGTGATTTCTTTTCTGCTCCAAAACACACGACCCGCGCGAAAAAAGCTCATGAGCTGATGATGAAATAATTACACAATGAAAGGAGAGGTATAAATATAGTGCACACAAACACACACACACACACACACACACACACACACACACACACACACACAGACACACACACTGTCCTAACCTAAAAAAACTATCATGTAAAACATTAAACATCTCTGTATGATTGCAAATTCTGATAAAATACTCTAACGCCTCAAAAGATTGATGTGAAAACCATCCTAGTGGGTGTGGCCTAACATTGTAATGAGTACGCCTGATTGACAGCCTTCTATCTGAGATGCTGTGTTTGACCTGCTAAATCAGGATCCATGTAGCAACCATCCAGTTACAGAGTTACGCATGGCTACACATGCTAGGTTACTTTTCAATGACTAGACTGGTTCTGACTTGCTAGGCTAGTTTTCACGCAGTTAGCTTTCACTGATTAGGCTAGCTTACACTCAGTTAGCCTTCACTGATTAGGCTAGCTTACACTCAGTTAGCCTTCACTGATTAAGCTAGCTTACATATGCTAACTTAGCTTTCACTCACACAAAAAGTGTGGCCTATAGTTCTACCTTTTAAATTCATTTTCAGTTTCATGATTTTGATTTTCTATATCGTCCTTTCTGTTTGCAGTTTTATGTGGGTCTTCTGTCAGGAGAGGAGAGAACAGGTAAGCGAGGAGACTCGTAATTTCTCTGTTATTTCTCCTCTCAGTACCCGCTGAGTTCCCGAGCGCCCGCTATCTCACTCTCTGAATCTCACGTATGCTAAAAGCGTCCAGGAGAAGAACACCAGCTGCACACGTCCATC
Source organism: Ictalurus punctatus (assembly GCF_001660625.3). Lineage (NCBI taxonomy): Eukaryota > Metazoa > Chordata > Actinopteri > Siluriformes > Ictaluridae > Ictalurus > Ictalurus punctatus. Next base: position 4,360,068 of record NC_030421.2, on the reverse strand, counting down.
ATAAATTATACATGACCTCAGCCAGTCTGGGCTTCTCTAATAGTATATTTACATTTTTTTTTTTTTTTGCATCGAGAGTAAGAAAATCTGGTGTCATTTCAGACATTTTGTTTCAAGAGAAAGAATTTAAATAGATACTTCACCCGAAACATGTTTGGATCTAATTTCCGTATGAATTTTGAGTGAGTAAATCCATCCACGTACTTTTTACAACTGTAATTCCTTTCTAGAAGATAGAACTTTTACATGCTTACTAGGTGGCAGAAACACCCCTCATACATTTTGTGTTATTTTTCACAACTTTCCACCACTGGAAAACAATTACAGCCATACAGCAACAATTTACCAACTACCCCCTCTTACATTTTTTTCCTCACATTTTTCAAATATAGGGTTAATAAGCAGCTTGTCATGTTGCCGAGAAACCACAAGAACTACGTGATTTGTCAGTGCAAAATGAATCGACACCACTGTGCTATAATACCTTAATAATATATATTGCTTAGACCCTTGTACCTTTCCTACATCTCTAATCCGCTGTGTCTTTGTCGAGCTGAATGTGATCTCATGCTAATATCTGACCCAGCTAACCTCCTGTCACTGTAGCGCTGTCTGATCTGACACCGGTGTGAGATCCCGCTCTGTTCCCGAGATTCCCGCTGTTTGTCCTCCTGCTTGCTGACCTGGATCTAACGTTGTGCTCATGACGTTCACCTTCCTGCAGAGATGATTATCAGCCTCTAATCAGCAGATGTGATAGTGCAGATTCCTGTTACCTGTGGAACAGAGAGCACTCGGGGAAGCACCTTCTGCTAAACGCTATTAGCCTGAATTTGGAAACCATCAGATCCCGGTGCTCCAGGGGCCATGTGATATATCCATCTGACTGTCTACTTGTCTAACGGTCTGTCCGTCTGTCTACGTGCTAACAAAACTCACGGGGAAAAATTAAAAAGTTGATGTTGGTGAGATACCATGTCTTCAATCTATTATTCTCACTTCTTGCCCTAAGAAAGTGCTGAGAAAGTTCCTATCGGGATGTTTCACCTTTTAATGAAGGAAAGCGAGATGATGGATTTTAGATCTCATGCTTCAGTGGTATTGCAATAAAACGGACAGCTTTGCCAAGTAATGAACAAAAGACGAGGGTTAAATTCATCAGTGAAATCAATGTATGCATTTGTAACGTAATTAACTATCCAGGCTAATGTAGGAAAGCCAGCTAATTTATCAATCAATGCTAATCTGGTTTTAATGAGTGGGTGACTCACTTTCTGCTGCTCAGAGACATCCTGAAGATTTCATGCCTGAACACACTTCATGCCCGAGTCTCACTGGCTTAAATCCAAAAGTTGCGTAAATATTTATGTGGGAAAGTTCCTCGTATTCAGAGTCGGGTTACGCACGTGAACAAAAAAATGCTAGCTGATCGCATTAATCACTGGTTTCATTGAACAAAATGGCTTCCGCACACTTCATTCAGCAGCACGTCGTACAGCACTCGATCCAGCACTGAGTATTATTTTACGTTTGATTTTTCTTTAATGTATTTACTATCACTTTTTATTTAAAAAGTAGAGAACTGTCTTTATTCTCATCAACCTGGGATAAAAGCAGCTCTAACTCTGCTTCACTGAAATGCGTTTTTATCCTCTTCTGTTTACTTTTTTCCTCGGATCTTCAGTAACTGTAATGAATCTGGGGTTGTTGGATGTAAATCAGATGTATTTTGGGGTATATCGTTGCGTGCTGTATGCAAATAATATGTCAATAAGGAACTAGGGGCAGGCACTCAAGTATGTATGTTCTAAGTAAATTAGATATATATAAGGGTAAATTGGGTTGTGTTGTATTTAAATTAGACGTATATAAGGGTATTTTGTGGCTTGGCTAATATAAATTAGATATATATGATGGTCAGTTGGGGTGAGATTCATGTAAATTAGATGTATATTGTGTAAATTGGGGAATGCTGTAAGAAAATGAAATGTAAATAAGGAGCTAGTGGGTTTCCACACTGCTGAATTATGTATATTATATGGGGGGAATATGGGGACGTGTTTCATGCAAATTAGATGCATATGAGGATAAACTGGGATCTGTTTTCTGCAAATTAGATATATATGAAGGTAAACTGTATGTACATTATATGCATATAGTACATATAATTGTATACTGTATAAGGGTAAATTGGAGAGTGATGTATGTAAATGTGATGTTTATGAGGGTAAGTTGGAGAGCAATGTATGTAAATGAGATGTATATGAGGGTAAATTGGAGAGCGATGTATGTAGATTAGATGTATGTGAGGGTAAATTGGAGAGCGATGTATGTAGATTAGATGTATATGAGGGTAAATTGGGGAGCGGTGTATGTAGATTAGATGTATGTGAGGGTAAATTGGAGAGCGATGTATGTAGATTAGATGTATGTGAGGGTAAATTGGAGAGCAATGCATGTAAATGAGATGTATATGAGGGTAAATTGGAGAGCGATGTATGTAGATTAGATGTATGTGAGGGTAAATTGGAGAGCGATGTATGTAGATTAGATGTATGTGAGGGTAAATTGGAGAGCGATGTATGTAGATTAGATGTATATGAGGGTAAGTTGGAGAGCGATGTATGTAGATTAGATGTATGTGAGGGTAAATTGGAGAGCGATGTATGTAAATGAGATGTATATGAGGGTAACTTGGAGAGCGATGTATGTAAATTAGATGCATATGAGAGTAAATTGGAGAGCGATGTATGTAAATGAGATGTATATGAGGGTAAATTGGAGAGTGATGTATGTACATGAGATGTATATGAGGGTAAATTGGAGAGTGATGTATGTAAATTAGATGCATATGAGGGTAAATTGGAGAGCGATGTATGTAAATGAGATGTATATGAGGGTAACTTGGAGAGCGATGTATGTAAATTAGATGCATATGAGAGTAAATTGGAGAGCGATGTATGTAAATGAGATGTATATGAGGGTAAATTGGAGAGCGATGTATGTAAATGAGATGTATATGAGGGTAACTTGGAGAGCGATGTATGTAAATTAGATGCATATGAGAGTAAATTGGAGAGCGATGTATGTAAATGAGATGTATATGAGGGTAAATTGGAGAGCGATGTATGTAAATTAGATGCATATGAGAGTAAATTGGAGAGCGATGTATGTAAATGAGATGTATATGAGGGTAAATTGGAGAGCGATGTATGTAAATGAGATGTATATGAGGGTAAATTGGAGAGCGATGTATGTAAATGAGATGTATGTGAGATTCAATTGGAGAGTGATGTATGTAAATTAGATGTATATGAGGGTAAGTTGGGCTGTGTCTCTTGTAAATTGGGGTAAGTAAATTGGAAGAAAATAAGCCTTCTTAGTGGGCAAATATTAGGAGATTTATGACATGTTTACTCCAACATTGTAAATATAAATAATAGCACATCTATTTTTGGGGCATTCACTGTGACGTGACTCTATAACTCTACAGTCAAGTCACACAAGCAGCTCAGATTCTGTGTATCTGCTATTATCTAAACAGTACCCTTATTGTATTTTGGAATAAAAATGATACTGATGAGTGTTTATTTATTTATTTATTTTATTTTTTTCAGGAAAGGGGGAGCTAATGAGTTTATACAGTTCACTGTGTCGGCTGAGGAGCAGTTTGGCCTCGCCGTGGCTGCAGGCAGCTTGTGTATTCATGGCAAGTTTGTTAGCATCTTTTCTGTGATTAGATCCATGCATCATTGTGATAATCTCATTATTTACCCTCTCAGCACAGTGCAGCTGCACACAAGGATTAGTACTCTCTTCTTCTCTCTCTCTCTCTCTCTCTCTCTCTCTCTCTCTCTCTCTCTCTCTCTCTCTCTCTCTCTCTCTCTCTCTCTCATTTGTCTGGAGGCTTCCACTTTATGTTGTGACCCAATTTAGATATTTTTCCTAAAGTAGAGCGATTTTTTTATTTTTCAAATATAAATCTTGTTTCTTAGTAATAGAGATGATGTTTATATGAAATTGGAACATTTAGGCGTTTTAAGTCGGAAGGAAAACGTTGCTAAGCGACTGTTTCAACATGGAGCTTAAGCTAGCTATCGACTTAATCTAACACTAGCTAGCTAATACGCACAATAACTCATTTATACACACAGAGGCAATAGAAACAAGATGACATCATCTGAAAAACATTTACCTCAGAAGTGTTTATTAAATTGCTAAGAAAAGATGCCGTATGGCTAAAATCAAGATTTTTGTAGCTAGTTTGCAGATATTAAGTCTTTCATATGGAAAGTGTAAATTGAGTTGCAGTGGAAATGAGATAGAACCACTCGGTCAGTGCAACGATGCTAGTGGTGTCTGTCATCGCAGGTCAGCATGTGATAGGAAAATTCTCCCTCACAGTAACTGCTACCCACAATGCTGTGCGAGCGGGATGTGCCTAGACGTAGCGTTAGCATACTGTGAAAGAGATTAATCAGCCAGTGGCACTAACAAAAGAGAGACGGAGTGTGGGTCAGTGCCTCAAAAACTATGTGTGTGTGTGTCTGATGAAGTGATAATGGAGACCACAGTTCTCACTGGAGAGGTGATGCCACAGCATTCAGCGCTGTTAGCTGAGGGTCTCTCTCTCTCTCTCTCTCTCTCTCTCTCTCTCTCTCTCTCTCTCTCTCTCTCTCTCTCTCTCATGTACACAAACACACACACACTGAAGTGTAGCATGGTCACAACTCATTTTAGCAGCTTGACATCTCACTGAAGGAGATGATTTGCTTTAATTCCATTCCCACGGTGTCTTATTCCACAAAATAAAAATCTCTATTTGGTTTTTACAAGTGAAAAATCACCTAAAACACCTGGCTAACATTTATTTATTTAAAACAGAAAAACTGCAGTTACAGCCTAGAGCAAGTTAGCCCAGTGTGTAATGCTGCTGGATATAAACATTTTATCTAACCCATGTGCTAGAGGCTAACAGTAACATCACTATAAATACCAGTTAATATTCTGGCTAGCATAAACACTAATTCTTCAGTATTAAGTGATTATTAATACTGTGTGTCATTACCTGGATGATCAGTGACTGTGTTTATGTTTTGTGATAGTTGTTCATGAGTCCCTTGTTTGTCCTGAGCAGTTAAACTGCTCACTGTTCTTCAGAAAAATCCTCCAGGTCCTGCACATTCTTTACTTTTCCAGCATCTTCTGCATATTTGACCCCTCTCCAACAGCGGCTATATGATTTGAACTCCATATTTTCACACTGAGGACGACCGAGGGACTCGTGCACGACTATTACTAAAGGTGCAAAACATTCACTGATGCTCAAGAAGTCGACACGATACATTAAGAGCCAGGGGAGTGTAGACTTTTGAACAGGATGATCTGTGTAAATTGTGTTTATTTTGTCTGCTGGAAAACATGGACATATCTTATGTAACTTCTGAAGGGCAATACTAAATGGCAAAAAAAAAGATCAAAATAAAACTAAATAATAACAGTTTACACAATCCGCCACGCCTACCTAGATCAAAGGTGCAGAATATTTGTTGGTACCTGGAATAGCGAAGGCTACAGCAGGGGGAAGAGCTTTCTCTTATAGAGCCCCACAGTTATGGAACAGTCTTCCAATTAGTGTTGGGGACTCAGACACAGTCTCAGTGTTTAAGTCCAGGCTAAAAACATATTTGTTTACTCAAGCTTTTAGTGAATAGTTTTGTTCTTAGGTAAAGGAGCAGATCTAGAGGATCACAGCTATAGAGTGTTGTGGTGAACTGGGATGTTTGGATGCTGTCGCTCCCCCACTGTCACACCTTCACCCAGGTGTGTTGATGGTGGAGTGTCTGATTGTCTTATGTCCCAGGGAGTCCTCATGTCTGTGTTCCCTTCCGATTCTCCCTTTTAGTTATGATGTTATAGCTAGTCTTGCCGGAGTCCCTGCTTTCACTCACGCAAACTACACTGTCCTTAACCATTACAGCACAATAACCATACCTAATAATCTCTCCCTCTCTCTCTCTTTCTCTCCCTCTCTCTCCCTCTTTTGCTGCCCCCCCCCTCTCTTTCCCTCTCCCTCTCTCTCTCTCTCTTTCCCTCTCTCTTTCTCTCCCTCTCTCTCCCTCTCTTTCTCCTCTCTCCCTCTCTCTCCCCCTCTCTTCCCCCCACCCCCTCTCTCACTCTGAAGATTGTGGGTAGTGGGCGAGGGTGCAGATGGTTAGAGCACGTCTCTGAGTGTTAGTCTTTTTTCAAATACTTTCCTTTCTGTTTTCTTTTTTGGTCTATTGTTCTAAAGTAAGTGTTTTAGTGAGGTTAACAGTGTGTGAGCCGACTATTGTCCTCAAAACTTGCTCCAAAATGGAGCTAAATGGAGATTTCTCCCACCTGACCCTGAGACATGGGTGTAAATGCATGCCGAATGACTCCATACCAACGGAACAAGTTCTAACTGCTTTCAGTAACCAAGTTGGTGGTTTAAACATCAGATCAGCTTCTCGGATGAACAAAGCAGTGGTGGTTTTTCTTGCCGAAGTTGAAATGATGCGCTAATTGAACAGGGGCTAGTGATAAACAATGAGTATGTTCGCGTGTTTCCACTTTCCGGTGCCTCTAAGAAAATCATTCTGTCTAACGTGTCTCCTTTTATTAAAAATGAAACTTTAAAAAGTGTGCTCGAGCGCTACGGAAAGTTAACAGCGCAGATTAAAATGATTCCTTTGGGTTAAAAAAACCCGGACATTAAACACGTCATGTCGTTCCGCCGTTTCACCTACATGATCCTAAACACACAACACGAGCCGGTCTCTCTCTCTCCGTTAAACTAACGCTAGAGAATAAAAATTACATGATCTTCATCAGCTCCGAACAGATGAGATGTTTTGTGTGTGGTGAACACGGCCATGTCAGACAGACATGTCCGAGCAGACAGGTAGAGACACCGACAAACCCAGCGTGTACTGAGCAGCCGAGCGTGTCTACAGCTCGCGCAGTGCCGGTAATGAGTCCTACCGAGCAACTAGAGGCAGAAACTCCCACTAACCAACCCGAGACAGGTGTCACACCTGACATTGACAACACTGCTGAAACCCCAATGGGTCACAGCGCTGATCCAGCTCCACAACATAACCCTAGTGTTAAAAGGAAAAAAACTACAAAAAAGCAAGAACCTCCTCCCCCACAGCCTCTGTCCCTGTCTCAGACAGACCCCACCGGGAGTGAGGAGCACTCACAGCCTCTGTCCCTGTCTCAGACAGACCCTACCGGGAGTGAGGAGCACTCACAGCCTGTTCATCCAGAGGCTGATCCTAATGTTTTACCAGAGCTAGAGGAGGAAATGCAGGAAACTTGTTCTGAGATGGCTTTAGAAATCTCACAATGTGATAATGAGTCAGAAAACGAATTTGAAGATCTAGAGAGTGGTTCTGATGAGGGCGCCGATTCCTCAGAGATGATAGACTACACAAAACTTTCAATAGTTCTCAGCTTTATACCACATCACAGATAATCACTTTTTTTTAGATCTGATAAAAGGGGGCTAAGAAACCCAAAATTGATGCCTTTTTTCCTAATCTCTCACGTTTTTATCTGTCATGTCACATAGCAATGCAGAATGCCACTCTTTAAGAGCTTGACCGACCAAACCGCTATCGCCTAAAAAAAATTAATGCCAAAAGTGAAAAGTATGATACAATACAAGTCCAAAAAGAAGAGGCAATGTTAATTTAAATAGATAAAAACATGGCCTCTATAAACATTGCCTCACTCAACATTAATGGATGCCGTAGTGCTGAGAAGCGTTTTAGTCTTTTAAATTTTTTGTCCCTAAAAAAGCTAACATAATATTCCTACAAGAAACACATACAGATACCTATAATCAAATACAGTAGTTAAGTGAGTGGAAAGGTCAAGTTTGGCACAGTCATGGTTCAAACATGAGCGCTGGGGTCGCAATATTGCTTTCTGCAGATATTCAAGAACAACCAATAAACGCAGTAGAAACTATACCTGGAAGGATGCAGAGAGTAGATATTGATCTACACAAACTCTCGCTTTCCCTGATTAACATTTATGCTCCCAACATTGGCACAGAACGCGTCCATTTTTTTGATCTTTTGAATAAAGCTATCTCAGATATTCCTCAAGAAAGCATAATCATTTTAGCTGGGGGTTTCATTTGCACTTTGAATCATAGTGTAGATCGAAACCATGGTGAACCTCATCCTCGTTCAGCAGAAGCACTTAGAACCGTAGTACAAAACCATAATCTACTAGATGTGTGGAGAGAAACTCTACCCATAGACAGACAGTATACCTGGTTAAAATTCACCCCTGAAAAGATTCTTACAGCAAGACTCGATAGATTTTATACTCAAAAATTCGACAGAGGCAGATTTTATAACAGTTATATTCATCCCACTCCTTTCTGACCATCATTACATTTCTGTCGCTGCCACTACCACATTGAGCACTTTCCAGCAGCATCACTGGCATTTTAACAATAGGTTATTACAGGATCACCACTTTATTCATGCTTTTACACTTTTCTGGAAGACTTGGAGAGAGAGAAAGTCTCAGTATGCGTCGGTAAACCAGTGGTGGGACATTGGTAAAGTTCAGATTCAGACCTTCTGCCAACAATACACGAAAAACAGCACCAGAGAAATCAAGGAAAAGATCAATTTTCTTAAAAAAAAGAAATATTGAAACTGAGCAGCTCAATAAGTGTAGAAGAAGAAACAAGAACAAAAGAAATGCTGGAGAAGAACAAAATTCTTCTGAAAAACTTGTATGAAGAGAGAGATCAAGGTCCAAGTTTACACAATACAACAGAATGGACTCATCCACATCTTTCTTCTTTGCACTGGAGAAAAAAAACAGAGAAAAGAAGTCCATCAGCCACTTGAAACTACCCAGTGGACAAGAAACTACTGACAAAGATGACAATTTTACAAGCGTTATCTTTTTATGAGTAACTGTACAACAGTCAGCCATGTCATCCTGAAGCAACTGAAGAACTTCTGAATGGACTACCACAGCTGAGCGAGTATGAGAGAAACGAACTTGAGGAATCACTTTCGTTAGAAGAGCTCAGTACAGCTGCCCAACAACTGTCAAACGGAAAGTCACCGGGGTTGGACGGACTGACCCCTGAATTATATAAAACATTCTGGTCTTTGATTGTCCCTGATCTGTACTTTGTCCTACTCAGATGTATGGAATCAAAAGTCTTACCCCTCAGCTGTAGGAGAGCTGTAATCACTCTGTTACCCAAAAAAGGAGACCTTGGCAGCTTAAAGAACTGGCATCCTGTCTCTCTTCTTAGGACAGATTATAAAATATTTTCAAAGGCATTAACAAACCGCCTTAAAAGATTTTTAGCCACAATAGTACATGAGGACCAGTCATACTGCATCCCAGAACGCTCAATCTTCAACAACCTTTTTCTAGTGCGAGACCAGCATTCCAGCCCCACTGGGGACGTCGCCCAACACTCCAGCCCCACCAGGGGTGTCGCCCCGAGTTTCAATTCCACTGAGGGTGGTGCTCCGCCTGTCTACAGCCTGGCAAAGGCCACCTTGTTTTCAGATGCATCTCGAGACAGCTCACACAGGGGCCCTGGAGCGCCATTGCAGTGGGGGGGCTTGTTGGCGCTCCAGGAGGGGCGCCTTTGGAGGGGGGTTCTGTTATGCTCCCGCTGGCAGATGGCATTGTGGTGTTGACATGCACGAATGGCTTTAGAGAGCATGCGTGCACGAGACTGTTTTGGTTCTCCCCCTGTTTAAGCATTGGTTGATGTTCAAGGATGTGTCTTGATTTACTCCAGGTGTCTGTGTTTTAGTTTGATTGTGTTTGTTATTTAAACCCCTCGTGTTGTTGTGCACTTCACGCAGTATTGAATGAGTATTTGAACCTGAATGTAATGGTGAATATGCTATGCATGCTAAGCGGTCTTGTTTGCATGTCCTGTTCTCGTTCCATGCCTTGACTTCAGTTCTATGTTTAACCCATTAATCTTGTCCAGTGTAGACCGCGTTTCCTGTGTTTTGTCTGCTGTGTAAAAATGAAGACGCTGATCTGCACCTGCTCCCGCTTCCAGTCCCATATCGTAACAATTTTAGTCGTAAATACTCCAGTTCATGCAGAGAACGCTGCACATTGATCAACTTTCTAGCTGGACAGGCAAAAGTAGCCATTTGGAAATCTTGTAGACTAAAAACAGAAGGGAGAGACATCAACACCATGAACTTATTCAAAGCTCTAATAGAGTCACGGATGAAACTTGAACATGAGTTCCATATAACGAATGACAATGTGGAAATATTTGAAAAGACATGGTGTGCAAATGAGGGCTTGTTTTTGATAACGGATGATGGTGAAATTGTTTTTCTCTGGTGATTGGTTTATTAATTTAATCATCCTTTACCTCCATGTTGAAACATATAGATATTTTTTTTCTTTTTAAATGAGTGATTATTTATGTTTTCCCTAAATAATTGGTAAATAAAGAGAGCTTAAAAGTCAAAAAGTCCCTCTCTCTTGAGTTACACGATACTCCTGAGGTGCCAGTGATCCTGACCCCTTCTACTCTCCGGATCTGCTTGTTCCATCCTGATGCCCTACTTCTGGTTGTGGAGTTCTCATCAGTTGGAAGCCACATGGTGCTGCTGAGGATGTCCCCACATGGTGCAGACTAAAGATCACTGAGATTACTGAGGATGGTTCCACTTAAACACCATAAAGATGCTCTGGAACTCAGTTCATATGAACAGTTATGCTGTGATAGCTTTAGCACTACAAATTCCACAAACAGTTCTGCACTCGTGTCTCCATCAATGAACAGTGGAGAAGTTCAACAAAACAGACTTCATGTAGAAACTGTAATGAATTTCCTGCTTACACAACTGCACTATTTCAGCATGTAGTATTAGCACATTTATAGAAGGGGTGTATTTATTTATAATCACACTATCCGGTGTCACCCAGGTGAGGACGGGTTCCTTTTGAGTCTGGTTCCTCTCAAGGTTCCTCATATCTTCTCAGTGAGTTTTTCCTCACCACCGTCACCTCTGGCTGCTCATTAGGAATAAATTCATACATTTAACATCTATATCCTGAATTTATATTTTTCTGTAACGCTGCTCTGGGACAGTGTCCACTGTTAAACATGCTAGACTAATAAAAATCGAATTGAATTGAATTAATGACGCAACTGGTGGTTATTTTAAATGCTAATGACATTAACACTAGTCCGGAACTCTGTTCAACACCAGCAGTTTGTTGAGTTTATTTTTATCTCAGATTTGGTGTTGATTTGATTTGTGTTTTCTCACTCAGCTTGTTGCTGTGTGTGTGTATGTGTGTGTGTGTGTGTGTGTGTTTGTGTTTGCAATGAGTGATCCTCTCATCCCTATGTGTTTACCTCTGAGAAAGAAATGTTTTCACTGTGTCACATTTCAACACTAAACTGTCTCTCCTCACTCAAGGAGACAACCTTAACGCTAACAGAGAGATAAAGACAGAGAGAGAGAGAGACAGAGAGAGAAAGAGAGACAGGACTATGTTTCTCTCTGCTTTTCCATCTGTTTTTGTCTGTCTCTCTACATACCTGTTGTTTTTTGCATTTGATGTCTGGAATGATGAAGAAAGAAAGAAAGAAAGAAAGAAAGAAAGGGGATTAGTCATCATGTCTGCTCGACTTTATTTTTATTGTACAAGCTAAAATGGCTGAAACGGGTTTAAATGGTACGTAATAAGTTGGAGAAGTGATAAAGTGAAGGGTTTTGGATTAATAGCGATAAATGGAACCTGTAAAAGATGTCTCCTGCTTTATTCCTAAGTGTGAAGTCTTTTTCTCACCCCTAATTACTTCACCGCTTTCTTTTTTTATCAAGGCCATTTCTACCGATTGACTCTCCTTCGCATAGAATCATGGAACGTCACCTCGCTTTAAAATCCTTCGCCAAAAATCCATAAGTAATCTGGAGGATTGGAAAATTATTAGTCACTGCAATTATCATTCACTGCCCTTGCTATTAGTCGGAAAATTGTGGAGCTCAAACGGACAGAAATCCATTTCACCTTTATAGAGACAGTGTTTACTTCCTCATCTGCCGTGTTCAGTCAAACTTTCTTCAAGTGAAATGTTGTAGAAAATGTTTCTTGCTGGGATTTGATGCTCATGTTGATGTTAATGATGTCTGAAGTTAGTTCTGCACTAGCGATACAATGTGTCTTGAGTCCAGTATGGACATGTTCACGTTGATGATCTCCTCCATATTGGAGCTCAGACACACACATTCACGTTGATGATCTCCTCCATATTGGAGCTCAGACACACACGTTCACGTTGATGATCTCCTCCATATTGGAGCTCAGACACACACGTTCACGTTGATGATCTCCTCCATATTGGAGCTCAGACACACATGTTCACATTGATGAGCTCCTCTCTGTCTAGCCTTGTGTAGACAGTGTCAACAGTGACTTTTTTCTGTCAAGAAATGCAGGCAGAATGATTTCAATCAAGGCAGAAGGCAGGGGGTCAATCGATCACGCATGAAGGAAAATCAGAATCACAACTCAAAGGCAGAACACAACATCCCCAAACTGATATTTTCAATCATATAGAGATGAAGAGAAGGAAAGGAGGAAGAGAAAGAAAGAAAGGACAGAAAGAAATGTACAAGGTATAGAGACAGCGATCAGAAGGATAAACAGACAGTTTGAGAAAGAAGGTGTGAAAGAAAGAAGGCAAGCGAGGGCGATAGAGTGTCTGGGATGGGTTCAGATGATAGTGTCTGGGATGGGTTCTGCCTGGGATGGGTTCAGGTGATGGTGTCTGGGATGGGTTCTGCCTGGGATGGGTTCAGGTGATGGTGTCTGGGATGGGTTCAGGTGATGGTGTCTGGGATGACTTCAGGTGATAGTGTCTGGTATGGGTTCAGGTGATGGTTTCTGGGATGGGTTCAGGTGATGGTGTCTGGGATGGGTTCTGCCTGGGATGGGTACAGGTGATGGTTTCTGGGATGGGTTCAGGTGATGGTGTCTGGGATGACTTCAGGTGATAGTGTCTGGGATGGGTTCAGGTGATGGTGTCTGGGATGACTTCAGGTGATAGTGTCTGGGATGGGTTCAGGTGATGGTTTCTGGGATGGTTTCAGGTGATGGTGTCTGGGATGGGTTCAGGTGATGGTTTCTGGGATGGGTTCAGGTGATGGTTTCTGGGATGGGTTCAGGTGATGGAGTCTGGGATGGGTTCAGGTGATGGAGTCTGGGATGGGTTCAGGTGATGGTTTCTGGGATGACTTCAGGTGATAGTGTCTGGGATGGGTTCACGTGATGGAGTGGAATGAAAGCAGTGGCAGGAGGAGAATGGGGTTAATTCGCCAGTGAAGCTAAGTGAAGCTAATCTTCAGGTAAACATGGTGTGATACAGCTCGGCTTTATTAACACGTTCATTAACACGTTATCCACGGTGTCATGCGTATAAACATAGTTAGAATGCGTTTGCTGTTGGATAAAGTGTGGTCGTGTCAGCTGAAACCTGAGGCTTCACGAAAGCTTTATTTTCTCTTCTGGCTTTCACTGTAATTGTTTACCTTTCTGCAAGCTCGGATTCATATCTCTACTCTCTCCTTTTATTTTTCCAGCAGAATCGCAAAGATAAGTCACGTCAGCGTTCGCCGCCAGCAGCCGCGCCACATTAACTATATTTACTACCCACAATCCCCGCAGGAAATTGCCTCTGTAAAGGGAAAAGGACGTTTAGGATATCCAGGCTCTAAATTTCAATCAAGATACAGCAGCTAGCCGTATATTTCCCCTCCATCCCACCAGCAGCTGCTTTTGTTTCTGCCTCGCGTGAGCCGGCAGTTTTTACGGGTTTTTACGCTGTGTGTTTTACAGCGCGCAGGAGAAGAAAGTCTCTCACGCTCCACCGTGCAGATTTTGGAGAGAATAATGACTTTTTAATGCGCAAAGCAAATGAGGCCATCTGTCATAGCGAGGAGAACAATCCTGCCACAACACATTACATTAAACAACATCATGTTACATCATGAAGAGCTTTCTGCTTCAGACGTGAGAGAGAAAATAAGCAAGACTAATTAGAATGCCTTCAAAGCGACAGATTAAGAGCAGATCAGCTCCAGGGGTTTGTGACACTTTCCTTTCTCTTTCCCGGCGTGCTGAAGGGAACGCTGATGCACATGGACCCGTCTCTCTGAACCACGCTAAAGACGTTCCTCTCATCCTTTAGATCGACTGCGTTCATGTCACTCTCTGTTTTTTATTAACAATGTATGAGTCTGTGATGGAGATGCTAACACAGAGACACTGCAGCTACGTGATGGAGAGAACAGCTAGAGCGATAACTCTGCTCCATTCTGGCCCACAAAGCTAATTATTACACCGTAAATCCACAGCAGTGCATTATGGGTAATACAGAACTCTTTAGTAGGCAAGTTTGTCCCTTTGAGATGTTATATTTAACCATACAGAGAGGAACAAAGGATGAACAGCTGAAAGAAAGAGCGAGAACGGGTGGAAAAGAGAAGGAGAAAAGAAATGCATGTGGATGTAGAGAAGGAGAGGAAAGAAGGAATGGATTAAAAAGAAGACAAGGAAAGAACAAATGAAGACGGGGACAGAGAGAGAGACGGAGAGAGAGGGAGAGGGAGAGAAGACATGAGGCAAAAGAAAACGAAGGAAGGAAGAATAGAGGAGTAGAAGAAAAAGGAATGGGCATGTAAAGAAGAGACGGGATAGAGAGGAGGGATAATGAGCGGAACGGGAAAAGGAAAGAAAGAAGTAAAGAAAATGGAAAGAGAAGGGGAGAATAGAAGTAAGAGGGGAAACGAAGAGAAATAATATATGGTTAAAAAAAGAAAAGAAAAAGGAGAAAATGAAGAGGAAAAAAGGAGTGAAATAAATGAAGGAAAAGAAATAGAGACGAGGGTCCCTGAGCTGTTATTGTTAATCGTACGTGAAGAAAGAAAGAAAGAAAGAAAGAAAGAAAGAAAGAAAGAAAGATATTGACAAAAAAGAATAGGTGAAGTAGGATGAGAAAGGAGAATAGATTACTGTAAATAGAATGAAAGTAAAAAGAGAATGAAAGAAAGGATGAAGAAAAGATAGAGGAAAGAACACCAGGAGGAGTGCATTTCATTGGCTCTGTACTTGTTCTCTGCACAATAACAATAAAGTTGAATCTAATCTAATCTAATCTAATCTAATTTAAAAGAACAGTAACTCCTCTTCATCACACCTCCCTGTGGTTGATTATTTAACTATAACAGCACCACACACAGTGTTTTATTTCTTATTTACTTATTTTCTTATGTCCTGAATCACTACCGTGTCTCAGCATGGTTTGATTTGTGAATAAAAGTCTGAGTCAGTGATTAGTGACCTCTGACCTTTGACCCCAGGAAAATGCCAGAGTTAAAATGATGAGATAAACAACAGGCGGCGGTGCGTCAGTACAGGTGGGTGTGGAGAACAAATCTGCTGAGACGGCTGAAGCCTGAGGCGACATTGATTAAGTAATATTTCTCCCAGGTGCAGGGGAACATGGGGAAATATATCTGCACATTCCCTCTGCTCTCCTGGACATAAAAATGGCGGCTTGTTTTCTCGCTCGTGCTCCGTCGTCAAACACGCCATTAGAGAGATCTGAGTTGAGGTGTTGTTCTTAATGAGGTCAGTGTTCATGTGATGCTCTGAATCAATTTCATCCTCTACCTTTGGATGTTAGTCATAAAAAAACAAAAACAATCTAAGAAAAGAAAAAGAACCGAGGACACAGCTTTTAGAAGTGACTGGTGTGGGGAGTTTGGAGACCGGTGTGATTTTATAGCAGTCGCACACACACTGCGAGAAGCTGCAGAGAATGAAGAGGTGCTAAATATCCAGCTCTGCTGTTTCCTGCCATGATCCTGTGAAATCCAATATATATGTGTTATTGAGCTCACAGAGTCGAGAAAAAAAAAAAGGTTCTCAATGATTTTTTTTTTTTTTATCAACTGCTTCCTCGTTTAAGCGGTAAACTTGGTTTTCTTGAGTGCACTGGTTCTGAGGCAAACATGAAGGCCACCATTTACACCAATTACTGGAAGAAAAAAAACCCAAGATGATTTGGGCACCACGAGCCACCAGGAGAGCATCTTTTAGCCTGGTCATCGAGTTGACATTTTTAAGTTTCTGGAACTGTTCGGAAGGGATGGAACCTCATTCGTCCAAAAGATCTTCTCTCAGTTGGTGTTTTGATGATGGTGGTGGAGAGCAGTATAACACGACTCATAGGTGCACTATGTGTACAAACTACTTGTGTTTCCATCTCTGCTCCCATCAAGATCCCTTTTAGGAGCTCTACAAAAAGCTCCTAATCTGCTCCTGAGGTGCTTCCATGCTGCTCCTGCTCCTGAGGTTTAGTAAGTCCGGCTTCCATCCAGATCTTGCCACAGAGGTCTTCAAACTTCTGATGTGTACAAGCCTCTGATTCCATGAGATCTATAAGCCTCTGCTGTCACTGCTCCTGAGGTTTACAAGTCCCTGCTTCCCGCTGCTTACGTTTCATGAGGTCTACAAACTGATGATCATGATATTATAGCATGATTACAGTAACACTGCGTTCTAGACTGTACGACTACTAGTATGATTATCTTATAATATAATCATGATCATAAATGTAAACTAACTTTGATAATGGAGCCTTGAAATGAAAAAAATCTTAAAGTCTCTCTCTCTCTCTCTCTCTCACATACACACACACACACGGTGTACAAGCCTCTAATTTCATGATCTCTATAAGCCTCACTGCTCCTGAGGTTTACAAGCCCCTGCTCCTATCCAGATACGTTTCATGAGGTCTACAACTCCCACTCCCACCAGATCCTGCTCCTGGGGTCATCTTGCATTTTTGAAAAACAAAATAAAACAAAACAAAAAAACATTCCTGACATGTAAACATGAACTAACCTTCCCACGCCATGAGAATGCTTAATGCAAAAAAAAATATCTTTTGATTTATTTGAATTTATTACATTTGTCTTCCTTTAGTTTTTTTTTTTTTGTCTCTCCACTCGTTTGTTTCTGTTTCTTACAGGTGTTGTTTGTGACTGTTCTAAATTTGCTGCATCCTACACATAGTTATGATGGGGAACGTTTTGCGCAGGCGTCACTGTAATGGGAAAGTGTTCGGGTTGATGGAGTAATCTCCATCATCAAAATAATCGTTGTCATTTTGTAATGTTCAATCAAGCACATTCTCCCGGATCAGAGTGGATGTGTTTTCTCATTCTTTCTCCATTTCTCCTCCATATATCCTAGCCTGTATTTTCCAGCCTGTCCTCAGGGAGTTCCGCTCAGATCCCTGAGGCAGTTTTGATGCATTAACTTACAGTAGATGCGTCTCCTCACCTTTCCTTGGTCTTTCTCACACTCTTTTTGATAATAGCTGAAATGATGCTTTTTCACACGTTCAATAGCAGTTATTATCCAAACTGATGATCATGATATTATAGAATAATTACAGTAACACTGCATTCTAGACTCTCTCTCTCTCTCTCAAGCTCTCTTTCTCTCAATCTTTCTCTCTCTCTCTCTCTCTCTCTCTCTCTCTCTCTCTCTCTCTCTCTATATATATATATATATATATATATATATATATATATATATATATATATATATATATATATATATATATCAATATCTCTCTCTCAATCTCTCACTCTCTGTCTCTCTCACTCTCTCAATATCTCTCTCTCTCTCTCTCTCTCTCTCTCTCTCTCTCTCTCTCTCTATATATATATATATATATATATATATATATATATATATATATATATATATATCAATCTCTCACTCTCTGTCTCTCTCTCTCTCAATCTCTCACTCTCTCAATATCTCTCTCTGTCTCAATATCAATCTCTCTCTCTCTCTCAATCTATCTCACTCTCTCAGTCTATCTCTCTCTCTCTCAATCTCTCTCTCTCAGTCTTTCTCTCTCTCTCTCAATCTCTCTCTCTCAGTCTTTCTCTCTCTCTCTCTCAATCTCTCTCTCTCTCAGTCTTTCTCTCTCTCTCACTCTCTCTCTCAGTCTTTCTCTCTCTCTCAATCTCTCTCTCAATCCTTCGCTCTCTCTCAATCTCTCTCAACAACACAGGAAGTCCATGACCTGAAAAAAACCACCCATAACCTTGTTGTCACAAAGGACCAGGACTGGAAAATACCCGAGTAATTGTACTTTTGATTGTACTTAAGTTTCCTAGACTTTCCTTGAATAATATTGAAAATATTATTGATTTTTTTCACTCAAGAACATTTCCAAGAGGATCTTCTGAACTGCTTACATTTTCATTTTGGCCTTCAGAGTACTCATTAAAAATCTCAGCCGCTACCTTTAAAAAAAAAATAAAAATAAAAAAATGTTTCTACTTTCCTATTGTCCAACCGCATGGAATTTTTAAACTTTTTTTAAAATGTCAAACAAAACTGTGCACAACTGTGCTAATGGGCCCTTTTCACAAACCCAACCCCCCCCCCAAAAAAAAAAACGAGTAAATAAATAATAAATAACCATGTGTGGGATGTTCATTTTTGGACAGTTAATCTTGAATACTTGTGTATGTTCAAAAGTTAATATTTTCTGACTTTCACTCAGGTACATTTTTGTCTTTTAATTGAGTTCAAAATATTTCAAAACAGTACTTCTGTTTTTACTTTTGTACCTTTTCCACCCCTCTCAGTGTGAGTCATGGTGCCGAGACGTCATTTCTTCTCAGTTTTCCGTGTGCCTTCCTTTTCCTCCTCCCCCGTTCCTTCATCAGGTTTGGTAAGTTATCCATGTCACCTGTGTCTCATTATTAATCAGTCACACATTGTATATTGCTGTATATTGACACGTCCCTCAACATGGAAATCCTACACAGAAAGCTGGATAGGGTTCCTCACCCCTGAGTTCAGCGTAGGACATAATGTCATTTTATTTACACAGTCAACAGCAAATTAACTTTAAATCAACATTCACACATTTAGTGGATTAAATCTATAACAGTGACCGTACAGCTCACTGTTTTGGGAAAGAAAATACATCATAAACTCGTGTTAATGTTAATGTTCATGTTAATGCATTGATGTTAATACATCCATGTCGTTTCCCACCTTGCCGTGCTTCAGACTTCCCACTTCCCAGTGAAGTTGAGTGCAGCATAGCCTTCCAGTTCATGTCCTTGCCTTGATCATTGCAAGTTTTTGCTTTTAGTTACATCATGTTTTTTTTTTTTTAATTCCAATTATGTTTCCTTTTATTAACACCTTCGCTCACTTGTATTCTGGTTTCTTCATATTTCATTATCTTGAATCATCTCACTTGTTCTTTATTGGCTCACGGTTCATGAACCGAGGTTGAAGAGCAAAGCTATATGTGTCGGTATGTTCTCCTCTGGGTTTTCCAGGTTTCCTCCAGGTTTCCAAGAAACATCCCCATGGATCGATGACTCTAAAGTGTATACGATGGACTGGCGTCACATACAGGGTGTATTCCTGCCTCATGCCCAGTATTTCCCTGGGATAGACTCCGGACATCCTGAAGATGACTGAATTTCCAAGAGCACATATACTTGAAAAAGTCCTAAAAGCGTCGAATTATTCAAGACCATCTGTAGGATTTTGTCCTTTATTGTCATCTCTACCGCTCTCAGAACACGCCGATGTCAGAGCATTACTGAAACCAATTTGCATTCACTTCTCACGGAACTTATTCTTCTGTACTTCACAATGTGACATTTGAATGTAAATATTTGCTTGTGTGTTTGTCGCCAGCTATTTTTCACATCGTAAATGAGCTGCTGGCGCTCGCTATCTGACCTGACCACCCACACACACCTTTGAAAGACGCACACCGTTGTGAATGTAGCCACTGTTTGCAGTAAAATGAGATGGCATGAAAGCAGATGAAAAAAGAAAAGAATATTACAGCAAGGCATTGTTTCACCATCTGTGGCTTTCAGTCTAAAAACGTGTGCTTTTTGGTGTGAAAGCAAACCAAACCATAATAATAATAATAATAATAATAATAATAATAATAATAATAATAACAATAATAATAAGATATGAATTCAGTTCTTTGTTATTATCAATAATAATTGTATGACTGCATTCACACCTATTATTCTGAATGTGAGTGAAACTGATGCATTGGTTCAAGTCAAGATACTACAGCTAGAAAGGATAACTGAAGCTGATTTTTTTTTTCAGATAAACCGCTTTATCTATAAGAAAATCTCTGTTTATTTCACTGCTTCTGTTTTTATCCGTTGCATTTTTCAACCACTCAATCATTTCTCTTTAATGAAGGCTTTAAGCTCCGCCCATTTCACAATCACATCATCTCCTATATCCCTGAAAAGATCTTCTCCAGATTTAAATGTCAATTTATTTGTCATTGTGATATACACACCAATTTCCTTTATAACCTTTCCTTATAAACGTCACTAACTAGAGTGAAACACATTAAACCACATTGAATTTTCTAAATTTTTCTTCAAACCCTAACCAAAGATGTCTTCTAGATCTGCATTCATCAAATCTATCCTTAATTGAAAGCTCGTTACAGAGGAACGTGTTGGATTTACGTTGGATTGTATGCTGAAAAAAAATTGGCATGAAATTTATTATTTATAATAGCACATTTCTTGAGTAAACAATAAAGAAATTATTTTCTAAAAACATTATGGTAAAATTATTTCACTTAAAAGTCTATTTATTTGGATGACGACTCATTTGCAGTAGTAATTATACATTTATTCAGTACAAAAAAACACTTAAATCAAAGATTAACTGTGATATCTATTTTTTACCATCTTCACCTTTAGTGTATTGTCTCTTTTTTTTTAATAATCAAAAAGAAAAACACAAAGTCCATTTCGTGGTCTTTGAAACCTGTATCCAACTGGCGCTGGCAGTCCTCGTGACCGGAGGACCAGCAAACGTGCCAAAAGCTTCCTGGAGCCAGACATGAAATACACAATTCAGGTCTGAAGGTGAGGAAAATCTGCTGCTCGAGGTTTTGTGTTCCAACTCAGTGATCCAAACAAATTCATGGCACACTTCATTTCACCTCATGACTTGGAAGTACACGTCGTACGCTCAACTATAGTCAGAATGGGAGTGACGAAACCTCGGAGAGTTCACCATCATCTACTTTTTTGAAAAGTTCTGAAAATGAAGGTGAGTCCCAGCTGCTCTGTTCTTCTGGGAGAATGAATCCGGTGTTTAGAGAGTTGCTTTAGAGAGGGATTGGATCATACCGCTGCATGTAACTCTCCCAAAGTGACTCCGGAGTTTTCATTCTGTTGAAGTGAGAACGTCAGACGCTGAAGATTGCAGGAGATGCAAGCGGATCAGTTGCAAGTGGTTTTCGTCACACCATGAGACGCTTCTCTGCTGTTCTTCATCCCGAGTGTAAATGTATCTGGAAACTGAGGAAGCATAAAAGAAGGTGGTGACTTAGTGCTGTCCTGTTCATCATCATTTAATGTTTTTTTTATTTCTCCTGAAGTGAATAAATCACGATTCAGGAAATACTGCCAGTGCTCTGAGTCACCGTGAAGGAGCCGTTACCATAGAAACGATAACATATTAGATCGAGGGCATTAATATAAACTTGTGCTACTGTCAGAGCTGCAGTTATAGAGAATGAATCAACACCTTCTGACCAATCACGGTCCAGGATTCAGCAGCGCCGTGGTGTAAATATACACTCTCTCTCACACTCTCCTGTTCCATGGTGTTTAACCAGGTGGACCAATAACCTTGATATTCGAAAATTCTTTATTCTTTTCTACCTGTCTTGCTGATATTTTTAATTTAAAGTCTCACACACATTAGTCCTGCCTTTCATCCCAATCTCTGAAAGAATTTATAGAAATCTTAATGAGATTTTCACTGATCAAGAAGGATGTATATCCTGTAAAGATTGATGTCTGGGAATCAAGGATCTGACCTGATAACGATTCAAACACATATTTAACCCTATCTCAAAGTTCTAGACATGAATGTGGGCTTCACTCGTAAAAAAAACATCAATAAAAGAATTCGCCCCGTGGTCAAAGGCGATCTGAAATCCTTTCGTAAGCGTATCCAGCTCCACAAACAGCTTTTGTTGCCTTCTTTCAAGGTGACATTTTAATGTTCTTCATGGACAAAATCTGTCCTTTAGTCATTCAGATAACGGTGAATATAGTCTACTCATCTTTTGTGTTAAAGAACAAACCTTTTGTCACAGAATCACTGAAGCATCAGAGTCCATTTAAGCCTTTCTTGAGCTCTGTGATTATTCCATTATACGTCTATCCATTTAATTGTATAATCATTTAGTTGCTATAATTGTAATTAATTTTTTTTAAAGAAAAGAAAGAAAGAAAAATACACACAATACACCACTCAGTAAATCACACCGTTAGCAAAAAAATCTTTAAGCAATTTTAACCACTTTTTGGATGGCTAAGCGTTCTTATCATTGTGAAATGATTCCCTCGTCGATCTGCTTCTCCACTGAGGTAATTTTATTTCTGCCGTAAAACAACATGGGGGTCTGAGGGACATTTGGGATACGAAGGACTGAACCCATCTGGGAATCTCCATCCTTTACTATGACACGGTGATCAACGCCCTTCTGTTACTTAATTATGTTGAATTATTTTAGAAATGATTTGCACTTAATTACAACAGATGTTGACCATCATGTCATATGCTGAGGTTAAATAACAAACAGGAAACTAAAATAGTCTAGTATAATATACACATGGAAAAGAAAAAGGGGCACAATAAACAAACATAACTACAGAATCACATTGATATACTGTACACAAAACTGAGAATATAGAAATATGTGTAAGGGAGAATGCAGGGTGATTAATGCAGGGTGACTGTGTGATTAAACACACATATTTCCTGAATAGTGACTCAGTGTTTTGACTCTGTTCCCTGAATCGTGACTCAGCGCATTGACTCTGTTTGCTGAATCGTGACTCAGTGCATTGACCATTTGCTGAATCGTGACTCAGTGCATTGACCATTTGCTGAATTGTGACTCGGTGCATTGACTCTATTTGCTGAATCGTGACTCAGAGCACTGAGTCTGTTTCCTGAATCATGACTCAGAGCACTAAATCTATATACTGAATCTTGATTCAGAGCACTGATTCTTTATTTGCTGAATTGTGACTCGGTGCAGTGAATCTATTTGCTGAATCGTGACTCAGTGCATTGACTCTATTTGCTGAATCATGATTCAGTGCATTGACTGCTGAATTGTGACTCAGTGCATTAACTCCATTTGCTGAATCGTGACTCAGTGCGTTGACTCTATTTGCTGAATCGTGACTCAGAGCACTGAGTCTGTTTCCTGAATCATGACTCAGAGCACTAAATCTATATCCTGAATCGTGATTCAGAGCACTGATTCTTTATTTGCTGAATCGTGACTCGGTGCACTGACTCTATTTGCCGAAACGTGACTCAGTGCATTGACTCTATTTGCTGAATCATGATTCAGTGCATTGACTATTTGCTGAATCGTGACTCAGTGCATTGACTCTATTTGCTGAATCATGACTCAGTGCATTGACTCTATTTGCTGAATCGTGACTCAGAGCACTGAGTCTGTTTCCTGAATCATGACTCAGAGCACTAAATCTATATCCTGAATCGTGATTCAGAGCACTGATTCTTTATTTGCTGAATCGTGACTCGGTGCAGTGACTCTCTTTGCTGAAACGTGATTCAGTGCATTGACTCTATTTACTGAATCATGATTCAGTGAATTGACTATTTGCTGAATTGTGACTCAGTGCATTGACTCTATTTGCTGAATCGTGACTCAGTGCATTGACTCTATTTGCTGAATCGTGACTCAGAGCACTGAGTCTGTTTCCTGAATCATGACTCAGAGCACTAAATCTATATCCTGAATTGTGACTCAGAGTAGTGATTCTTTATTTGCTGAATTGTGACTCAGTGCATTGACTCTATTTGCTGAATCGTGACTCAGAGCACTAAATCTATATCCTGAATTGTGACTCAGTGCCTTGACTGTTTTCTGAATTATGACTCAGAGTGCTGAATCTATATTTCCTGAATCAGTGTACTGACACTATATTACCTTAATCATGACTCAAAGTCCTGACTGTATTTATTGAATCGTGACTCAGAGGGCTCACTTTGTTTCCTGAATTGTGACTCAGTGCATTGACTATTTCCTGAATCATGACTCAGAGCACTGATTGTTTCCTGAATCGTGACTCTGAGCACTGCTTCTGTATTTCCTGAATCATGACTCAGACCACTTACCTTAATCATGACTCAAAGTCCTGACTGTATTTCCTGAATTGTGACTCGCAGCACTGTCTCCTGAATCCTGGCTGTGTGCTGTTGCTTGCTGTAGAATTCCAAACATCTCTCTCTTCTCTGAGCTCATCTCATCCTTCACATGTTTATCTACGACGTGGTATTTATAATCGAATCCACCTCAAACCCCCGCATGAGAGGAGGACCATTTTCCTGCTGCTCTGCTGTCAGCTCTCATTTAGCTTCATTCGGCTGGGATTGAGCTGCAGCTCATCCATCATGGCGTCTGTCCCAGAATGTCCGCATTCGTCTGGATGACTAGATTTAACCTGCAGGAGGTTAATATTTAGTGAGCTGTGAGTGCAACGCTGTCACTTCGGGCGAACGCAGAGACAGTTCAGGTATCAGAGTCAGAGCAGAGACTTCCTGCTTATGATCAACACTTCCTGCTTCACACACTTACTGCAGTGTTCCTGCTTCCTGTCTCCACATCTGCCGCATCTGTCTCCACATCTGTTCAGTTTGTTATTGAGTTCTGGATTGTGATTGGTCAGAAGGTAACAGTAGTGCTCCACAAATCACAAGTTTATATTAATGCTCTTGTTCTAATATGTTAACATTTCGATATAACTCTTAGCAGGTAATTGTTTATATGATGAAATTTTCTGCAAGGAGAAAGTATGGATCATTTATGGAAGGAGTCTCCAGCGTCAGAGCTGTGTAACACTCAGCGGTAAAGCTGTAACTCTTCAGGACAGAGGAGTTTAAGCTTCTTTGTGGTTTCTTGGTAAGACGGCAAGCTGCGTTTTTGTCTTATTAACTTGAAGAGAGAGAATAAAGAGGGTGAGGGTGAGGGAACGAGTGTTTATAGCTGCTATAACGTAAGTGCGAACAGGAACAAACTCGTTTCAAAGATGTTCCACAACATTAAATTGTTCTTTAACTAATACAAATGTATTTGTTGTTAAATTGCTGCGGTATAAGAGGAATAAAACACTTGGGGACATGCTGTTAAGGGAAAATAATCAACTTCAGAGTGGTAACAGTAACTCCACTCCGTCACACTTCCCAGTCAGTCAGAATTTTACTATGACAGCACAACGCATAATATTTTAAGATAACCAGCGTGTAATTAAAGCTCGCTCTGTAGTTCGGCTAGTGCTTGTGTGATGAAGGTGTGCAGTTACTTGACTCCAGAATTTTCAGCGGTTTCCAAACGTTTGGATGGAGGCCTGCTGCTTTTGTGTGTGTTTAATCCGCTCTCTCGACAGTAAGGAGACTCTGCACAACGAGCCAGCCGCCTCCTCAGTTTGGACCACAGCCATCATTTTACATAAGAGTGAAGTGCCAGTGTAATAAGCAGGTTGGTTAAGACTTCAGGAGATGTTCTTCACTGAGTGTCAAGTGTGTGTTTGTGTGTGTGTGTGTGTGTGTGTGTGTGTGTGTTTGTGTTAGAAGCCAAGTCTTACTGATATGTTTTAGACAGTAAAAAATGTTCAAATGTAGATGTATGATACACGTTTAAGATCCTCTCTATGAGTCCAGGATTCTTACTGGGGTACTGATGGAAATTTCACAGTAGTGAAATATAACATGCAAACATCCTCTTTTTTGAGGGCAGAAGTTTGGGGATTTTTTCCCCACCATTTTCTCCCCAATTTGAATCCCCACCCACCCAAATTCCCACACACCAATCAGCTCAGGTCTGTCACAGGGCTCTGGAAGGAGAGTGCTATCTGCCCTCTTCCACATACCTGAGCTCACAGAGACTCATGATTCCCTAGTGGCACTCTGATTAACAGTGGATCCATTGCAGTTCACCTGTAGGACCAACCACTCAGTGGAGGATGCAGTCAACATGGGCATCCACCATTAGAAGAAGACATTAGAAGAGTCCGGGGTTCGAGTCCCACCGTGGCCCTGTGTGTGCGGAGTTTGCATGTTCTCCCCGTGCTGCGGGGGTTTCCTCCGGGTACTCCGGTTTCCTCCCCCAGTCCAAAGACATGCATGGTAGGCTGATTGGCGTATCTAAAGTGTCCGTAGTGTATGAACAGGTGTGTGAGTGTGTATGTGATTCTGCCCTGCGATGGACTGGCACCCTGTCCAGGGTGTACCCCGCCTTGTGCCCGATGCTCCCTGGGATAGACGCCAGGTTCCCCCGTGACCCTGAAAAGGAGTAAGCGGTAGAAGATGGATGAATGGCTATCCCAACTCGTTAGGAAGCTGGGGTCAGAGTGCAGGGTCAGCCATGATACAGTACAATACTGGAGTCTATGCCAGAACTCCAGAAATGCCTGGACTTCAGCTTTACCTTTTATACTACAACTAGCTGAATGTCCCACCTGAAACCTGTCAGTGGATTTCTAACTTCCTGACAGATAGGAGACAGTATGTCTGGATCTGACCAATACTGTCAGAGATGCTATCAATCAGCAGTGGTGCACCGTAAAGGTGTGTACTCTCTTCTTTACTTTATTCATTATATATGACTGAAATGACTGTATTTCTTTCCACTCCTCAAGTTTGCAGATGATAACATCCTACTAGGTCTCATAAAGGACAATAACGAGTCTGCCTACTACAGGGAAGTAGCAGCCTGATTCATAGCCTGGTCTGAGAACAACAACATCTCAAACACTTTTCAAGACATTTTGGATGTGTTTCAAGTTCCACAGAAGCCAACCATCAAACCCACTTCTGTCCATCAACAGCACCACTGTAAGAACTGTCGAATCTTTCTGATTTCTGGACTCCACCACTATGTACACACGTTAAATCGGAGGATTACATCACATGCATAGTCAAGAAGGGACAATGGGGGATGTTCTTTCTGAGGCAGTCGAAGAAACAGTGTACCTCAGCCAATAATGGTTCAGTTTTAGCCATCATTGCGAGCATCCTTACATCCTCCAGCACTGTGTGGTTCAACCCAAGAAAGTATTACAATGAGTAATCTGTAATGCTGAGAAGATCATCAGATGCCTTCTCACTCCCATCATCAAACTGCTCATCGCCAAAGCAATGACATAGCACCAGAAATTGTCTAATCACCCATTTCAGAAGCTCCCACCAGGCAGGCTCTACTGAACCATCAGCAGCAAGAGAGCTCATCACCACAGCAGATTCTTCCCTTGTGCTATCAACCTCATCAACCAAGACCAATGATGTGTTCTGGGTTCTGGACTGATACTTACTCATGCCGTGCAGTTTATCGTGTATCATTTATTAATACTATATCGTATTAGACTTGTGCAATACTGAAACAGCGCAGTTCATATTATGCACCTTGTATGTACAAGTTCTGTTGTCTGTGAACTTGCAAAGTCTGATCTGTCTCCGTATCTTCACCTGTGGCACTGTTCCATGCGTGTACATCAATTTGTGACGCGTTCAGTTGTATGTTAGATGTCCACAGCAGCCATTATTCCGACTCATGTCCGTGCATCTCTGATCACACTGTATTCTGATTCCTATATGGTTACATGGATAATACAACAAAACCGATGAACAACAGACTGAACAAAATCAAAATAAACAAGCAGAGCACTATGCTCTGTGAACTGCAATGCACCCTGGGAGGGGTAATTCATGACACGCACAACTGCACATTGATGGACAGCGGAGGCCAGATACGTACATTTCAGGGAGGTTGCCAAGCAGTAAGCAAAGATAAAGAGAGAACAAATCGATAAAGATGCTTTGGCGGAAACCTGGGTTGAGGAGCGTCTGATATCTTATATGTGATAGTGCTCCATTTCACATTAGAGATTGATCATAAACTCTTACTGTCAGTCTTGGGCACTAAAATCGAGGTATGACTTTATGCATCTGATAGGACTTTGGAATTTACACTCTAATGTACATTCTTAGAGTAACGGGTTCCTCAAGAGAACTTCAGATAGTTCTGAGTTCCTTAATGGGAAACTATCTGTTATAGGGTTCTGCATAAAACCTTTAAGGGTTCCTTCAGGATTTGGAGGAAGCAGGGCAAAGCTACAGCTAATCCAATGTTTACAGAAAAGGGACGCTAGATATGATATAACTCGGCCATGAGTTAGTGAGTTTGTGATCAAGCGTAACTCCACACATGGATCATGTATGAGCGTTAATCAGACGTTATGATGTTTTGGAAAGGGTTACACAGTTAGGGTGTATTTAGATAAGGCTAAATCTTTAGATAAGATTTTAGTGTTGTGTACTGTATGTGTACATTGTGCATTTGGAAGCAGATGTTTCATACTCATAACTGGTGAGCTGAACTGACTCCCACCAGGCCTAATGGAGCGTTTCATACCCGGCTGTCAGAGTCAGTGGACCTGATTCCTGCTCCAGGCTTCTTCTCACAAACGTGTGTGTGTGTGTGTGTGTGTGTGTGTGTGTGTGTGTGTGTGTGTGTGTGTGTGTGTGTGTGTGCAACAAATGATGCAAGAACAATGTGAACATTATCCTCAGCATGGTGTGTGTTGTTTGATGTGTGTGCGCTGCCTCAGGACTGTGTTCAACAATTATATACACAAACACAAACCCATCATACAATACAACACAAGTTCCAACATCTGGATGAGAGATGTTTCTCCTAACTGGCCTTCCTACAGAAAGCTGACATTTTCACATTCTCTCCCTTGTTCTTTCTGTCTCTCTTTCTATCCTTCTCCTTCACTCTCTTTAAGTCTCCCTTTTTATATATATATATTTTTTTTTTTTCTTTAAGAGTATCTCCATTATACAGTCTCTGTTTTACTGTCTCTTTTGGTCTCCATCTCTCTTTAACAGTCTCTAACAGTATCTGCAGCTTACAACATCTTTCAGTCTCTTTTACAGTCTCTCTTTTCATGGTCTCTCATTTTAACGGTCTGGTTTTAACAGTCTCTCTTTAATAGTGTCTCCAGTTTAAGGTCTCTCTTTAATAGTGTCTCCAGTTTAAGGTCTCTCTTTAATAGTGTCTCCAGTTTAAGGTCTCTCTCTAATAGTGTCTCCAGTTTAAGGTCTCTCTTTAATAGTGTCTCCAGTTAACAGTCTCTCTTTAATAGTGTCTCCAGTTAACAGTCTCTCTTTAATAGTGTCTCCAGTTAACAGTCTCTCTTTAATAGTGTCTCCAGTTAACAGTCTCTCTTTAATAGTGTCTCCAGTTAACAGTCTCTCTTTAATAGTGTCTCCAGTTTAAGGTCTCTCTTTAATAGTGTCTCCAGTTTAAGGTCTCTCTTTAATAGTGTCTCCAGTTTAAGGTCTCTCTTTAATAGTGTCTCCAGTTTAAGGTCTCTCTTTAATAGTGTCTCCAGTTTAAGGTCTCTCTTTAATAGTGTCTCCAGTTTAAGGTCTCTCTCTAATAGTGTCTCCAGTTTAAGGTCTCTCTTTAATAGTGTCTCCAGTTAACAGTCTCTCTTTAATAGTGTCTCCAGTTAACAGTCTCTCTTTAATAGTGTCTCCAGTTAACAGTCTCTCTTTAATAGTGTCTCCAGTTAACAGTCTCTCTTTAATAGTGTCTCCAGTTAACAGTCTCTCTTTAATAGTGTCTCCAGTTTAAGGTCTCTCTTTAATAGTGTCTCCAGTTTAAGGTCTCTCTTTAATAGTGTCTCCAGTTTAAGATCTCTCTTTAATAGTGTCTCCAGTTTAAGATCTCTCTCTAATAGTGTCTCCAGTTTAAGGTCTCTCTTTAATAGTGTCTCCAGTTAACAGTCTCTCTTTAATAGTGTCTCCAGTTAACAGTCTCTCTTTAATAGTGTCTCCAGTTTAAGGTCTCTCTTTCTGTCTCCAGTTAACAGTCTCTCTTTAATAGTGTCTCCAGTTTAAGGTCTCTCTTTAATAGTGTCTCCAGTTTAAGGTCTCTCTTTAATAGTGTCTCCAGTTTAAGATCTCTCTTTAATAGTGTCTCCAGTTTAAGATCTCTCTTTAATAGTGTCTCCAGTTTAAGGTCTCTCTTTAATAGTGTCTCCAGTTTAAGGTCTCTCTTTAATAGTGTCTCCAGTTTAAGGCCTCTCTTTAATAGTGTCTCCAGTTAACAGTCTCTCTTTAATAGTGTCTCCAGTTTAAGGTCTCTCTTTGTGTCTCCAGTTAACAGTTTCTCTTTAATAGTGTCTCCAGTTTAAGGTCTCTTTAATAGTGTCTCCAGTTTAAGGTCTCTCTTTAATAGTGTCTCCAGTTTAAGATCTCTCTTTAATAGTGTCTCCAGTTTAAGGTCTCTCTCTAATAGTGTCTCCAGTTTAAGGTCTCTCTTTAATAGTGTCTCCAGTTAACAGTCTCTCTTTAATAGTGTCTCCAGTTAACAGTCTCTCTTTAATAGTGTCTCCAGTTTAAGGTCTCTCTTTGTGTCTCCAGTTAACAGTTTCTCTTTAATAGTGTCTCCAGTTTAAGGTCTCTTTAATAGTGTCTCCAGTTTAAGGTCTCTCTTTAATAGTGTCTCCAGTTTAAGATCTCTCTTTAATAGTGTCTCCAGTTTAAGATCTCTCTTTAATAGTGTCTCCAGTTTAAGGTCTCTTTAATAGTGTCTCCAGTTTAAGGTCTCTCTTTAATAGTGTCTCCAGTTTAAGGTCTCTCTTTAATAGTGTCTCCAGTTAACAGTCTCTCTTTAATAGTGTCTCCAGTTTAAGGTCTCTCTTTAATAGTGTCTCCAGTTTAAGGTCTCTCTTTAATAGTGTCTCCAGTTTAAGGTCTCACTTTAATAGTGTCTCCAGTTAACAGTCTCTCTCTGTGTCTCCAGTTTAAGGTCTCTCTTTAATAGTGTCTCCAGTTTAAGGTCTCTCTTTAATAGTGTCTCCAGTTTAAGGCCTCTCTTTAATAGTCTCCAGTTAACAGTCTCTCTTTAATAGTGTCTCCATAATGATTTACATTCTGACTATCCTCACTGTCTCATCACCCAGATGAGGATGGGTTTCCTTTTGACTCCGCTTCCTTTACTGTCTCTATTTTTTTTTTTAAATAATAATAAAAAAAAATTAAAAATAAAAAACAATTGTAAAGGCATTTTATTTTCCAGTCTCTCTTTTTTCTGTTTACCTTTATCGCTCTTCATGTTCCCGTCTTTCTTTCACAGTGTTTCTTGATATCTCTCTATGGCTAATTTTTTTCCCCCGTCAGTAGATTTGTGTATAGTTTGTGCATTTCCATATTTCTACTTTTTTCTCTCGCTCTCTCTTTTTCAGTCTCTCCATTTTACTGTCTCTTGTTTAATGTGTCACTATAGTTAAAAGCTTTCTATTTTAGTCTCTCTGTTTTGCTCTGTGACTCTTCTTTAATGGGTTCTTGCTCATGTTTTCTCTCGATCACCATTTATTTTCCCCTCGTGAAATGTATTTATTTTTCTTTTGTTTCTTTCTGTTACAGAACAATAACACAGTGAGGCATGAAGTCACACTACAGGAAAGACACAAACACACATACACACACGTTAATGAAGAGTTAACAGAAAACAGATGGATAATTAAAAACTGTCAGGGGTGTGGGTGGTTATTGTTACCCCCCATTTACACATCACTTTAAATATTATAGAGCCACTGTGGTCTGTAATACCCAAGCAACACGTGGTTATAAGATAGGCAGCATTAAAATATTTCTGACACACGGACAGCTCCCAAAAACAAAGGCTTCACACGGCTTTCATCACATCTTCTCTGTCCTCAGTGTTGTTGTTTTTTCTGCCAGCGTTTCAGAACAAGCCTCTGGAAGAAAAAAAAAAAAAAAAGTCCCGAGATAAATTGTGAAAACACAAAGCGCAGATATCAGCTGAAAAAATCTAAACGTTATAACATTTGACAGCTCATACTTCATTTTCCCACAGAAAACAACAATCACAATGAGGAAAGGAGAAAAAGAGAGAGTGAGACACGGAGAGAGAAGAGCTGCAGGGCCAAACCGAGCCGAACAACACAATAATCATCATCACACACTGCACGATGGATCGCCTGTGACAGACGCTGGAGGTTCCTGCACAAAAAAATGTTAAAAAATACATTCGCTTTGGACAGCATGACGCACGTCCATCCCTCGCCACTGTGCCAGCATATGGACGAGTGTACGAGCGCATGAGCGCGTGTGTATGTGTGGGAGTGTGTGTTGTAGTTCTCCCCATGCTCCAGCCAGAGGACACACTCTGGAGCGTGACAGGTTGACTTGGTGCTTGGGATTGTTGACAAGAGGGGAAAAAAAGTTGTTTATTCCCAACATTGGACAAAGATGAAAAAATAATAAAACAGCATGTCCGAGCCTGCGGACCTGTCACACATAAAATCTACTCTGTGTGTGTGAGTGTGTGTATGAGGTGTTGGCTTTTTTCTTTCTGTCCACCTTCTTGAGTGTTTTGTTGTTGTACACATTCTTTATTGCAGTTTTTTTTTATTTGGTCACTTTTTATACTTTTTAACAGTTCTCACACATGTCCTAACACTAACGATGTGCTGTTCACAAATGAGCGACTCTTTGGGCTGACTCTTCGACTTGACTCCTTTGACTTGACTATCAGTTGACCTTTTGAGCTGATTCTTTAAGTTAACTCTTTCTTCTGACTCTGAGTGGATTTGTTCAGTTGACTCTTTGAGTTAAGTCTTTCAGTTGACTGTTGTAGCTTACTCTTTGAGTTGACACTTTTGGCTAATTATTTAAGTTGACTCTTTGATTTGATTTATTCAGTTGACTCTTTGAGTTGATTCTTTGAGTTGACACTTTTATTCTTTGGGCTAATTCTTTAAGTTAACTCTTTCAGCTGACTCTGAGTTGACTCATCCAGCTGACTCTTTGAGCTAACTCTTTAAACCAACTCTTTGAACTGACTTTTTAGGTGAACACCACATTTGTATCATTCAGTTGAGTAGACTCTTTGAACAGAGTCTTTTTTGGTGAGCATTGGGTGCTGACTTGTATCTGAAGAGCTGATTTATTTTAATGAGGACAAGAGAAATTGATCATGTGATGCTTCTTGCTGTAAATTCATTAGTATTGAGTATTGATGAGTCTATAATAATGCTGTTAATCACATAATCACATACAGCAGGACAGAGAGTTAGTCATTCTGAGTTTCTGAAAAAAATTTATGTGAGTTTGTTACAGCAAAATCAGAGTTTATAACTCAGAGAACATTCTGATTCCAAACTGAAATCCTGGCTAACAAACAAACAAACAAACAAATAAATAAATAAATAAATAAATAAACAACTTCCCTGATCGTGCAAAGTCACATATAAATAAATAAATAAATAAATAAATAAATAAATAAATAACTTCCCTGATCGTGCCAAGTCACATATAAATATATAAATAAATAAGTGAATGTGTTTGTGTGGCTCAGCGTGAATTTATTTTGCAATCCGGTTTAAAATATTTTAACCAGTATGTTGTTCTCCAGCCAAAACAAAGTGCTAAACACACAGCATCATTCTGACATGGAGAGGTGGAGGAGGAGGAAGAAGATGAAGTGGAGGAGGAGGAGGAAGAGGAAAGTAAGGTGGAGGAGGAAGAAGACGTGGAAAGGGAGGAGGAAGAAGAGGTGGAGGAGGAGGAAGAAGAGGAGGAAGATAAGGTGGAGGAGGAGGAAGAAGGGGAGGAAGAAGAAAATAAGGTGGAGGAGGAAGAAGACGTGGAAAGGGAGGAGGAAGAAGAGGTGGAGGAGGAGGAAGAGGAAGAAGAGGAGGAAGAGGTGGAGGAGGAAGAAGAGGAGGAAGAGGTGGAGGAGGAGGAAGATAAGGTGGAGGAGGAGGAGGATGAGGTGGAGGAGGAGGAAGATAAGGTGGAGGAGGAGGAAGAAGAGGAAGAGGAGGAGGAAGAAGAGGAGGAAGAGGTGGAGGAGGAGGAAGATAAGGTGGAGGAGGAGGAGGAGGAGGTGGAGGAGGAGGAAGATAAGGTGGAGAAGGAGGAAGATAAGGTGGAGGAGGAGGAGGAAGATAAGGTGGAGAAGGAGGAAGATAAGGTGGAGGAGGAGAAGGAAGATAAGGTGGAGGAGGAGGAAGATAAGGTGGAGGAGGAGGAGGATGAGGAGGAGGTGGAGGAGCAGGAGGAGGAAGAGGAGGACGATAAGGTGGAGGAGGAGGAAGATAAGGTGGAGGAGGAGGAGGAGGAGGAGGAGGAGGATGTGGAGGAGCAGGAGGAGGAAGAGGAGGAAGATAAGGTGGAGGAGGAGGAAGATAAGGTGGAGGAGGTGGAGGAAGAGGTGGGGGAAAAGGAAGAGAATGCTTTGAAAAATAAATAAATGGATCTGTTCACACCATGGCCAAGCCTGGCCTTTTACACAGTACTGTATAATACACATAATACTTACACAGTACTGTATAATACACATAATACTTACACAGTACTGTATAATACACATAATACTTACACAGTACTGTATAATACACATAATACTTACACAGTACTGTATAATACACATAATACTTACACAGTACTGTATAATACACATAATACTTACACAGTACTGTATAATACACATAATACTTACACAGTACTGTATAATACACATAATACTTACACAGTACTGTATAATACACATTATACTTACACAGTACTGTATAATACACATAATACTTACACAGTACTGTATAATACACATAATACTTACACAGTACTGTATAATACACATAATACTTACACAGTACTGTATAATACACATTATACTTACACAGTACTGTATAATACACATTATACTTACACAGTACTGTATAATACACATTATACTCACACAGTACTGTATAATACACATTATACTTACACAGTACTGTATAATACACATTATACTTACACAGTACTGTATAATACACATTATACTTACACAGTACTGTATAATACACCTACAGCTGCTTCTGCTTTCTTCACTTTACAGATGAATTTATATGATATTAAGCAGTTATCTAATCAGCCAATCATGTGGCAGAGCACAAAATCCAGCAGATACAGGTCCAGAGCTTCAGTTAATGTTCACATTATACCTCAGAATGCAGAAAGTCTTTAACCGTGGCCTGGTTGTTCTTGCCAGATGTGCTGGTGTGAGTATTTCAGAAACTGCTGATCTCCTGGGATTTTCACACACAGCCGTCTCGAGAGTTTACATAGAATGGTGCAGGGCAGGTGTACAGGTGTTCCTAATAAAGCGGGTGGTGAGTGTGTATACAGTATACAAGCACACTCTTCTTGTATTATTTAGTTGTGTCGAGTTCAGACAGGACAGGATGAGTTTTCCATGAGAAGGTGTGTAATGCCATTATTGTAATCTGATTTTAATCTGAATCCATCGTCAAATCTTTTTCAGAATTTTATTTAATTTGACTTAATTTATCATTTAAAATTAATCTCTGCTCCTAGAAAATCTTTAGGTTTCAAATAAAATCGACACACACTCACACGGCTATAAATATCTCTTCAATGTAGGAATGTGTTAATTGAAGCGTGTGTGTGTGTGTGTGGGTGTGTGTGTGTGTGTGTGTGTGTGTGTGGTGCAGCCTCTTGCTTTCTGCGTTGTACTGAAAACTCAAAGCAGCAGAAAACTGTCACTCCATCCAGCATGTGGTGGCGTTCACACATCTCTTCATCGTCATTTAGATCCTGAGATCTCGCCCTGACTGCCTTTTCCATCACAGCAGGAGTGTGTGTGACGTGTGGATTGCTCAGGTGTGTGTATATGTGAGTGTGTGTGTGTGTGTGTGTGAATGTGTGTGCAGTAAGTACAGTAATACACTAATATTACTCCACTGATGTAGAT
Organism: Ictalurus punctatus; assembly: GCF_001660625.3. Taxonomy (NCBI): domain Eukaryota; kingdom Metazoa; phylum Chordata; class Actinopteri; order Siluriformes; family Ictaluridae; genus Ictalurus; species Ictalurus punctatus. Next base: position 4,324,043 of record NC_030421.2, on the reverse strand, counting down.
GATGTACTCTACTTGTATCCACTCTTGTTTGTCCTGGTCGATGAGATCTCCTACCTTGGCTTCTGGACACACTTTGCTCAGAGAACCAGATGTTGTAAAAGAGTGTTCTTCCAGACCGTAATGGTGTTGGGCATTAAACACATCTGCCGGTCGAGCCCCATTCTGCCTCCAATCCTCAGTACTGAAAGCCCAGAACTGAGCCATGGCGCACTGTTTGGACAGTACAGCAGTTTCTGAGGTGTTTGTAGCCTCATGGCCTTCACGTTGGACACAAGATGGATCAAGATCTGCCCACCCTCACACACTGGTAAACTCGGTGCACCACCAACCCAGGACTCTGCTCCAGACAAAGCCCACAAAGCTCTTCGGAAGTTGATGCAGAAGTTCTGGAGGTGGATCTAGAAGGCGTACTGTCAGACAATGCCACAGTATTAAGCTGGCTAAGTTGTTTCCAACTGGGACCCTGCCCCTGTAGGACAGATTTTCTCGCAGGTGTTTGAGCAGGGGCTCAATGGAGATGCTGTACAGAATTCCAGACAGAAGGTCCGTGTTAACGTTCTGTTTATATTCATCATGGTCCACAAGATGAAACGTCCATCAAAGTCAAAGGCTGTTAGTGTCTTAAAAAGCTAGCCAGGGTCCACTCTGAAAATAAAGTGCCTTTTCTTGGTCTAGAGACACAAGTCCAATATTGAGTTTGTACAGTTCAGTGAGGTACAGAAATAAGGTTGTCAAATATTAAGCCTTCTGGGATGCAGTATGTCTGCTCTACATGGATTATGTTAGATACAAAAATGTTTGAGAAGGTTTGTTAGTGTCTTTGATCAAATTTTGTAGTCAGGGCCGTGGAGAGAGACCAGAAGGATTTGTAATATTAGATGTCAGTCCATCCAGTCCTGGTGATTTGCCAGTGGATAGCTGCTGTGTGGATCCACAGAGTTCTTCTGGTTGTCCCATCAAAAGGCGCTCAGTGGCCTCGGGATCACACGGCAGGCTGTTGTCAAGTTCTTTATAGGAAAAAAAAAAGATTTCTTCTTCTGAAGAGAAAGGAAGCGGATGAGTCTATTTTATTCTACTGCATGAACCCGGCTCACACCGTCGGTCTCTTTCATCGTATAAGTTGTTTCAGAAGAATTGTTTTCCTCTCAAGTATTTCAGCAGTTTCTTTCTCCTCACTTACAGATCTGCTCATCTTTAGGATTTCTTTATCGAGGAAGCTGATCTTTTTCTTCATTTCCGCGATGGAGTTTTTACGGTGTACTGTTGGCAGAAAAGCTGGATTTGAACTTTTTCTATGCCCCACCACTGGCTTAGTGATGTTCACTGTAATTTTCTGTCTCCAAGACTCCCAGAAAAGTGTGGAAGAGCGAATTATACGGCGATCCTGTAATAACCTCTTGTTAAAGCGCCGGTGATGCTGACGGAAAGTTCTCGGTGTGGTAGTGACAGCGACAGAGATGTAGTAATGTTCAGAGAGTGGAGCGGGACGAATATAACTGATGAATATATCTGTAAAAACCTATCGAGTGTCACTGTAAAGATCTTTTCAGGAATGGATTTGAAGCAGGTGTACTGTCTGGAGGTAGGTAGAGTTTCCCTCCACACGTCTACAAGGCTGTGGGTTTGTACTACAGTTCAGTGTTTCTGCTGAGCGAGGATGAGGCTCACTGTGGTTCCACGCTACACTGTGATTATTCTTTCATGGAGAATGTCTGAGATGAATTCATTCAGATGTTCAGAAAACTGATCTGATGCTTCATTCAGATGTTCAGAGGCTGATCTGATGCTTAACATCAACACCAACCTGATCACTGAGTGCAGTTAGGACTTCTGTATGGAGTCGTCCGTGCGTGAACTTACACCCGTGTCTCACGGTCAGGCGGGAGAAATCCGCCGAGTTATGACCACTCGCACACGGCTGCGCTTTTCTAACATTCAATATAAACCAATCAAATCAAATCAAAGAGCAGAAAGAAAAGAAAGTAAATAATAAGGAAAACTAACCGACACTTGGAGACCTGCTCCAAACATCTGCACTCTCATACACTACCCACAATCCTCAGAGAGAGAGAGAGAGGTTAAAGCTGACTTGACTAAAGGAATGCATAGAGCTGATGTGATTGGACCTCACCTAACCACGCCTCTTAATGTATTCATCCATTCAAACTCCGCCCCTAATTACAATTACAGCAATATACATGCAATGCTGCAATCCTCTCCTTCATCTATAAACTATATTTGTGTTGTAATCTGTATTAAAACAATTTAAATTAATTCTGCCTAAAGCATGTTTTCACTTCCAACATGATGAAAAGTTTTGATGCCTTGAGGCTTTACTGCGTTATGTTGATTTTTTTCCCCCACCGTCTTGTCTGTAGGGAACGAGTGCGCACTAATTCTATTTTACGCTAATTCCATTTTAATTGCTTAAGTAGGAGCACAGTTACAGACTCCACATGGCAGCAGCTGCCGGTACGGCCGGAGGGCAGCGTTTCTGAAGCGCCGTGGCGAGAGAGCGAGCGTCAGCTCCATCATGAATCTGCCTCCTGCTCTTTTTATAACACAGCTCAGGGCCGTTTGTCAAACCGCTGGAGAGCGCCGGCGTTTATTTTCCCCACAAATCACATCGCTCTCTGTCTTAGATCGGGCTCGGAGGGGGGGAAAGTCACCGCTTAGAAAGTTATTCTGGCTAAACTGTGACAGGATTTAGTGAGAATGGGTTTAAATGGGTTTAAAAAAGACATGTCTGGTATAAATGTTAGCACAGTATGGCAGAAGAAAGGAATGTTAGCTTAGCAGTGCCTTTTCTGTGATGTGATGGATTTTTGTTTCCTTTTTCCCCATTTCCTGGGGGGTTTTTTTAAGTGATTTTTTTTTTTTTCAACAAAGCGTTATGGGAATTAGTTCCTTATCCCTGTGTCGGAAAACCACAAAGATCTCTTTTAAAAGGACAAAAAAGAAAACGCACACGGTATATCACAGGAATGTTTAGAAGAAGAATTCTTTTCAAGAAGAATTTTTGCATTTTATCTTTCTACAGTGGTTGTTTTTTTTGTTTTGTTTTTTTGTAGATAAATTACTGTACTCCTCAGTTTAGCAAGTCTATTCCTAAATATTTGACTAATTCCGTGCTTATTACTTTAGCAGAAGCTTTCACTTATTTCGAGTGTTTGAAAGCAAGAAAGTCAATATTATCTGCCAATACAGTGAGACGATGTTTAGCTGTAAATGTGTAAATCGGTCTGTACAGGATTTTGCGGTTTTGCGAGCGCAGAAATGAACGCAGAGTCAAGCAAACGCTGCAGTAATGTGAGGAGCTTGAGATTTTTCAGAATGACGGCAGATTTTCCGCAGATTTGGCCCGAGACGCGTCACGTGACGTCATTCAGCCAAAGCCCTCTTCGATTCACGTCCAGCTAATAGATCTCAATTACCAACAAACATCCCTGTGAAAGAGCGTGCAGAACAACTTCATGCGATTGACTTCACGTAGTTCAAGTAAACTTGAAAAACTCCAATTTTTCAAAAAGACTCGGCGAAATCAGCCATTTTTGGCCGCAAAAGTCACAAAAAACTCAAAATCCTGTACGGACTGATAACTAGGTCTATAAATAGATTTAATAGACTTCTACTGGTTATATAATAATCCCATGATGAGAAATGTTATGAAATATTACGATATCGCGACTTGATAATTGTAGCGTAGGAGTTCACAAGTTCCTCCAGAACATCAGGTGATTGGGAGTCAGTGGAACAGGAACGGGAAGTTGAGGAAACGAATACAAAAATACACTGGAAGATTTATTGATCTACAAGCGTCAAAATCAAGAGGCTCGGAGCCTGAGGAACTTCTAAAATGCTGCTATAAACATGACGCTATGAAAATGTTTGCGTGGTCGATTACACGTTCAATTCTAACATTTAAGTCAAACGCTTTTTTTAAACGATAAAAAAAAAAAAGTGCACAAAAGTGAACAATTCGTAGGATAGACAGGACAGGGACGCCCCGAGTGTGAAAAAGCTGCAGGGGAAGAGGTTGTAGTGGGAAACGTGTAACACTGAATGTGTGTGCGCAGGAACATATGTAGAGTGTCACTGAGCCACACGGATTATAAGACCATGAATCACAGTTGATCGTAATGAATAACAGATGGCGGTTCTACATTAGTTGTCGCGTGGGCTGAAACAGAAAGTGACAAATTTCCAAAAGTCATCAAATCCGAACGCTCCGTGTCTCTGACACTCGCTGTGGAGCATCAGTGTTTGTGTAAAATCAGGATTTACACACACACACACACACTTATATATACATGGTAATTAGAAAAGATGACAATTACACTGTGAAATTATTGAAAAGAGGCGGAGCTACAGCTGCTCCACCCTTAAAGTGATTTGGGCGGAGAGTAGATACACTTATAAACTGTCTGCACCTGGAATATGAAATGATTTCCTTTCATTTATCAACTTTATTTTTAAAAGAACGTTGCTCAATTCTGACTATATTCACTGTTTATGCTTCGTAGTCACGAACTGTGTGAAGCTCCAGTGTCTTACACTGAACATGACTGAACCGGACGGAGCCTGATGACAGCAGTTACCTTATCATGTTTAATCATAGATGATGAGGTAATGGATATAAAAGGATCTAAAGTCAACACTTTTGGCTCAGATCATTCGCGGACTCAATAGACGAAAAGTGTGTTCTGAATTTGGAAAAAAAAAAAAAAAAAAAAAAAAACTTCCATCATTCTGTTTTCATCATCAAGCTATTTTAAACAAGACACACTTTCCAATCAGACCAGAGAGTGTGTTTTGGTTTTATTTACATAAATTAAAATGAACAAATCTTGCTATAGAGATGACCTAGTTTTCCCCAGACCACCAGGGGGCACCATGATTTTGTTTTGTTTTTTTTTAAATAAATGCAAAAACCTCACACATTATCATTTTTCAGTCCCTCCAGGATTTTACGATCGCACAAATTAAAAGACAAAACCAAGCAAACTCCACGATAATTCAGAGGAGCTTACCATTTTAAAAAAAAATTACAGCAGATTTGGGCCGAGACGCGTCATGTGACATCGTCACAACAACGTAAAGACTCTTCGGTTCACGTGCGTCGAACACGAGTACAGCTAAAAGGTCTCGTTTACCAAACATCACTACTTTAAAAATCCGTGCAATTGTGATTTCGCCGATTCAAGCAGTTTTTTTTTTTTTTTTTTGCAAAAAAAATAATAAAACACAAAAAAACTCTGCAAGATGCATTGCAAATTTTGAAGAAGAAAAATAAAAACAGCGCAGCAAAATCAAACATTTTTCACCGCAACAATCACAAAAACAATGCACTGACTTGGTGATAAGGTTTACGTAACAGGCAGCTGCATGGCGCCCCCTTGTGGTGTAAAAAGAAAGCATTAAATTCGGTAACCATTACTGACGAATTCGCTTGGAAAATATCAAGGAAACTGAAGTGCAGTTCACTGTTTCTCTTGAAATATACCTGGACTGTGGTCCACCATTCGATCAGCCCTGATGTAGTCAGTCACTGATGTAGTAACGCTAAAATCCACCTTACACAACACACACACTAAACACAACACACTAAGTTTTTACCTCTCTGTGTCTGTTTAGAGATATTAAATAATAGCCGTTCATTTTATGAAGAGAACTGTTCCACTTTTTTAATTTAAGAATACAAAACCACCAAGGTACTAACTCTCAGGGTTATACAGGACATGCCGAGTCTCAAATCGCTTCCTTGTGTACTGCACAAGTTTAGGTTCTTACTACTAACCTTACCCATTTCACTTTTATGCTTATAGTGTGTGAATGTTTCTAAGAGTCTGAATACACTTCTGTGTCCACGGACAGTTGGCTGGAAATCTTTAAACGCTTTATACGTCGCCACGGAAACCTGACAGACATGGATGTTTGAGCTCTGATCTGCTTTCTAATGGTTTGTAATCATCTGAATGTACAAAAGGTACGCAGGCGGGTGTGTAAACAACGTGTAGACGCTGAGCTGTGCAGCAAGTATAACCCCGAGCTTACACCGCTGAAAACATGATCTGACTACAATACACAAGCTCAGCTGCTCAGACTGCCGGACCATCTCCCCCGCTTGTTTATTTCCCATCTTTCTTATAACGGAAATAAATACGCAATAAAATAAATAAAAGGCAGACAGAGATTCACATCTCCAGTCTTGCTCCCAGTCCCATCTGATCTGATCCAGCTCATTTAATCATCAATTAAAAATACAACTGATATTAAATAAGCAAAGCCTTTATTATTAGCTCCGAAGTAACATAGTCCTTTATTATAAAGTGTTTAAACAGATACCTAAACAATAATAATAATAATAATAATAATAATAAAATAATAAAACTTTATTTTCTATAGCGCCTTTAAAAGTTGCATCTCAAAGCGCTTTACAACCAAAGAAATAAAAATACAATTAAATATAAAGGAAGAGAAAACAATTTTAAATATACAATATTAAATATTAAAACATGATGTAAATGCATTTTAATTAATTAATCGCTAGTAAACAGTGTATTGCTTGTTTATAAAAAAATAAGTGTATCGCCGAATCATAATCGTATAGACTGATGTTAGCAGGTTTGTTTGTTTGCTTGTTTGTTTCTTTTGAACATAAAGACGAGCATTAGTGCAGATGTTGTCTTTTATATCTTCTGGCTTTTAAAAAAAAAAGTGACAGAGAAGAACAAACATCTGGATTCCAGAACCAGACATCAAAAACACCAAAACCACAGGGCATAACATGCTAAACAACACACACACACACACACACACAGACAAACACACAGGGCCAGTCAGGATATACAGCGAAGTGCAAAAGTTCACAAGTGTCACAATGATTCACAGCGATGAACTGCTCGAGACTGAGAGTCATTACACACCTTAATGAGGCTCGTTCGGTAAATTAACTGGAGCATGTCAGTGAGGGGGTGTAAACTTTTAAGAGTGATATAAAACAGGACTGAGACTCGGGTGCTGTAATATTGCAGCTGTATGATTTAACAGGATATAAATCAGAAAACACGGTCACATGAAGACGAGAACGGTGTAGGTTTGTAGAGATCCGTGTCTCGCTCGTTCTTTTCATTTTCAATTAAGAACCAAAATATCAATATCGAAAAACCTAAAAAAAACCCGCTCGTTATTTTATCATTCATTTACAAATCCAAAACGGATGAGTCGCTTTCCGTTCTCATGCTCAAGTTAAAAATAAGAAGTTAGAAAATGGGTCAAATGTCAGGATTCATTTGAATATTTTAACACATTTCTCAGCTGCCTGTGACCCGGACGTTACTCGGTTCTTCAACTGCTGTCAAGTCGATAACGGTCTTTTATTGCTTGGAGAGTTTCGTGTTATTTAAGTTACATTTATATTTACGGTATTTGGCAGACGCGCTTATCCAGAGCGACTTACTTTGATCTCATTCACACATCTGAGCAGTTGAGGGTTAAGGGCCTGGCTCAAGGGCCCGACATGGGCAGCTTGGCGGTGCTGGGGTTTGAACTCATGACCTTCTGATCAGTCGTCCAACATCTGAACCAGTTAGCCAGACGTGTAACTCTCAAAGAGGACCGCAACCAGCCTGAAACCACGGTTATCAGCCACACGTAAATTGTAGTGACGCGGCTTTTACACGCTTAGCCGTGATAGCACCAAAAGCAAAAATCGAGTGCCCGCGAGTGTCCTACACATCCAGCGCAACTGAACTTTCTATAAAACAAATCATTTCGAATAAATAAGTAACAAAAACACACAAAAATTCACAGCAGCTAAGCGTATACAGGCTAAACGTTTTTATAATCCTATCTATATTTATTAGTGTTTCAATAATAATAATAATAATAATAATAATAATAACAATAATAATACTATAAACCTTGGCTTTCAGTCATTTCTACAGATTTCAGATAATAAGACCACAGTGTTTTGGTTTTATATTCCTAAATACTGATGGAGTTTTTAGTAAAATATGTCGAAAATATTGTTTTAATTGAAGAATTCATAACTAATAAAAACGAACCAGTTCCTGTAAGTGGGCTTCAGTCAACCTTCAGTTCCAGAATGGATCCACGTCGAGTGACGAAGCTCTTGGTGTAAAGACGTTAGCAGATTAATAGCACAGATGAAGATGAGTTGTGCTCCGCTCGGGGAACCTGGACGGCGTAGCAGGGGAGAACATCTGATCGAGGTAATTAAACAACGCTAATTACTCTCCTTAATCAAACGGCTAATTACAGGGAGCCTCGCTGGCTGGATCAGATGCACGGCGTTCCTGCACTTTAACTCTGAGCGGCGATTAGTCGTGTGAACTTCTCCGTACAGAAATAAATAAAGAGTGAGGAGAAGTCCAGCAGCGCTCGTTTAACTCCCAGCACATTCCCATTATCTCGGTTACACCGTCACTGAGAGTCTCTAATGCACATCTTTACAGCTTCACGCGGACCCCGAGGTGTGTTGCCAGGCAACGTGTGTGTGTGTGTGTGTGTGTATGATGTATAGCACTTTGTCATCGCTGCTTGTAACCCCAAAACATCATTAACGCTCATTTCGATTTGTGATTACAGTGCAGCGATGATAAAAAACACGAATCGTTCTATCAGAGGAACTGGTAACACTTTATTTGAAGGGCAGCTACATCGGGGCTTCATAACACGTTCATTAACACTGCATACAGCATGTGAGGTGACATTGAAGTGTTTTTGATGAATCCATTTGGCTTTGCATTAAACGGCTGTATCGAGAATGCCCTTATGTCAGTTACATTCACGACATGGAATTGAGGCTTCATAGAAGAGTCATAAAGCATTATGAATGTTTGGTTATTAAAAAACAACAACATTGCAATTACAAAGTAAAGCAATTACAGCAGTTACAACCGTCTTGCATCATGATGTCATGCTACATAAAGCCTCTTATGTCATCTTATGAATCTTGACATAACCCTCCAGCATTTATTTACTGAGGAGTTTTAGAACGCTTATGAATGTGTTAAAGGACAGCTAAACTAGCGGCACTTATTTCTTTGTCCTCAAACTAAACTGGTAATCAATTTGCCGTTTATAACGCTGTTATAAGACCCATATGTCAGATAGATTCATAGAAATGCAATGGAGACTTCATAGAAGAGTCTCAAAGCTTTATAAATGTAAAAAGAAATATCTTGCAAGATAAAGACAGGATAAAACTTAACCCACCGTAATAACGTCTGAAGAGCTGTGTAACGCTTATGAATGTGTTATAAAGGCCCTATGTACTCTAGGTACTCAGAGACTCTGAATCTATTCATCAACGCGAGACGAACATTCACATGAGAGGAAATTAAATGAGCGACGAGTGGCGGGGGAAATGAACGAGCCGATCTGAAGTCTCGGAGGTTAACCGGGTTAAACGGAGCGAGTGATCGATCTTGTACGCTACTGTAGGACTGCATTACATTCATAGGAAGATCCAGAGACGATAAACGATAAGACACATCGTGTCCATGTCTAAAAAGGACTCGTGTGTTTTGCTGGAACTGGCGTAAGCAGAAATTCATTCCAGTCGGATGAGAAGAAGGTAAGTGTGATGCGCTCCTGCATGTCGGGTGGATGTCAGACAGCAGTAGGAGGTTCTTTAATTATTTAAGGCACAATCTACTGCCAGAGCCGAATCTCCCTGCAGTTCTCGCATTAGAAACAAGTGCGCAAGAAATGTATTTATTTAGAAACAAGAGCCACATTGACATGGAAGAAATGCAATAACCGATCAGTGATCACTGCCTGTGATTTTTACCAAATCCGAAATGTCCCTCATGTATACCATTTTAGCTTAGTATTACCATTTTATTCTCGAAATATAATTCTTTATTCTCGGAACATTCCGACTTTACTCTCAACATAACGACGTGACTTTTTTTCACCTAATATCGGATATTACAGTTATAGTCTTAAAAATACAAAAAAAAAAAATAGATTCTCAAGATCTTGTATTTTTATTTATTTTAACAGTGGCACTAAGACACCGTTAGAAAGAGCGAAAGTGTGAGAAAGACTGAAAGCAGCCCGAATATGCAAAAACTGTTTATCTGTACGACTTAAAACAAAGAGGGTGAACAAAAACTGATTTATGGAGAAAATGAGTACAGTAATGTAATGAAAGGAAAGAGTCTGATGATTTATTTCCACACTCCTTCCTCCGCCTCTGTATCCAAAACTCCCGAGCGTAAGCTCGATTGCTTTAAAGTCTGCAATTAGACACCTTCAACAAGGTCTCCATCGCTAGTCAGCTCATCGTTAGTACACATTTCCAAACGAATGAATAACCTTGATGAATGGGTTTTGTCAGATTTGGATAAAAAGAGATCAGCCGGCGCTCTATTTCCTCTCCGAGTCCACACGCAGAGTGCTGAGAGGCAATCTGGCCACGTCTCGCTCACGTCAGGTCGATGAAACGATGGATCAGAGAGGGACTGTCGCAGATTGCTGGAAGCTGTCCAGATTAATTATGTGACGTGGAGCGCATTCATGACTGCCACATGACGGATTCGCCAGCAGCTCTGAAGCCCAGCGTACTCGTTTGGGAGAAATGGAGGTGCTCGTTGATTTATGGCGGATCATTTCGCCCGTGCTACGTGCTGAATCCGTAAACACCGTTGATCAATCTCTTTCAGTCACGCAAACGACTATGGGTGTGAAATATGGCGCACTATTAGCATGGATGTGTGTGCTAATAACATGAATCATAGCCTATAGAGGTGTGAAGAGGATCGGAGTGAAAATTGATTTTTGTTGTTTATTTTTATATATAGACAACACACATCGCAGCAATGCTGAGCATATTCTCTCGACTTTAACCTCTCTGAGACGTCACCTAGCACAGGGCTTTAAGGAGCATTTATACATGAGCTTTTTAGCCACTGACACTTCTGAGTTACTGAGTGCTGAGTATCCACCAGGACATCAACACAGAGCGAACAAACATCACTAAAACGCACCGACCTCCAACGCTGCCAACTCGACAAATACAAATAACGTTGGCTTAGGGGTTCGCACGTTCGCCTCACACCTCCAGGGTCGGGGGTTCGATTCCCACCGTGGCCCTGTGTGTGCGGAGTTTGCATGTTCTCCCCGTGCTGCGGGCGTTTCCTTCGGGTACTCCGGTTTCCTCCCCCAGTCCAAGGACATGCATGGTAGGCTGATTGGCATGTCCAAAGTGTCCGTAGTGTATGAATGAGTGTGTATGTGAGTGTGTCCTGCGATGGATTGGCACACTGTCCAGGGTGTACCCCGCCTTGTGCCCGATGCTCCCTGGGATAGGCTCCAGGTTCCCCGTGACCCTTAAGGAAGGATAAGCGGTATAGAAGATGGATGGATGGATAATAATCTGCATATTTTCATAAACATTCATTGAAATGGATGCAAGTGCAGATTGTTTATAGTTTAATAAAGAACTAAACAACATACAAAAAGACACTATGACTTTGGAGCAAAACACTGTGGCAAAGACTAAACATAAACCAAAGAACAAAACACAGCAACATAGACAAAGACAACCGTGAGACAAAGAGTGCAGTGCAAACTGTGGCTATATACAGGAGTGCTCAAAACCAGGGACGTGATTCAGGTGCAGGTGGTCGTGTGACTGTAATGCAGAGGCTGCTGGGAACTGTAGTTCAGATTTCCTTCTCTGGTTGCATGACAAATGCAGCTCAAACATTGCAGCGAGCCAGCTATCCTAGACACACACTGATTCCTCTTCCTTTCATAGGGCGCCATTACTTTTGTCCAACTAGTTAAAATTCTCTCAATCAGTTTAGGGTCGCACCAGTGAGTCTCCTTATATGGAATCGAAGCAAAGTCATAGGACACCATCATTTTTCCGAATGAACACGACTTCCCTAAAAACCACATTTCTTGCGTAAAAACTCCTGCGTTTCTTTGTCATCATCATCATCCATCAAGCTGGCGGCTTGGAAATGGACAAGCTATTCAAGAAAAGTTCTAGGTTGATAACGAAAGTAAACTTTGATCATTTTTGCAATTATAGAAGACTTGACAATTATTTTTTATTTTATTTTAGGACCTCAAGCAAGTTTCTGCTTCTTACATACAAATTTCCATTTTCCGATTTTTGGTACGCTCCATTTTCTTCCTGCTTTTGTTTCTTCTCAGTCCAACACTCTGTTCTGTTATTGACCAAGAAAAAAAAAACTCAATTATATTCCCACTGCCATTAGAAACCCAGGGTCTTCTACAGAATAGCTGACTAACGAGACTGAAAGAACTGCAGAAAACACGTTTCCTGCTCTTGCCCTTACGCACTGATGAGGCTCTGCTTCTGACACAGCGCTTCATTAAATTCTTGATTGTTATCATCACTGACTCCATTAGCTCACTCTGGAGGACGTGGAGCGTCTGTGTGAACTCCAGCACGTTGCGTTTCATCCGAGATGTGAAAATGACTCTGGCTTAACTCACCGACCGAAAGACCGAAAGGTTTTAGTTTTTTTTTTTTTTTTATGAGTGTTTCTCACAAAGACTCTGCTTCATATCTTCCCACTCTTTCCTTATTGTTGGAGAAAAAAATAGAGTCTTTGCATGCCAGAAGCTCAGCAGGAGATGTTTTCATCTCTGGAGTTTAATGTCTGTTTCTTCCACCGGCATTCTCTAAACAGGAACCTCATTATTCACATCACACACTCACGTTCCAACAAAACGAACATCCTACTGACAAATCGAAGCTGTTGCGGATTTCAAGTCATGCATCGATCATTTGTGCAGTGAGGTTTTTATTTTTAAGACGTGATTCCCTCCCTTATTTTCACACTTCTGAGCGAGACTTAGCTACGTTTGGTAAAAGTGTGAAAGCTGCTTTCGAGCCCATATAGAGGCCCGAGGACGGTTTTTACTTCTTTTCTTTTTTCTCAGGATTGATCATATTACACTTTCTACTTGATTATATTTACAATGTAATTGATTTTTGTATGAAAAAAAAAAATCACTTTGAAGCTTCTTTACTGTATATTTACTCTATCGGAGCTGCGTGTACAAATGTGACATATGGAACTGATTCATGGTTCTGAACGAATTCTCCCACATGAAAGCAAACCTGTGATAATAAGCCCCGCTACCAAACAAACCCAGAATCGGTTCTGGGCGCAGACTTGAGTATTCAGGTTCCAGGTCAAGCCTGGTATCAGATTTCAGACATTAATTCTGTCTCAGATTACTTAGAATTCTGTAATCTGATAGCAATTTAGTTCTGACTGATGTCCATGTTCAATATGACTACAGCGCTACTGAGTTCTGGATCGTGATTGGTCAGAAGGTTTATATTAATGCGCTCGTTCTGATACGTTATCGTTTCCATAGTAACGGCTCATTCACGGGAGCACAAGGTTTTCTGTAGCGACACGTTTAACATGTACGGAAGGAGTCTCCAGTGTCAGGGCTTTGTAACAGTCAGAGGTAAAGCTGTAACATTAAGATTTCCGCCGTCTTCAGGACGGAGGAGTTTACGCTTTGCACGTGCTGTTTCTTTGTCTTGTTAACTTCAAGAGATAGAATAAAGAGAGTCTGGTGAGAGAGCGTCTGGTTCTAGCTGCTATAAGTGAGAACAGGCGCTAGCTGATAAGATGAACAAAAGTACGGATTTTACCCTAAAACCCCATTTTATATTAAACTGCGCCATCATGCCAGGGTCGAGTCTGGTGCCGTATGGTGGTCACATGCCATCTGGTTCGACTGAACATTTCAGCAATTGAGTAAATAATGACGGGAGTACAAAAAAAAAACCAAAAAAAAAAAACGGAGGTGCCAGGCCTCAGCGGTGCGTGGCAGACGGGCTGAGAGAAGCTCGGCGGCTCGATATAAAGCTCCGCATCCATCTGCCGAGGAGAAAATTGGCTGCCATTGGGGTCGCAGCACTCCGTCCCGCTGGAAATGAAGACTGAGACGGCATCAATTTGGGTCCGGGTAGTAAAGACGTGTGCATCTCTCTTCAATCCTGCACACGATTAGAGTCATCTCCATCCGCTACCGCCGTGGGGAAAACGCGGGGTTAAACGCAGGAGCTCTTTAACGGCGTACGCTCATGCCTGTGATGCATTGTATTCACTTCAGAGTGCCGCAAAGCTGCTCTGTTCTCTGAAGTGTCACGTCTATCTGAAGGGCAAACTGAAATTGAACATGGACGCCATTTTAGTTGGACAAATGAAAAGTAATTGACTCGGTGCCTGCTAATCAGAGTGTGTGGGAAATGATTGATGGGTGCTAACGTGATTGATGGATAGAAACAAAACAAAAAAAAAATATCCTGGGGCTCAGAAAGGAAGTGAAAGCGTTTAACGGACACATTTCACACTGTTCTGCTCTGAGCCTGCGTTATGGATTTTTGTCTTAGTATTAAATTATAAAATTTCCCCACATCTCTCCTACTGAGTTTATCGGTAGAGGAGAAGGTATTAAGCTGCTGGGAAGTGGGCAGGTTTGTTTATTAGAGCACTTGTTCTGCCAGCAGGATTTCCATTTCATTCAGATTAATGGTGGCAAGCAGCTCCCAGACTCCTTCATCTTCATTATTTTATTCGCGGTTTAAGAGCTTTACAGTCCGCTGCAAATAGAAACTTAAGCGTGGGCCAGAATTGGATGGGAAAGGAAGAGAGGCCTATTTTAAAAGGCCCGGCGTAAATAATATAGCAATCGAGGTGCTGTTGTGATCTGACTAAACACTGTGTACCTTAGTACCATTAGCTCAGCTATTTGAAGGAACAGTTCTGAAAAAAGAAAAAAAAAAAAAACACACAACACAATACTCACTGGACCCAAGACTGAGTTTAGCATCAGAAAATAGCCGCTATATATGATTATTAAATAAGGATTTTACATACATTTATGTTTTACATGGACTTTCATTGTTGTATCTTGAACTGTATTGTATTATAAACCTATTTTGTGCTCCATGAGTCAGCAAATCCTTTCAGTCATGACAGAGATTCACTCAAGGGCGTAACCATGGTATGGACATGCGTAACCATGGAATGGACCCCCCAACATCCAAAGTTTGATACTGAAAATACGCATATTTAGAACATAGTTTTAGGATTACAGTTACCTTTTGAATTCACGTGATTTCTGAGTGATAGAAGCTCCCACAGTCATTCCCGGAAGAGCAATGACTGACTCAGATGATCATTTTAATTTGATAAACTGAATATTCAGTTTGTGTAACTGGTGTCATTTATTATGTTAATCTCATCATGCTGTTTAGCTTGCTATGTAATAAGTGTACAAAGTGTACAACAATATATAGTGGTAACCTGAAACGTTAGCTATGTAAAGGGTCCTGGAGTGTTCTTTTCTTAATTCTAAAGACAGACTAGTCAAACTAGACATAACTAGTTCTGAATGGAGAACTAAAATATGGCCACAACTCAGACGTTAGTTCCATATCTCTCGTTGCCAAGCTAGCAAACCTTAGCATTATGCTGAGCCTTATATCTGTAAAATCACTGAGTTGTCCTTATGCCGAATGTAGTGTAAAAGAACGAAATGCTATGCAACTTTCCTCACTTTCACTCGCATTTATAACAGTCTGTCACAGCGTGAGGGTTCACAGTGAACTCGGCAGGGGGATCTGCAAGTGAATGTAACGTTAACGGTCAAAAACTGGAGCTGACGTTAGCTTAGCCTACTTCGTGGGTGTGCAAATATCAACAGTTAACTGACGTTCTTAAGAACAAACCAAGCCATGGTATGATGCCTTCTATACTAAGCTAAGGTCACCTACTATTTAGGTATCTAGTTACTTACTGTCTGAAAAAAGCTCGTATGTTCTGCTGCACCTTTCTACGCTTGGCTGCTGTCTCCATTTCTTACAGACTGAGCTGCTCAAATATATCAACAAACTTGCAGTGAATACGGACGCAACCAAGTGTACAATTGGAGGGGGGGCACACACCTATTTTCCTTAACAAACGAAAATATATTAAAAAGGAATAGACGTAAATAAATAGAATAGATGAAGAAAAGACAGATCCGGTGGCAGGGTTCATTAAAGGGGGGCATATAGACAATAATTCTACTGTATATTTCTAGTGGACACAACCCCCCCTCCCCCCTCCCCAAGAACGTGTGGTTACGCTCATGGATTCGCTCCTCTAATGGTCTGTGTTCATGAGTCATTATTCACACCAATAAAGCTGTCTGTTGTCTGCCTGAGATGGCTGCATGTTCAGACCAAACATTTCTGCAAATCATGCAACTAAATGACTCGATATACAAAACCGAACGAGTCGATTAAATGAACAAACTTAAATGATTCAAACTTGCGCAACTAAATCCGTGCAACTAAGTATATCGGTAAATGCATCTGACTGAATCGTTTAAAATGAATGAACTTAATTGACTCAAATACGTGCAACTGAACGAGTCAGTGAACGAATCTGATTGAATCATTTAGACAGATGAACGTAAATAACTCAAGCCTGTACGGCTTAACAAATCCATGAACAAATCTGAATTAATCATGGTTTGAGTCTGTACAGCTGAGCAAATGAGGGAGAACACATTTGAGTGAATCATTTGAATTAACAAAATTAAATAGAGTCTGACCAACAGAACATAACGACTTTGAGTGAGTCATTGAATGAAGGAAATTTAAACAATTCAATTCAACGCAACTGAACATATCAGGCAAAGAATCATTTAAATGAGTGAACGTAAATGACTCGATTCTGTGCAACTAAATAATTTAAACCAGAACGCTGGATAATCGAGTTCCAGTTTGAGCCTCATGAATCATTTAAAGAATTACCTTAAATGGCTCGAGTTTGAGCAACTTACCAAATCTGTGAAGTCATCTATATGAATCATTTAGTTTGATGAATTAATATGGCTCGAGCTAGTGCAGCTAAACAAATCAGTAAACAAATCTGAATGAATTGATGACTATGCTACAGAATGAGTCAATGAATGAATCCGAATGAATAATTGAAATAAACAAACTTAAATGACTTGTGTCCATGCACCTGAACAAATCAGGGAACAAACCTAACGAATCATTTAAAGAAAAAATTAAATACATTTGAGTGTGCAAGCGAATGAATCTAAATGAATCATTTAAATGAATGAATCACTTATGGCTATGCAGCTGAATGAATCAGTGAACAAATCTGATTTAAAATAAGCAAACTTAAATGCGTTGAGGCTGTAAACCCCAGTGAATCAGTTATAGAATCTGAATGAACTTAAATGCATTTATAATGAGTGAAGTTAAATATTTTGAATCATTTAGATAACCAACCAGAAAGTTGGATAAACAAGTTCCAGTTTGAGTTGAAATAAGTGTTTATGGATGAGATGGATGTTAAGCGAGATAGACGTCCAGGTCTCCAGTGAACGACTAAAAGAACTTCAGACATTAAACACTTTGTCACGGCTCAAAGGTGAAGACGGATGCAGGTGCAGAATTTTAAACGCTTTATTAAATAAAGCGACAAAAACAAAAGATACTATGACTAATGCAAAACACTGTGGCAAGGTATTACCATAAACTAACAGAACCAAAACAAAGTAACATGGACAACAGTACCATAAGACAATGTGAGACAAAGAAACAGTGCAAACAGTGGCTATATATCCCTGAAACATGACACACTTCTTGGTTATCTGTCTATACAATTTTCCACCAAACTATTCCTTAAAAATTCAGTTCTAGTTACTGGGAGATAGTTAAAATAGGAAAGATAGGAAAACGTGTTTTTCTCTAAGCGTGAACAAGAACTTTATCACAATTACACAACTCGAAACAACTCACATTATTTACTTGACTTCTACTACCTCTTGCACCCCCAGCTGGTGTGCAGTGACATTGCAGGTCTTAAGTAGGACTGTGGATGTAAAGAAAAGCCCTGAGTGACGTCGGTTAGAACTGCGCTCCAGTCAAAGGGTTTGTTTTTCCCCCCAAAAGCTTACTCCTTTTCAGGATCGACACATTTCTTTCGTGCCACACTATCTTTAAAGAACTTCTTTTGCCTCTGCAATCCTCTCGTGCCTGTGAATACACTATGCAGTACTTTAATCTTCGATTCTTTCTCATTATTCTTGCTGCGTCGTCGTCCTTTTGTGCTGCAGTCAATAACAAGCCGACCGTAACATCGCCATTACAGAAGGAGACAGAGGAGGAAGAGCGAGGGAGGCTCGGAGATTAGTGCTGAAAAAATTACACAAATCTATATTACAACCGTGAACAATTTGTAATTGTAACACACTGAATAGGAGACACAGTGATAACACTAACGCTAAGTACTCTTACATCCTTTTGCTAAAATATGTTGTCAAACCCAAATAAAGACACGATTGTAGATTCTGTCAATGCGCCAGACGCCCTTTTATCTGAAAATAATGGAACTATAATACATTTTTATCAGAATAAACCTGCTCTCTACGTGTATTAAATATATATAAGCCGAAAATATTGACTAGTTAGGTGGCTAACCTATGTATGAGGTTAAGAGAATCCGTGAATCGGAGTTTGAATCAATGACTCATTTGGTTATAACTGAAATTCACTCATTTTCTGATGACTGTTTGAATCTGTGTTTTGGTCATAACAGAGTTTTGCGCACTGATTACCTTTACTTGTTAGCCATGGTTTGCTAATTACGTTATATTCGCCGTTTAGAGTTTGCTTGCTAGTTTATGTTCACTACATAGTTAGCTTTGTTTGCTAGTTTCTCTCTGTAGTCTTCTTTTAATAACTAGTTTTATTTGTTTGCTAGTTAGCAACTTATTAAGTTGATTTCATTCAGTGGTTCAGTTTTTTTGTTTTTTTGTTTTTGTTTACCAGCTTTTAACTGCTTTTTTTGTTTGTTTGTTTGCTAATTAGTATGTATTCGTTTATTAGTTTGTCGCCGTTTGCTCACAAGCTAATTTGCCTTTGAAAACACTAACCCTAGTTTGCTTAATAGGCTTTTTCTTGCTAATTACCTTTTATTGCCTGGTTGGCTTTCACTTGCCTTATCTCTGTAGTCTTCCTTTGTTTGCTAGTTTGCTCTGTTTGCTAGTTAGCTTCGTTTGCTAGTTAGCTTTTATGTCACTGGTTGAATTTTCACTCACTAGTTTGCATTTGTTTGTCAGCTTTTGGTTTTGCTAGCTAGTGTACATTAATTCATTGGTCAGCGTAATTACCGTGCGCTCATTCACTCACATACTTTGTTATAGTATACTAGTTTGAACTCAGCCCCTGATTCTCTTCACTCACTCATTGGTCTTTGTTTGCTAATAATTTGTTTGCTTTTATAATAAAGTTTTGTTTTTTTTTTGCACGTTTGCGTTTGATGATGTAATGGTTTGAAAATCCTGTTTGGTGGATAAGGGTACTCGAGTTCCCTTAATCTGTCCCGGCTCAGCCGTATGAACGGATCGGACTTAGTCAGTTTGGATAAAAGCGTGCTCCGGGTGATTAAATGTAAGTGGAACCTTAGCCGTACGTTCTATCGGCCTCGATTTGTACAGACACGTCTCCCTGACAACGCTACATTAAGAGAAACAAATGGCTTCATTCAGCCACCACGTTCCGTCCTGTTTGTAAATAACAACACCAAACGATCGTTTAGTCCGCCGTGTCGAGGGTCTCGCCTCCAGATAGTGATACTTTATTTCACTCGTTTCTGGAAAACAAAACGGATCTGAAAGAAGATGTGGACCAAACAGCAAATTGTGTCGGAGGCATAATGCATCAACAGTTCACCCGGGGGCAAAAACGCCAGCGCTGCAGTTAATAATCATAACAGAAGATAAAAACAGCACAGCTCCCTCTCATGTACCTGTCACTAAAATCTAATTTGATGTAAAATCACCTCGGCAGTCGCTGTTTCATCTCGTCCCTCGGCTCTGATAAATCCATCTGGAGCTCGCTAGCTGTCTTTATTATTATTATCACTTATTGGAACCTTACTTATTTGATCATATCACAGAAGCTTGAGGTAACACACAGTTTACTCCTGCTCACATAGAAAGATTCATTTCAAGTCTTTTTTTCTTAATAATCAATTTCTAAATAATTCTTTTACTTTATCGTCTGCCTTTTGTTCTCTTCTAGAAATATCGGACGAATTTTGATTAGTTGCTCCATAACATGGTGTAAAATGTTCTCTTGCGAGTTTAATTTCATTTTTGCTAATGAGTACGCTCTCCTTCTCTATCTTGTCTTATTTTGCTAATTAGTTTCATTTATTAGCTTGCTTCTGCACACTTGTGGAATTATCACTTGCTGATATACTTTCACTAATTTCTGAAATATTTTCTAAATAAAAAAGACAATAGAGAAGGACGGTGGAGAGGGATGGTGGAGAGAGATTGTGAGATGGATGGTGGAGTGGGACAGTGGAGAGAGATGATGGAGAGGTATGGTGAGAGAGACAGTGGAGCAAGACGGTGGAGAGAGATGATGGAGAGGGATGGTGAGATGGACGGTGGAGAGGGATGGTGAGATGGATGATGGCGAGGGATGGTGAGAGGGACAGTGGGGAGGCGACAGTGGAGAGAGATGATGTAGAGAGATGGTGAGATGGTTCATGGAGCGGTATGGTGAGATAGATGATGGAGAGAAATAGTGAGATAGATGATGGAGAGGGACAGTGGAGAGAAATGATGTAGAGAGATGGTGAGATAGATGATGGAGAGGTATGGTGAGATGGATGATGGAGAGGAACAGTGGAGAGAGATGATGTAGAGAGATGGTGAGATGGATGATGGAGAGGTATGGTGAGATGGATGATGGAGAAGGATGGTGAGATGGATGATGGAGAGGAACAGGCGAGAGAGATGATGTAGAGAGATGGTGAGATGGATGATGGAGAGGAAGAGTGGAGAGAGATGATGTAGAGAGATGGTGAGATGGTTGATGGAGCGGTATGGTGAGATAGATGATGGAGAGGGACAGTGGAGAGAAATGATGTAGAGAGATGGTGAGATGGATGATGTAGAGAGATGGTGAGATGGATGATGGAGAGGAAGAGTGGAGAGAGATGATGTAGAGAGATGGTGAGATGGATGATGTAGAGAGATGGTGAGATGGATGATGGAGAGGTATGGTGAGATGGATGATGGAGAGGGATGGTGAAAATGGAGGATGGAGAGAGATGATGTAAAGAGATAATGGAGAGTTTCGGGTGTTTGTTTCTATCCCTTTTCAGCACTAATCCCGCTCGCCTCTCAGAGGATTAACATCACTGCAGGAGTCCAAGTTCAGTTCAGAGACTGGCCACAACACTCTGAATAACTGACTAATCCCCGAGTCATCACAGCTGAGACTCGCGGTCTGAGAGGAGATTTCCTATGATCACTATGATTACCGTTTGATTATCCATGATCATTTTTGATCGCTGGATGCTGTTAGACATCGAAACAAAATGCAAGACTTGGAGTCAGACGCTGATCTGATAGTGAATCTCCACGGCCTCGGCTTGTTACGGGAGAACGGTTTGTAAATTCATAATGTCCAGTTGGGGATGTTTATCTAAAACGTTTTGGAACCACTGCTCTATTCTAAGAGAGGGACAGAAAAAAGAGAAGGAAAGAAAGGGGGGTAGTAAAACAAATAATTTTTGTAATTATTTTGTCTCTAACAGCTTTGCACATCTGGATCCTGATGTTCTTGTTCGTTCTTCTTGGCAGAATCGCTCCAGATGTGTCAGATGGAGAGCCTTGTTGGTGAAGAGCAATTTTCACGTCTTGTCACGTCTGAGGCATTCTCCAGTGTAGCTATGGCAGTGTGCTTAGCGTCATTGCCCTGTTGGAAGGCAAAGTTCCGCCCCAGTGTCCAAATATCTCATAAACTGAAGCAGGTTTTCTTCTATAATTATCCTGGATTTCCCTCCATCCATCTCACCCTCATCCCTGATCAGTTTCCCTGCTGACGAAAAGCTTCCACATAACATTATGCTACCACCACCATGCTTCACAGAGGTGTTCTAATAACACATTTATTTCTGTTTTTTTTTTTGTTTGTTTTGTTTTTTTAGATATTTCTGAGACATTTCTGAAAAAAATCCTGACTTTTCCAGAGCTTTGTCCTGATAGTTCCTCGATCTTCATGGTGCTGTTTGTTTAGATATGTTCTCTAACAAACTCTGAGTTCTTCCAGGAACAGTTGTATTTATTTTTATACCACGGGACACGTTCATCACACAAGTCGATTCCATTCCACTAATTACGGAACTTCTGTTGGAACCTGAACTAATTTAGAGGCTTCACACAGACAGGGGTGAACACTTATGCACTCACAACGTTGACATTTTTATTTGTAAATAATTTTGCAGCTGATATGTCTGTATGTATCTATGTTGTATGTTTATCTAGCTGCCTATCTATTTATCTTTCCGTCCACCTGTCTGTTATTCTCTCTATCTGCCTTTCTTTTGTTTATCCATCTCTCTGTCTGTCTGTGTCTATTTATAGATCCATTTGTCTGTGTATCTCTCTATCTGCCTCAGAGCTCAGGGGGACGACTCGTACAGGTTACGGGGTCGGCAGTGAGGGGACAGCCAGCGGGAGAGCTCAGGGGGGAGAGTTGTACAGGTTACGGGTCGGCAGTGAGGAGACAGCCAGCGGGAGAGCTCAGGGGGGGCGACTCGTAGAAGTTACGGGGTCGGCAGTGAGGGGACAGCCAGCGGGAGAGCTCAGGGGGGCGACTCGAACAGGTTACGGGTCGGCAGTGAGGGGACAGCCAGCGGGAGAACACTGAGGAGCTCAGGGGGAAACTCAGCCCGATTGCAGCAGTTGCAGGTGTTAGCACTGGAAGCGACACCACCCTCAATGTCCACACTGAAGCTGACACTGACACTGCAAACCATCAGCATGAGGAGAAATCACAGAGTTCACACAGGAACACACAGAGAACAAGAAACACTGCTGATGTTAAGGGCAATATAGCACAGCTGGAAACAGGAGGAGAGAATAGGTTTTTTTATGTAAATAATGAGATATGCTAAACTGATGCATTAAAGGCATCTAAAAAGTCACGCTCTCGCTCTCTCTCTTGCTCTCTCTACTTCCAATACCTTTCTCTCCTTTTCTTTCTCGGGCAGTTCAGTACAACTCTACCTTCAGGATATATCACTTGCAGTTTTTCACGGCCAATATTAATAATAATAATAATAATAATAATAATAATAATAATCTGGGGCGCACGGTGGCTTAGTGGTCAGCACGTTCGCCTCACACCTCCAGGGTTGGGGGTTCGATTCCCACCGTGGCCCTGTGTGTGTGGAGTTTGCATGTTCTCCCCGTGCTGCGGGGGTTTCCTCCGGGTACTCCGGTTTCCTCCCCCAGTCCAAAGACATGCATGGTAGGTTGATTGGCGTGTCTAAAGTGTTCGTAGTGTATGAACGGGTGTGTGAGTGTGTACGTGATTGTGCCCTGCGATGGATTGGCACCCTGTTCAGGGTGTACCCCACCTTGTGCCCCATGCTCCCTGGGATAGGCTCCAGGTTCCCCCGTGACCCTGAAGAAGGAGTAAGCGGTAGAAGATGGATCAATGGACAATAATAATAGTAATAATAATAATAATAATAATAATAATATCACCGTCTATCTGTTTCTGTCTCTCACTCTCTCTCTCTCTCTCATACACACACACACACACACACAGTAATCGCTCAGTATCTATCATGTCCACTAGATGGCACTCTCTGTCTATCTTTTTCTCCTTTTTCTTCATTTCTCCTTTTCTCTCCTGATTTCAACACTGAACGCTGTACAAGGAGTTTGCGTGTTCTCCCCGTGCTTCAGGGATTTCCTACGGGTACTCCAGTTTCCTCCTTCAGGCCAAAGATCTGTGTTGAAGGCTGACTGGCATTTCTAAATTGTCCGTAGTGTGTGTGTGAGTGATTGTGCCCTGCGATGGTTTGGCACCCTGTCCAGGGTGTCCCCCGCCTTGTGCCCTGAGTTCCCTGGGATAGACTCCAGGCTCCCCGCGACCCTGTGTAGGATACGTGGTAGGGAAAATGGATGGATGGATGGATGGATGGATGGATGGATGCTATCCCTTAGAATGTACAGTATACAAAGTATGTATGTATAATGTGTAGTATATGTCAAGACATTGTGTGTGTGTGTGTGTGTGTGTGTGTGTGTGTATGTGCTCTAGATGCACAATACGCATACACATCATACACTACATACTACACATACTATATGTCTTACGTATACCATACAGCATACATGCAAACTGTGTATTTATACACACTTGTACTTAAACAGTGTGTGTGTGTGTGTGTGAGAGAGAGAGAGAGAGAGAGAGAGAGAGAGAGAGAGTCAAAGACAATAACAACACACGTGACACACAGTACAGTTTGTTCAGGGCAAACAGGAAGTGGTTTTAACTCAAAACTACGAGTCATGCACCCCTAACTAATCTAACATCAGTGTAATATGACTCGAACACACACACACACACACACACACACACACACACACACACACTGTACTCATTTTGGTGTGATATAAGATACTGATTTATTCCTTCTACTTTGTCTATTTGTCTATCTTTCTATCTACCTGTCTGTCTGTCTACCTGTTTGTCTACCTCTCTGTCTGTCTGCATTAAACAGGAATTCACATGTCCTGTATATCAATCTGTCTGGTGTCAGTGTTTATGGTGTGAGTGAAGCATACAGTATGATGTCACTGCATGTTGGGTATGGGTCAGCTCATCACGGCAGGATACGTGTCTGTCTGATTTATCACACACACACACACACACACACACACACACACATACCTCCAAGAGGAAATATAAACGTTAAAAATGCATTATTTAGTCATTTATTATTCTGAGTGTGAGAGTGTGTGATTGATTAGCCTCGGCCCAGCACTATTAGCCCTGAGGCTAGCGGCCTCTGTGTGTGTGTGTGTGTGTGTGTGTGTGTGTGTGTGTGTGTGTGTGAGTGAGAGAGAGAGAGAGACACAGGGCCCTTTGTTTGCTTTACTGGTGGCTCCTGTGTGTGTGTGTGTGTGTGTGTGTGTGTGTGTGTGTGTGTGTGTGTGTGTGTGTGTGTGTGTGTGTGTATGTGTCTGTCTGTCTGTCTTCATTTGTGCCTTTCTGTCTCTCTGTCTGTCTTTCTATTTGTCTGTCTCTTTTGCTGGTAACTGAATAACATTTTAATGGCACAGAACACACAGTTACAAACCACCAACACACACACACACACACACACACACACACACACACACACACACACACACACTCCTGATGTTCTTCCTGTAAAGATCAGAAGTGAATATTGAATCAGTCAACGGATTTCTCGTTGTATTCACCAGGTTTGAATGTAGTGGGTACACGGGGTGTGTGTGTGTGTGTGTGTGTGTGTGTGTGTGTGTGTGTGTGTGTGTGTGTATATGTGGTGCTTGAGTGCCACCTGCTGTTTCGCCTGTGTATTATTCGATATACGGTGACGTGCACTGTCCCTAGCACAGCACCTGACTCTCACTCACATGATGTTTTCATGTTTACTCCGTGACCTTTTACCTCCAGCAAAGTGTTGACCTGGTATTCACCACCACTGCCAGGAGGAAGTGAGACATGTTCTCTCTATCTCTCTCTCTCTCTCTCTCTCTCTCTCTCTCTCTCTCTCTATATATATATATATATATATATATATATATATATATATATATATATATATATATATATCACAAACAAAGGGATCTGCATAAACTTTATACTGTTATAAACTCTTAAATGCATTGAATTGAATTCCACCTGTCACCTGGTGATGTCATAATGACCGTTACAGAAACCGGCCAATCAGCAGCCTCGATTCAATTCATCTACACTCAAACTTTTTGTTAATTTCTCTCACGTTCTCCCTTTATCCCTTTTTCTTTCTGTCTTTTTCTTTAACTTGTACTTTCTGTCTTTCTTTCCTCCTTCCTGTTCTATGACTTTCATTTACTCTGTTTTCTTCTCACTTTCTCTTTCTGTCTTTCCCTTTGACATTGTTTTTATTCTTCTGGATGTTTATTTCTCCATTTTCTCACTATTCCACCCACACCATTCCTTCCCTTCTTCCTCCCTTTCTTTGTCTTCCTTATTTCTTTGAGTAACTTTTTTAATTTCACTGCTGGAAAATATATCATTGTTAATTATTTCATCATAAACAAAGAAAACATACAAGTGGAAGAAAACGATAGAAATTAAGAAAAGCAAAGAGAAAGGAAAGAAAGAGGAAGAGGGAGAAAGTGAGAGAGATTAAAACAGACAGCTAGCTGTGTTTTGTTTATTTGTTTTGTTGCTAGTAGCAGGAATTAGCTTTGTGCTGGGACACATGTAGCTAACTAGCGGTTTTGTTTAGCAACTGCACGTACACCCAATTACCTCATAAGAGATGTGATGGAATAAACACACACACACACACACACACACACACACACACACACACACACACACACACACTCAGGCACTCTGAACAGAGAAACGCTTCAAACAGAAATGCTAATTTCATGACTAGCGAGTTAAAGACAAGACCAATTCGTCTTACTTAGCCCAGTGCCCATATTAGAGAGTGACAGGAGAGGAGATTTATGACTAAATTGCCATGACCTCTGACCCCTGATCTGCCCCTGAGCTTTCTGCCCAACCTGACTGCTAACCCTGGAACTTAGTTAGCAATTAGCATGCTAATGTCAGACATGCTGGATGTGTGGTGAATAATGGACATGCTCTGGGTGAGGTGAAGTGTGGATCATCAGAGCACGACTTTTTACAGGCTAGAGTAATTATTTATTTATTTCACTGGGTTTTACGCTGCGCAGTGTCTGATACAGTGAGCACATGGGGAAGAAAGAATAAAGACACAAATAAGCAGTGAAAGGTAAAACAGAAAGATGGAAAGAAGGACAAAAACGTTTTTTTCAAAAACAAACATGAAAAAAAGAAACAGAAAGGAAGAGAGAAACAAATAAATATGGAAAGAAACAAAAACATAAAGAATGAAAGAAAGAGCCAAGCAAAGAAAGAAAGAAAGAGCCAAGCAAACATGGAAAGAAAGAAAGAAAGAAAGAAAGAAAGAAAGAAAGAAAGAAAGAAAGAAAGAAAGAAAGAACGAGCCAAGCAAACATGGAAAGAAAGAAAGAAAGAAAGAAAGAAAGAAAGAAAGAAAGAAAGAAAGAGCCGAGCAAACATGGAAAGAAAGAAAGAAAGAAAGAAAGAAAGAAAGAAAGAAAGAGCCGAGCAAACATGGAAAGAAAGAAAGAAAGAAAGAAAGAAAGAAAGAAAGAAAGAAAGAAAGAGCCAAGCAAACACGGAAGGAAAGAAAGAAAGAAAAAAGAAACAAACAAACAAAACAAACAAAACAAACAAAACAAACGAATGAAAGCTGTATGTGAAAGGGTTTGCTGGTGTTTCTAGATGTTGTGTACTGGAGTACAGCGCCCTCACTGACCCATTCAGCTCTATAGAGTTATTATTGCACCTAGTGGTCAAACATGGGAACTGCAACATGTGCTAATGGAATCATGCTGGTCCATTATCAGGTTGCCAGATTGGCCTAGTTTAAAAATAGTTTGCTAAGATCTTGTTTTAGAGTAAATTATAATACCTTTCTGCAAACAAAGGCAGAGTGTAAGTGTGTCTGAGCTACAGAACCATGTCTACTGTCAGATATATTATAAAGATTGGGAAAGGGAAAAGGTGGATTATGGAGTGAATAATGTAATAGATGAGCCCTCATACTGCTCATGTCATGTGTGTATGTGTCATGTGTCATGTTTTTATTAATTGGATATATGCAAATTAAAAACAATATTCTTTTGTTTCCAGTTTAAGCAACAGTGTTATTTCTTTGTTTGTATGTTCCAAACGCTGTGTGTGAATATACACCTGTGAATCTGCACTACTGCTGTTCTAGAAAATGATTCAGTGAACAGAACAGTGGTGTGAAAGTTAGTTAAGTGTCGTAATTAACCCCTAAATGTTCGCTCACAGTGGGGGTCTGAGAGTGTGGAATAAAGGAGTAAAAAAAAAAAAAAAAAAACAGCAACAACAACAGCAGTCTTTTTACTCCAGATATTACTCACTCCAGATGTTGCTCACTCCAGATGTTACTCAGTTGCTTTTATTAAGAGACACAAAGCTGCAATCTGCTTTCTCATTGTGAGAGCCCACTGTGTGTGTGTGTGTGGGTGTGTGCATGGCTACTGCAGGTCAAAGCGGTGTGATTAGGGCACACTTCACCCCTCACACACACACACAGACACACACACACACACACGCCCCACTGATAAAGGACAAGAGGCCATCTGCCCCGGTGTGTGTGTGTGGGTGGGTGTGTGTGTGTGTGTGGGTGGGTGGGTGGGTGTGGGTGTGTGTGTGTGTGATGGTGAATATATTTCCTTTGAAGAATGCAGTAATGGTTGAAGAGGTCAGCGTTGTTAAATATTTAAACATTTATGCAATATTTATCTTTCTCTCATCAATATGGAGACACACACACACACACACACACACAGACACACACAGTATTTGTTCATGTCACAATATCACGTTTTCTAATATTTACTCAAATCAGAGCGATGCTGAAAGTGATTTATTAATTATGAAAGCTTATTCCAGGTTAGAATTCCTAGAATCCCAGCCCTGCCCTAAAGCTTCCTAAATTATTGAGAGCTCTGTAAATCCCCGCCCACTTTTACAGCACCCCTGCTCCTAACGGGTCTCATTAAGCACTTTAAGCAACAAGGATGAATACAGCAGACGGAAAACAAACTGACTCTCATTTAACTTCCTGGACTATTAGAGGAAAAACTTCAGATGTCACATCCAAATCCAACACTGATCCCAGAGCCACCACCAATCCAACACTGATCCCAGATCCACCACCAATCCAACACTAATCCCAGAGCCACCACCAATCCAACACTAATCCCAGATCCACCACCAATCCAACACTAATCCGAGATCCACCACCAATCCAACACTGATCCCAGAGCCACCACCAATCCAACACTGATCCCAGAGCCACCACCAATCCAACACTGATCCCAGATCCACCACCAATCCAACACTGATCCCAGATCCACCACCCATCCAACACTAATCCCAGATCCACCACCAATCCAACACTGATCCCAGAGCCACCACCAATCCAACACTAATCCCAGATCCACCACCAATCCAACACTGATCCCAGAGCCACCACCAATCCAACACTAATCCCAGATCCACCACCCATCCAACACTAATCCCAGATCCACCACCAATCCAACACTAATCCCAGATCCACCACCAATCCAACACTGATCCCAGAGCCACCACCAATCCAACACTGATCCCAGAGCCACCACCAATCCAACACTGATCCCAGAGCCACCACCAATCCAACACTGATCCCAGAGCCACCACCAATCCAACACTGATCCCAGATCCACCACCAATCCAACACTGATCCCAGAGCCACCACCAATCCAACACTGATCCCAGAGCCACCACCAATCCAACACTGATCCCAGATCCACCACCAATCCAACACTGATCCCAGAGCCACCACCAATCCAACACTAATCCCAGATCCACCACCAATCCAACACTGATCCCAGATCCACCACCAATCCAACACTGATCCCAGAGCCACCACCAATCCAACACTGATCCCAGATCCACCACCAATCCAACACTGATCCCAGAGCCACCACCAATCCAACACTAATCCCAGATCCGCCATCAATCCCACACTAATCCCAGATCCACCAACAATCCAACACACGTGATTATTATGTGTTTATCCTCTACAGAGCTCCAGGGTTTAGTATCTTCCTTTTTCTCTCCATTTTCATGTCAAGTTGTAATGTTTTCAATCTCTGAATACAGTTGTAGTCCCAGAAAGCGTGAAAGAAAGAAAGAAAGAAAGAAAGAAAGAAAGAAAGAAAGATAGAATAAAAATAAAAAATAGAATCACATTAAAATAACAAAACGTTTGAGGAAAGTTTCACTTCTGAACCTGAAATAATTTCGGTATAAAGTTAATAAAGTGTCAGGGGTTCAGTTCAGTGCCAGGGTGAGGACTCGGTGTGTAGCATTAACACTTCAGCAGGAACCAGAAACACACTGTAACACAGCTCTGTAATCATCATCACACTCGCACCTCACAACTCCACTGAAACCTCACAGCTGGAACGTTTAATGATTAAAATATTTCACAATTTAACCAAATATTTGCCCACCTGTTTTTTCAATTTATTTTTAAACATTTTATAAAATCCGACCCTTGAAGTTATTTGAATAAGTCTGACATTTCTAATCCTGTCCTTATTTATTTATAATTGTTGACGCATGAGTGCTCTGTCTCCGAACCCCGACAGCAGCTCTGACATCATCAGAAGGAGAAAAACAACTCTCTACTTCTGTTTTCCGTCTGTTTTTCACCTCCGGCTCTCACGCAACAGCACACGAATGGGGAAATGCGAAGGGGGGGAGGGGGGGAGAGAAGTGCAGATGTGTAGTGTGATAGTGAGTCATCTATCAGCCGAGATCTGCTGATTTCACACCGACGTAAAGTCCAACAGGCTTCACCACACACAACCACACACACTCTCACACACACACACACATAAACAAACACAGACTGGTTCGCTGAGAGGTCATGGTGCTGCTGAGGTTACAGGGATGTTGGTGAGGAACATGTCTGTGCTCATCACCGTCTCGTGAACTTTCTGTGTTGTAATGTGTGTTCACTGTGGGGACAAGACGAGCTCTTTACGATTAAATGAACTTCAAAGGGTTTCATCTCAGCGTGAGCTTTCATTTGGGTTCGATTTAAACACGTCATCATCAGTAAAGCTTCGTCAGTCGTGCCCTTCATCGTGCTGATCAGATCTTCTTCAACTCTGTTTAAAGATCTTCTGATTTGGTTTTAACGTTCCGACAGACGAGACGTCACGGTTTGGTCCTAGATTGAGATCTGCTTACTTCTGTCTGTATCTCTCCTTCTTCTTCTTCTTCTTCTTCTTCTTCCTTTCTTCTCCTTTCCTTTGTCTTGTTTTTTAGGGGTCCAAGCACCTTCATCACTTGGTCAGTAGATTCTGTGTAAGGAACTTTTACACCTGCACCAGCGAAAGCCTCCTAACTAGAAGCATCACATCCTGGTTTGGCAGCAGCACCAAGCAGGATAGATGGGCTCTCCAGAGGGTGGTGAAATCAGCTGAACGCGCCATCCGCACTGAGCTCCCGGACCTGCAATCCATCTACAGCAAGCGATGCTGGAGCAAGGCCAGGAAGAAAGTGAAGGACCTCATCCATGTGAACAATGGATTCTACTCTCTGTTGTGGCTAGGGAAGTGTTTCCTGTCCCTGAAGGCCAACACAGAGAGAATGACGAGCCGCTTCTTCCCTCAGGCCATTCATTCCCTAAACCAGGACAACACCAAGGACTAGAGCTTGGACTTGTTTACACAACCCTCACACCACCTACATTCCTTAATGCATCTTCTATCTTCACTAACCACTTTATCCTGTATTTATACACTGTATTAATAAATATATATCATATATGTGGACAATTTCAGTACAAATACCTACAGTCTACCTACCTATCTTTATATCCTACATTATATTTGATACTTTTTTAAAAATATATATATATATTTTTAAAATTCTTTTCCTTTTTCTAACTGTATACAAGTAAATTCTGGTCTATGTCAATTTGATTATAGGTCTTGGAGAGTTGGAAAAAGCATTTCACTGCACACGTTGTGTGTGTGACAAATAACATTTCAACTTGAATTTGGTTCTAACTCGTAATTCCCAAAATCTGACTAGGAAAAAACCAGGGAAACACCACATTCGACTGGGAATATACTCGGGAACTCGGGAATGGCCATTCATAGCATCAGCAGTAACACAGCAGCACTTCTTCCTTTAAGTCACACACGCTGCACAGTTAGCTTGTTGCTAACAAAAGACAAACACGACTGCGTCCGTGTTTCTCCCGACGTTATGGAATATTTCCATTTTTGCAGAAAAGTGGATTGCCTAAAAATAACTTTCAAATTGGTGCTTTCTCAGCACCGTGATTGAAAGCTAGCTGTATGTTCACAGCTGCGTGTCGTGTAGCGTCCTGTTCTAGTCTGCGGTCAAAGAGGCGTCTAGATCATTGAATACCAAAAATAAACTCAGTTAAATGCAGGAAGTTTAACTCAAGTAGAAATGTAAATAGAAACCATGTTTACTGAATTCATCTGTACTTTCACTGTGGACTTATTCACCGATCCGGCTACTCAGGTAAGAGAGAAGAGCACAGGGTTTCACCTCATGAAGTCCTATAAGCAAAATTCCTTCCTTCACCGATTCCTTGGCATCTGCAAAATTTGCCATTGTAGCCCCGCCCACTAACATTTTGCATAACAAGTCCTGTAATTTTTTCTCTCCCTGTCTTCATATTACTGCCATATTACTCATTATAGTCTGGTCCTCAATGATTATCAAAAGCGTCGAGAGTCGTAAACGATATGGCCGATCGATCCTAGGGGGCGGAGCTTGGATTGCTCAAACAGCTGTAACTCAGGACTGGTTGAATTAATTTACACAAAACCCATGAAAGCCATGTTCAGTACACCCTTCTAAGGAGGACAGTAAAGTTTGGGGCGTTGCCGTTCTTTCGGTCATGGGGCGGAGTTAAGTTAGTAAAGAAGTGTTTATATTTAGTCGTCGGACGTGTCATTTTTTCCCTGAAGTTGTAGAAATAATTCAACAATAATGCATTATTGTGTACAGCACAGAAGCTATAATTCAGCGTGCAACCCTAGTGAAGCAGCACTTAGCAAAACATACGAGCTCATATCCAGGGTTAATGCATGTTTATAATAATCTAATGGTCAGTACAGTCAGTATTACACTTTAGGGTATAGTCCAGTGAAATAAAGCACAGGAATTAATGCCGCACTCCTTCGTTTATTGCTCTACATTGTGTTGATAAAGTGCATATACAAACGAAAAGCACGACCCTGGCGTCCTGCCATGAGCACCCGGAAAGCTAACGAAGAGTTTCGGATATCGCCTTCAGGGAAGGGAGTGCAAAAAAACAAACAGCTTGTCATAATTAATATTATAGAGAAAGAAAAGTAGGGAAACACGAGACGAGTGCATGGGACTAAAGACAAAGCCGTCCCGTCCCAACCCGTCCTGTCTGGGTTGAGTAACGTTTTTCCTGTCAGAGACTGAGAACCACATGGAGAGAGTCGAAATGAGTAATTGTTTGAAAGAGTATAAGCGCGCGCGCGTGTGTGTGTGTGTGTGTGTGTGTGTGTGTGTGTGTGTGTGTGTGTGTGTGTGCGTGCCACCTGGATTTAACGAGCCTGGGTTTCATGAACAGCTGGAACAGTAAGATGACTTTGCAGAAACTTCTCATCTCATCAGTTATCAAACGTTTCTCCACATATCCCTCAGTGATATCAGCGTGGTGCAGGACTGTAGGAACTGAGTCAATATCAGGTGTTCATCACCGAGACAGTAATTAACACCGTGTGTCACTGAGGTTATGAAGACTAATAAAGATGATTTAAGACTTAAGAGCAAAACGCCTAGCAAAGCATCACCATCACAGGAAATAACAGAGGTGATGGGCGGAGCTCCTGCACCTTTGTTTTATGAGATGTGTTGCTATACATCAGTGTAAATGGAAAGGAATCAGTTTGATTCATCGATGTGATAAATCACCCGACCCGCCTCGTCTTACGTTCTTCGTTTGCGTTCAGAGTTATCTAACTTCATAAACGTTTGAGTTTAGGATCATTTGAATTGTTAAACATTTAACGTCGCGATTATTTCAGTTGACGATCTTTGCAAGATGATCATTCAAGACTGTGTGGAAATGGCGCTGAACGGTAGAGATCTCTGCGGCTAGGCTAACGGGTAAAGACAACGCTATAAGAGTAGATAAGTTTCTTAGTAGACTATGTCGATAAAATGGTTGAAACAATCCGTAATGGTGCATGAGATCGGATTCAGCAGGGAAACCCCAGTGCTTACTGAAGATGCTTTCGGAATGCCAGGTGTGAACACAGCAACGAGGAAGGAGGATTATCCAGAAATACTGATGCAAGACACCAGACAGAAAGTTCAAACTTGTTCACAGCTGGGTCTTCAGCAGGACAATGATCCCAAATCAAACCTCCTAAGATATAAAGACAACATGAGAGTGGCGTCACAAAGGCCTGACCTTAATCCTATAGAAATTAGTGAGTGACGCGGTCCAGAAACCTGACCGAGTTACACCGGTTCTGTCAGGAGGAACGAGAGGACGTTCCTGTGAAGTATCATGAGAAGCTTGTGCAAGGCTACAACAAGAGTTTCATTCAAGTTCAAACAATTAAAAGTCAACGGCATCAAATGCTAACAAAGTACTGAGTGAAAAATACAATCTGAACACGGGAAGTGAACACGTACGTATGGAGATTGGACGTCTTTATTCTGGTAGATATCTGACATCGGCAGGAGATGTGTAGATGCGAGAGTTAGGGGAACTTTCGCACAATGTTTTCTCAAACAGATGATCACACTGTGGCTTTGTGAATAATACGGATCAGCGTTTCTCCGAGTATGATATCGTATTTGTGTTTAATAAGTGAGGAAATAAAACCGCTGGAGAACGATCTTATCAGAGTTCAGCTCTCCATCAGAAACTACAGAGAGACTGGTGTAATGAAAGGCCGTGTGTGTGTGTGTGCGTGCGTGAGTGCGTGTGTGTCTCTGCAGAGTTCAGCTTCCTCCCAGCTGTAGTGGTTGATGTATGGCCGAGTCACTGATGCTTGTCAGTTACATATAAAAGCAGATGGAAGCGGCCCCGGGGACGAGGATCTGTTAATTCAATTAGACTGAAAAATGGAGGACTGATCTGCGCTGAAGCCTTGAAGGCACACGGCCGTGATTGATCAGACACTCGGCTCATCTGAAGTGAGAGTCCGGCCTGTTTCCCGTCATTCCCTCAGCCAGAGGCACTAACAGGACACGTCACTACACTGTAAATGCTCCTACCATTAAATAAATACAGATTAACACAGGAATCAATAACGATTTAAAATTGCACTAGTAGCCGATTTCCCATCAGGTCCATGTGCACAAAGAGAAAATGCGAGCAGAAATCCTTCGTCGATCTTTTATATAAAAAAAAAAAATTTAAATACTTTATATCGTGACATCACTTCCTGGGAAATTTTTACAACGGCAGCTTTTACAATGTTACATTTAATAAGAATAATGTGTTCGCTAACGCCAAAATATGGAAACTATAAACCGTTTGTCATGTAAAAATGTTCATTTACACCAAAAAAATACACCAAAAGTACAACAATAAATGGGTTTGAATGAGTTTTTAGTTAAAAGATTACTAAAACCTACTAAAATTAAGGTTAAAACTGCTAAAACTTGCCATTAAATCTTCTCTGCCGTATATATACATACACATATATATATATATACCTGATTTATTCCCTCACTTGATTTATTCGTTTCATTTAGATATTAAGGTTATTTGGTTATTTTGCTCTTACGCAAAGACAAAAGTGTAGACGGTGTGTTTGTGTGTGCGTGTGTAGGCATTCCATGCGCAGTCCTGCGGTAGGTCGTCTAGTTATTGACGCTGATAAACCGTGATTAAAATACAGATAAGCCTCTGCTGCAGAATTACCACACATCCTGCTATGCCAGCCTCGAGCGACGCCGCTGAAACCCTAATAGCAGCTTTACACCTTTCAACTCCCGCCTCTGATTTACATGCCTGTCTAACGGCACGCCATAAAGCGGACCGAGAGAGCACTCACTAAACATTTACAACCGGACACGTTTTGTTTTTTTAATCAGGCAGTTAAGTCAGGGGGGAAAATGAAGGATTTTCGTGATAATAACAGGGTTGCTATTTAATGCTAACACACAGGCTGATATTACATCATTTTATATCGCAGTAAAATAGAAAGGTGCAGATAAAAAGAACTCAGCTAACAACTTGTCTAATGTTCTCTGCTAGCTAGTTTGTTTGTTTTTTTTAAACGTGGGTTAACATGTTTAAAGTAATACAGGATTTATTCATTCTTTGTTTTAAAATTCAGCCGTGTAACATGGACTTATTCAGTGTGACAGTTCTGTATTTCCGCTGTAACGTTATTTCTCCTTAAGTTAACGTGTTACTGAGTCGCCAAAGCTGAGCTATGAGACCAAAACAAAAAACAACGACTTTACAGGACAAAATGGCCGCCATAAACTTTACCTAATAATGCTATCTCTGGCTAGAAGTCGTAACTCTGACGTAATCTCTGACCTCCAACTCAGAAAAACCAAAAGGCTCATCCCAGTAGCTGCTGAACTCGGCACGACCGGAAGAATCAGAGGTAAGTGGAGTCACTACACATGTACTGTACGTCCAAGTTTTCACATACTGGTGGTGTACATGAGGCTGAGACTCATAAAGAAAGCATACAAAGTGTTGTATGAGTTCTGCCCTGTGGAACTGTAAGATACAGTACCTACCTACACAGCTTTGGTGCTTGGCCCCCTCATAAGAGAGCTACCCATCACTCATTGAAATTTATTATTATTATTTTTTTATCCCATTCAATTTTAATGGGATTTTAATGCAGTAAACGTTTCTTTTTTTTACAAACGTAATTTAGCAAAAACTAATATTTGCCAGGAAGTCATGTTTTCCTCTTCCTGGTATCGAGGAACAGCTTCAGCTTTCATCGGGATTTCCTTTCAGCTTCAGAGGTGTTGTTTTTGATCGGTGTGCATCGCTGTTAGTTATCATCCTCGTTCTGGGAAATGTTTTCCATTTTGTATTTAGCATTTCACGGGGGGGTTTTTTTATTTCCCAAATGTCGTTACCTTGGAAACGGTCTTGCGTGAATTTCTCAAGAAGAAGAAAATGAATCAGAAGGTGTTGATGAATTCTGTAGAACAGCTGTGACAGTAGCGCACGTTTATGTTAATGTTAATGCTCTCGTTCTAATGCGTTACCGTTTCTATAGTAACGGTTAAAATGTAAACTGATTCAAAAACGTGTGTAATCATTGATACGGTGATGTTTTCTGTACTGTACCCGAAGCAGACGTTGATACTGTAGCGTTTAGAGAACATTCTGCTAATGTAACTGATCTAACATATCCGAGCATCAGTACTGAGCTAATTATCATCGGTACTGAGTTAATTATCTTCGGTACTGAGTTAATTATCATCGGTACTGAGTTAATTATCATGGGTACTGAGTTAGTCATCATCGGTACTGAGTTAGTTATCATCAGTACTGAGTTAATTATCAACAGTGCTGAGCTAATTATCATCAGTACTGAGTTAGTTATCATCGGTACTGACTTAGTTATCAACGATACTGAGTTCATTATCATCAGTACTGAGTTCATTATCATCAGTACCGAGTTAATTATCATCGGTACCGAGTTAGTTATCATCAGTACCGAGTTAATTATCATCAGTACCGAGCTAGTTATCAACAGTACCGAGTTAGTTATCATCGGTACCGAGTTAGTTATCAACGGTACTGAGTTAGTTATCATCGGTACTGAGTTAGTTATCATCAGAACTGAGTTAGTTATCATCGGTACCGAGTTAGTTATCAACGGTACTGAGTTAGTTATCATCGGTACTGAGTTAGTTATCATCGGTACTGAGTTAGTTATCATCGTTACTATTAATTATCAACGGTACTGAGTTAATTATCATCGGTACTGAGTTAGTTATCATCGGTACTGAGTTAGTTATCATCGTTACTATTAATTATCAACGGTACTGAGTTAATTATCATCGGTACTGAGTTAGTTATCATCAGTACTGAGTTCGTTATCATCAGTACTGAGCTAATTATCATCAGTACTGAGTTAGTTATCATCGGTACTGAGTTAGTTATCAACAGTACTGAGTTAGTTATCATCGGTACTGAGTTAGTTATCATCGTTACTGTTAATTATCAACGGTACTGAGTTAATTATCATCAGTACTGAGCTAATTATCATCAGTACTGAGTTAATTATCATCAGTACTGAGTTAATTATCAACAGTACTGAGCTAATTATCATCAGTACTGAGTTAGTTATCAACAGTACTGAGTTAATTGTCTCATTTATTCAGGGGGGTTTTTTTTGCATGTGAATAGAAGAAAATGTGGATTTCAGCTCGAGTACATGCACACAACCATCTGTAATGAATATACAGCCTGTGGCTCAGAGATGTGACTGAGCCTGAGAGTGTAAACAAGTTAACATCTCTTTCTCTCTCTCTCTCTCTCTCTCTCTCTCTCTCTCTCTCTCTCTCTCTCTCCCTCTGATGAGAAAGAAGAAAAACATTGTGTGTTTGTTTTGTCTTCAGCTCTGGTGTCAACTTTCAGGCGTCAGGGCATCAGAGCGTGGAGAGGAACGCACATCTGACACTCAGCCCTCACTTTAAAGTGCTTTCTCTACACGTTACTCACGTCACATCACCCACGTCTGATAAACACACCATTTTACTCCAAACAAAATCATTTCTCCGTGTTACGCATCGTGGCGTATCTCTCAAACACACACTCGCATGGAAAGTTAATTACCTAGAGACACAAGATAAAAATAAAAAAAAATGAAAAAAGAAAAAGAGTTCAACTTTGATTAATGAATTTATGAATTTAGTTTATAATAAGAATGGTGCATATTATTTTTAAAAAAATACAAATGTAATTAAAATAGAGCTGAAAAACAAACTTTACAAAAATTAAAGTAAAATATATTAGCCTCCAGAACTACGCATTTTTACTATTTATATTTATCTTTCTTACTGGTTTATTTAATTATTGAAATTATTATTTGATTTTTTTTCCTCATACTGTTTTTTTTATTTTATTTAAACTCTTGAAGGTTGCTTTAAATTAAACGCCCTGTTTCTTATATTATTATTAAAGTAAAGTAATACTAATAAGTTAAAGTGTGTGTGTGTGTGTGTGTGTGTGTGTGTGTGTGTGTGTGTGTGTGTGTGTGTGTGTGTGTGTGCGTGTGTGTTTTTGATTAGATAATAAACAAAAATGTCTAATTATGCAGTATATGTAAGATAAGTAAAAAATCTAAAATTAAAAATAAATACAAATGAAATTGTAGTTGGAGATCTCCCAGTTGGAGATAATCTGTGCTAATTTGAGTTTTATTTCCGTGTGTGTGTGTGTGTGTGTGTGTGTGTGTGTGTGTGTTTTGGGCCATATGGAGGGATTTACAGAAGGGAAGATTTGAAAGATGGGGTGAGAGGTTGGAGCTCTTTCAGACCTTCTGTCACTGAGATCTCCTAGGGTACACACACACACACACACACACACACACACACACACACACACACACACACACACACACACACACAATGAAGACAGGTCGAGAGCGAGTGTAGGGTTGAGTCACTTAACCAGCACGGAGGAGATGGACCGGAGTTTCCCAGGATCTAATATTTCATCACCAGAAAGTCCTTTTTAACCAAATGTACAACATCTGCTGGAATTTCACTCAGTTAAACAGATCAACAACACACACACACACACACACACACACACACACACACTTCAACCCGAGCAGTTAAAGCTTTTGAGACTTACCACCTCATCCATCCATGCTTTATATAATTTTATTTATTTATTCTAATAAAGTTAAAATAAATGTTATGACCATCGCTTCATCTCTGACTAAAGAGAGCGATGCGGCGGCGCTTTAGTCCTGTATTCTGTCCGTCTCTCTCACCTCCTCATTCGTACACTCAGCTCAAACACATCAGCTTCCATAGCTTCAGCTAATAAATACATCCGAGTCTTTGCTTTGTACAGTTTCATTGCATTCTGGGAGTTTGGGTCCGGTGTTCGCTCCGCAGTCTCCATGACTTTCCTTCGTCACGTCCGGTTAGGTCCTTTTTCCTCAAATACACATAAACAATAGAGTTTGATCAACAAATTAGTGCTGCGGTTCTTAAGAGGAGCTTCTTTCATTTAAGCTCTTTTACAAAATGAAAACGATTTCTCTCTACAAAACACCTGGAAAGTGTGATTCATGTTCTTATTACATCACACTCGAACTGATTCTCTGTAATTCTCTGTAAATTTCAGTCACTCCGGGATTTAGTGGTTTTCCAAGCGAAGAAATGTATGCAAAATCAAGGAAACTCTGTAATATTCGGAGAAGATTGGAATTTTTA
The DNA here is from genome assembly GCF_001660625.3 of Ictalurus punctatus. Classification (NCBI taxonomy): domain Eukaryota; kingdom Metazoa; phylum Chordata; class Actinopteri; order Siluriformes; family Ictaluridae; genus Ictalurus; species Ictalurus punctatus. Next base: position 4,283,824 of record NC_030421.2, on the reverse strand, counting down.
AAAATTACTGCAGATTTTCCGTAGATTCGGGCCGAGAGGCGTCATGTGACGTCGTCGCATTCAGCCAGAGCCCTCGCAGATTCATGAGTACTGAACACAGCTAAAAGGTCTCGTTTACCAACAAACATCGCCGTGAAAGACCACGCAAAACTATTTTGCGATTGCAATTCAAGTAGTTTTCCGCAAAAAAAATGCACAAAAAAATAAAACTCAGTGAAATCATCCAGGTGTCCGTTGTTGAATTGGTGTAGAGCAGGGGTGTCCGATCTTATCCGCAAGGGGTCGGTGTGTGTGCAGGTTTTCATTCCAACCAAGCAGAAGTCACACCTGATTCCACCTGTTTAATCAGTTGATCTTGGCTTTCGATAGACTCAGGTGTGGCTTCTGCTTGGTTGGATGAAAACCTGCACCACACCGGCCGTTTCTCGATAAGACTGGACACCCCTGGACTAGACACTATTAATTATTATTATTATTATTATTATTATTATTATTATTTTAAACGCATTTTTAAGAACATTCTGGCAACCTGACATGAGATGTGAACTACCTAATAAATAAATAATAGACAGTTAAAGGCTGACATACTGCGTAGAAGATACATAATAAAATTTGGATACGCTGAGACGCTAACGCTGAAGGGGAAGTAAAAACCATCAGCAATACGCCGCAGAGTTTCAATAGCGTCTCTCTCACACAAACGAGTTGTGAACCCTGACCGCGCTCAGGTCATTAAAACCACAGTGTAGCCGTTAGAACCGGCCTGAAGGAGGAACGAGAGCACAGAACTTATCATGAAGTTAGCTACAAACATTCTTCCCTTTCGAAAAAAACCCCCCCAATTCATGTCAGGGGTGACATAAATTTCTCCGTTGGACGTTCGCTATCTCCGTTTCACATGCCACCTCTTATTATTTTTTTCTCTTCTAAAGCTATTTCAGGACACTGAGGCCGGGCAGATGCAGTACATTCTCTCAAACGCCAACTTCCTGTTATGTGAGTGCCCACACACTCACTCTCATAGTACAACGTGTGATTTTTAATTTCTCTTCCCTCATCTGTTACACGTGTAGAAAACACATGTGACGGTTTCTGAATGCGAAAATACACAGACTTCCTCTGGAGATTAGCATGACAGAACCAGGAAACTTTCCTGAATGCTAATATATAGTATATTTGTATTTTTAAATTAAAAATGCAGGATCGAGGCTGTATTCGGAATTGCCGGCTTGAGAGGCATACAGGTAAAGTTCCTCATATTCAGAATCAGATGTTTAAACATTATTAAAGAATCATCTGCAGGTTTAAAGGCAGTTGTCTAGTCGCTAGACTTTGAAATATCTGGCAACCTCTGAGGTGTAAAATTAAAAATCGACACCATAAAGACTGTATTAGACCGTATAACTACATATTGTTAGTCGCAAACCCGCTAGTAAACTACTCGGACAGGTTAGCAAGCAGAGCGGATGGCTAATTCTTTAAGAAATAAATAATGCTAATTCGTGCCTAACATGCAAGATGTTTTTATAATTAATGTTTAGGTCCTATAAAGTCTGGATTAGACAACTATATTTTACAGATGTTTTATACTGTTTATCATGCACGAGTTAGCTAGCTAGCAATTCAGGATAGACGGGTTAGCAAAGAACAATAAAAACACAAAGTTGACTGGAGAAGGCCGTTGATAAGCAACTGGCAAAAGAGTATTAGAACAGAAATGTTGGAAATGTCAACATTTCCCTCAGATGTGTTGGTAAATTTGTGAAAAAAAGGCTCATGGTGGCTAATATGATGCTTCAGTTACACTTAGCATAAACTGCTAACTCCTGTTTGTTCCACCGTATTGAGAAAGTTCAGCGTCACGCTTAGGATTTAGGATTTGTTCCCGTGTCCTCTGTGAGGCTCTTGTGAATCGCTAATGAGCAGATTAGCATGCAGGCTCTTAGCTACCGAGAAGGCAACAATGTTTTGTTCCGCAGTATCTAATTAAGAACACTTCTCTCCAGTGCTCTTAAACATAAGCATTAGGGACGATCCAATTAGCCCTAAAGAGTGAGCTAGGCTAATATCGTAAGTGTCTCTGCTGATATAAAGGACGGTCATTGTGTATTTGTGTCATAACAAGGTCTAAAAGCTTTTACTAAGTCACTAAGTTCATGCTAAATACCCAAACAGGAAGTACTTATCAAGGAACAACACCAAGGATTAGCTGAGGATTAGCCAAAGCGTTATCGTTAACAACATGCTAATGAACATTTTCTTTAGCCTGTAAGGCTTTCTTCAGCGATTCATGTAGAGTCTGAGTCATTTAAGCAATTCAGAGAATCATTAAGAGAGTCATTTATAGAGTCATTTAGTTCAGAGAGCTATTCAGTGAGTCGTTTACATTATTCAGATTTTCATTTAGTGAATTGTTTGTTATGCAAACGCATTAAAAGAGTCACTTGATTTACAGTATTCAGTAAGTCATACAGAGAGTCTTTAATTTAATCCAGTCAGATAGCCATACAGTGAATTATTTGTTATGCAGACACATTAAAAGCTTCGTTTAATTTTAGTTATTGGACTTTGTGACTCTCTGGGTAAATAAATGATTCTCTGAAGTAATCTCAGAAACGCTTAAATGACTCTCTGACTTACGTTAATGACTCTTTTAATGTGTCGTCTCAGTGAGCCATCCAAAAGGAGAGTCATTCAGATATTCGTTTGCGAATCGTTTGTTACTGAAAGAGTCATTACAGTTATTCAGAGTCATATAAACAATTTAGTATTTAGTGTTCATACAGAGAGTCAGTTAACTGAGGGACTCTCTAAACGATTAAATGAATCTCTGAGTTGTTTTCACATTGTGGACAACTTTTTGTTATTGTGGGAAACACTGCTGTCTCATATTTTTTATTAAGACTTTGGGTGTGTGTGTGTGTGTGTGTGTGTTTTGGGGGATTGTGAGAGTAAACAAAACATGCCAATGCTTTGAAGGATGTGAACTGGAACGGAGTAATGTTAGTCAATTGTGAATCTGTTTTTAGAGGATTTAAATCTAAGATGGTGAACAAAATATATTATAGAATTCAAGCAATTTTACTGGGGTTATCTCATAGAGTGTGGCAAGTAATAATCTTGAAAGACCTTTGTAATATCACAGTCTAAAACTGGATTTAAAGAGAAGCAAATCAGTAAATGAATCACATGAAAATGAATCACATGAAAATGAATCACATGAAAAATGAATCACATGAAAATGAATCATATGAAAATGAATAAATAAATTAAAAGATTAATAAAAAAAAAAAAAAGAATCTCTGAATCTCTTAGTGTTCTGTTTACAGAACTCAGTTATACACATGTTCAAGAGCTGTACTGTTTTGTTTAGCCACACACACACACACACATTGAGCTGTACTGAGTGTGAAATAGGAAAAAATGTGTCTGCGTGTGTGATTCGTGACTAACATCACATACTTACATGTTTTTTTTTTTCACTGATCAAGTCCAAACACAGCTGCATTCCTGCAGCATCACACTTTGTGGTTGAACTGTAAGAAAGCGATGGCTGTCCACCAGTGTTACTCCGACTGACACACACACACACACACACACACACACACACACACACACACACACACAGAAAGATATTTAGCCAACCTGCTCCTTTAACCATGTTTTTTTTAATGAAATTTTTTATTAAAATTTATTATAAGCCTGCACTCACACTAGCAGGTGACGCTTTGCTCAAGTCGCTTGTATTTAACTTTAATTTAAACGTCGCACGCTCTGCTTCGTTCTCAGATTAGATTAGCAAAGCGAGATAACTGTACTAGCTA